>NW_028135796.1:0-305000 GCF_964662115.1 Mustela nivalis
TCACCTTTCTGGGGCAGAAACCCGGACTTGGGGGATCTGGGAGACATTTGCCCTTTCCCTCCCCATGCACATTCCACCTGTTGCCCACTCCGTGTGTCCCCTCTGCTTCTCCTGCGTTTCTCTGCTCCCCCTACCCCACCCAACGACCCCATGGTTTCCTCTGGGACAAACTGAATCTCCAGTTTGGAGGATTCACTGCCTCATTCTAGATCTTACTTCTCAGCCTTCCCCCAGCCCCATGCCCCTCCCAAGACCCCCAGCCCCATCCCCCCACCCCACAGCCCCTCCCCCCAGCCCTTGCCCAGGCACCACAGCCCCTCCCCCCCACCCCACAGCCCTTTTCCCAGGCACCACAGCCCCTCCCCCATCCCCAGAGCCCTTCCCAGGCACCAAAGCCCCACCCCTGGCCCCATGCCCTTCCCAGGCCCTCAGCCCCTCCCCCCACACCACAGCCCTTCCCCCCAGCCCTTGCCCAAGCACCACAGCCCCTCCACCCCACCCTAAAGTCCTTTCCCAGGCACCACAGCCCCTCCCCCATCCCCAGAGCCCCAAGGCCAGGCCCTGCTCCCTCCCTGCCCTTGGGAGGGAGGTGCACCATGGTGGTCCACATGGGTGGACCATGTGACCTGTCTGGGCTAATGAGCTATTCTTGATGCAATGCCTCCAGAGGCTTGCCACGTCCTTGTGCCCTGGAGTTGGGCAAGCTTCCATTCCTGGGATCCCCCAAGAAGGTTATGCACCAGGCAGAGGCGTCACTTCAGATATGGCCTCTGCAGAAAGCTGAGGAAAAGACCCAAGTCTATTCAGGAGCCTAAAGAATGCCCCGCTCGCCCGCCCCAGAATGAGGGTAGCCCAGATCAGCTGTAGCGAGGTGAACCCGCAGAGCCCTGGTCATGAGAAGAAATAGCCTTTGTCTCAAGTCACGGAGGGTCGGATGCTTTGTTCCATGGCGTGGCTGCTCTGTTTGCGGGCTGGTGCAACCCTGGTCATCCAAGCTCCCCCCCTTCCTCCTTAAGCCCAACTGTCATAGGGATGCTCGCTGTAGCAGGAAAGACTTCCCCATGAGAGAGATTCTGACTTTCTTCCAGAGGCTTATTCCTTAGTTCACGTGCCAACATACGGAGATCCATGCTCAGCCTTAGCAGGGGCGACAAGAGGCAAGAGCGGGGTGGTTCTGCAGGAGGCTGAGACATACGCCCTTTCTTCGAGAGTGAGAGAGCAGGGCCAGAAGCCAGCAATCACATGGCAGGGTACCGGCCAAGTTTCTGACCCAAGAGCAGACCACGGGGAGACAAAGTCATCATTCTGCAGATGCCCGTGTTTCTTCTTAAAGACAAATTATCTCTATTTTTTAAAAAATCCCCAGTAATTACGAGTATCCCTTCTTCTGCACACACCGCATGAGCCAGTGAGGAACTGGAATGCAACACAGCCTTCCCATATGTCAGTACCAGTTATGCCTTCTTTTAAAGCGTGTTCTGTGCATCCTTCTGGAAGGAGGTGAATGAAATGTTCTTGTAAATGGACAAATGATTCACGGGATCATGACTACTTCTCACCAGCTGCATCAATTCTAGGCAGCGATGGGACTTGGTGAGATATTATTTACAACTTGTTAAAAACACTCCTTGAGACACTTCGGGCCTTGTTTGGTCCTGGTGAGCTCAGCTGCACGTGGCTGGGATGGCAGTCGGCCGAAACTGGTCCTCCCGGCACACCCACGCTGCCTGGGCCCAGAGGAACTGCATGCCGGCGTGGGGAGGCTTCTGGAACTCTTTCCTCTGAGAGGGAGGACGGGGAAGCCTGAGACATGCACGGGACTTTACTGGGCCATCAACGAGGCATTCGATCAGGCATCGATCCAAGTGACATTCTGTCTGGTGATGGGGTCACAGCTACACAGGGCAAAGGACAAACACACAGTCCTGCTCTCAGGTTGCCTATGGTCTCACAGAGATACGGTTCCCCGTCTATTAGGTAGTCTTCAGGAAAGAAATGACCTGGCTTGCCTGTCCCTTAATCTCCTCCTCCGTCAAATTATGAAAATGAAAATGGTCATCACATCCCAGGACGGTGGGGACAGCCATGTCAGCCAACACATGTCCACCATACCCCCTTGTTCCCTGAGAGGACCCTGAGCTTGTTGGGGCGGCCATGCTTCCTGATGACGGCTCACCTTCTCAGGCTCCCTGCGGCCACGTGGGCCACGCGCCCCAGTTCCTGTCCGTGAGCACAGATAGAAATTTTGGTGAGCGCATTCCTTTCTGAGTAAAAGGACAAAGTTTCGCGAGAGACGCTGCTCATTTGCCTTCTCTCCAGAAACACCTGAATGGAACCTCTGACCACGTGGGACCAAGGGGACAGTGACGGGCTGGAGGGGCCTTGGGCTCCGGACGTGCTCCTGGGCACCTGTCAGCCGTGTTCTACTTAGTTCCAGACAGCTCTTGCTTCAGCAGCTGTCTCACGGGCGAACGTGCTCTGGACAGTGTGAGCCCACAGACTGCAAGGTGTGCAGGAAGTACTCCTTGGGGCCGCACTGTGTGGTTACTGATGCCGTGAGCACCCAGGACGGTGGCGTGGTGAGCGGGTGCGGACGCCAGATGCTTCACGGGGTCTGCAGTCCCAGCCAGTGCCACGGGCTCTGAGCCTCAGAGGTCTTTCCAGGCGGACCCCTCTGCTCCTCCCAGCTGTCCTGCCCTCCACGGGGCTTCTACATTGGCCGTTCCAGGAGGATCCAAGCCGGAGCCCTGGCTTCCGTCCTGCACGAATCGTCCGCCTCACTTATTTCCAATGGGGGTCTGCTCCCAGCTCACTCCCAGATGAGAACCTCCCGGAGGGACCCCTCACCATCAGTAGCCCCTTGACATTCCCGTCCTTCGGGCCCGAGTGCCGACACTGCCACGGACATTTCAGCAAGGCCTGGGGAGACACAAAACATACCTCACTTTCAAAAATTCAATCCTAAGAAAAAAAAAAGAACCATGCAATGTTTGCTTTTTTACTGTGATATATTCTTGTTAACTTCAATATAAAAATGTTTTAACTTCCCTGCTGATGGAAAGAATTAATTGTATTCGAGGAAGATGCTGGGTGTTCAGCCGCAGTTTTGCGCGCCCCCTCAGAGGGCGTTCGGGAGCTCCCTGTCCTGTCGTCCATGGGACGTGGGTGCCCTCCTGTGACCCCTTGTTCCACACACCGTCCCGTCCTCATGGAGCGTCGTACCTCCCTGGCCACTGGCAAACTCCCGGGTGTGCTCCCGTCTGAGAGAGCCCAGCAGGCCGGCTGTGCTAACCGCTTAGGCCTCTGGTCCCACCACACACCTGTCAAGCACAGGGAACATTCTGTTCATCGTGGAAGGCTTCCAGTTACTCGTGTGTGACCAACGATCCCCACACCTAGAGACCCCTCCTCCCGAGGGGGACAGGTGCCCCAGGAGCAAGCGGGCACCAGCTGCCTGGACGCGCCTGGGTACCACAAGCGGGGAGGCGTGAGGACAAAGAGAGCGTCTGAGAACGGATGTGCCGGCCGGTGACGTCCCCACGCACCCTCGCAAGCCATCTCTGCCCCGCACCCGAGTGTGGAGGTTGAGGCTGGGGCAGGAGGGCAGGGAGGGACCTGCTTGCTGCTGGGAGGGACCCGGCACGGAGGGACCCGTCTCCCGCTCCCCGTCCCTGGTATTTCTTATCCCCAACCCCACACGGGAAACAGAGTGCTTGGTGTTCATTCTGAGCGCAGGTCAGTGGTCTGTACAGGAAACCGGGATGGGCTCTGGTGTTGGCCACATCCCCCCAGAGCCACTTCTGTGTCTCCCACTCTCAGGGGCCCAGCAGAACAAGGGGGGGCTCTAGGTGTCTCCCCCAAGCCCCTCCCCTCGGCCCTCTGGAGGGGCAGGCTGCCCTCCGGGATCTGTCCATGGCTGTGGGCTAAGTGTCCGAGGTCTAACAGCCCCTCGTCTGCCATTAAGAGCTCCGTTATGGGAGCCTTCATAGCAGGTGTCATTGAACAGACATTAAGACCCAACTGGCCATGGTTAAGGGGACCATTAGCCCATGCCTGATGTTTGCCCTGACAAAGGGTGACCCAGCCAAGCACTCATGTGATAATGGGCTGGGAAACACTCCCTGGGGCGAAGAAACAGGATGTGGGGGGCGGGAAGGGCACGCCCTGCCTGGGGCCCTCAGAGCATCTGCAGACTCTAAGTCAGCCTCGCCCTGGCCTCCCTGGGTCTCTGGCGCTCGACCAAGGAGGTGGGGACCCCTGCCTGCCCCACCAGCCAGAGCATGCTCCGGGGAAGCTTGCCTTGTGACGGCAGGACAAAGGGTCACGCTGCCTCAGTTGCCCCTGAGCTGACGGGTCTTTGGGAGCCGAGACCAGCGTCAAAGCGAGCTGAGCCCATTTATGCTTCTGTGGGTCTGAAGGGGGCAGGCCCGTCAGGGCACCGACACCCCACCTCCAGCAGAACTGTGCATCCGCACAGGTGGCCGGCCCCACCAACCCACTCTCCCACCTGCAGCCTTCCATGACCAGGAGGCGGCGCAGTGTGGGGTGCAGATGGGCGCTTTGGGTTCAGGTCTCCCTGGGTTCGACGCCCAGCTCTGCCCCCTGCGAGTCAGGCTCCTCTTTTCTGTTCCCTTGGGGCGCTGCGCATACCATCCCTCTGGCCGCCCAGTTCCCTCTGCTCTGTGTTCATGCCTGCACCTGCTGGAGAGTGGAGAGCCCAGGGTCTCCTGGATCCTGCCACTCCCCAAGGGAGCAGACACCCCCTAAATCACGTTCCATCCATGAAGGTCCTTCCCCTGGGCCACGCCCGATGGCGAGCACAGCCGGAGACTATCCGCAAAGCCACCAACCTGCCCGCTGACCAGACCTTGTGCCCCCACCTGCGTACCCAGCCCCGGCCATGCGCTCAGCTCACTCCTGCCATGCTTTCTGCTCCCAGCGCCCCAGGTACCACTTCCTCCTACCTGCTCCTCCTCCTCCCCTTTCTGAGCCCTTCCCTGCCCCCACCCTGCCTCCTCCCAGGCGGTCCCTCCCCCTGAACCTATGGCTCCCCATAGCCTCTATGTCCCTCAGCCTGTAGGCCCCTTCTGCGGGGCACGTGCCTTCAGGAACCTGCCTCGGGCAGCCGGGTCCTCCTCCTCCTCTCTCTCTGCCATGTGCTGTGGTGACCAGCAGTGTATGTGAACGTGCTCTTGCCAGACTCATCCCAGCCCTAACTGAACGTCAGGTGCACTCTACCCGCCCGCTGAGCCAGTCCCAGGGCTGCGCCCTGCCGAAGGGGTGGGAAGGTCAGCACCCCTCGTGCCGGGCCTGTAACCTTGCACACTTAGCCCCCAGCCACGGACAGCCTATACTCCCCCGTGCCTGGAGTGCAGGGTACTCCCACGGGCCGCGGCCAGCCAAGCCCGCAGTGTTTCCCGTGGGTCATCCAGCCCCTCTCACGTGCACAAGTGCCTCCTCTAAGATTTCTCGTTCCCCGTGAGTGGTGGCGCTTTTACTCTTAGGACCGCGCTCACTGCGTCAGACATCGCGGTCCGGAAGGGGCTGAACAGTGGCTGCTAGAGAGGCACGTCTGCGTTCGCGACTCTGCAACCTGTGGCGGATACCTTTAACGGGTCTTGCCTAATGTAAATAAACGAAGGATCTCAACATGAGACGGTCCTGGATCATCCCCCAACCCAGACACAAGCGTCCTTTCCAGATACACACACACAGGACAGGACACACGGACACAGAGACAGATGGAGGGACGCAGCCATAACCACGGACCCTGGGGCCACAGCGGCTGTGCAGGGCCAGACAGACCCTGCCTCAGAGCCTGGCCTGAGTGGCTGCTGTGGCCTCGCCTCGCGCATGGACATACGGCCCCCCCGGACACTGATTCCGGATGCCCCACGGACACTTAAGGGGCAGCGGGCAGCTTGTTAGAGTCTCGTGGGTACTGAGGGGCTGAGTCCCAGCCTCCCCGTGAAATGGGGGGGGTAGTTGGTAAAAACAACCGTTTGCCCCTTGGGTTGCTCTGGACTTAAGGGTGTAGAAGAATGGACCCATGGACAGCAGGGAGGGCCCACGTGGGACACAGCATGTGCGTGGAAGGCACCTGCTGTAACAGTCCGTCTGCGGGGTCCCCAGCTCAAGCGCTCTGGTCTCCGGGGTCTCCGGGCTCACACGCTCTGGTCTGAGGGATTCCCCTTCTCATGCACTGTGGTCTGCAGGTTCACCCAGTCTCGTGCTCTTGTCTGTGAGGTCTCCCGCTCATGCACTCTGGTGTGCGGGGTATCCTGGGCTCCCGATCTCTGGTCTGTAGGGACCCTGGCTCACCCGTACTGATCTGCAGAGTCCTCTGCTCATGAGCCCTGGTCTACTAGGTCCACTGCTCACATGATCGAGTCTGTAAGGTCTCCGGCTCGTAAGCTCTGGTCCGCGAGGTCTCCCCGACTCTGCACTCTGGTCTGCGGAATTTCCGTGGCTCATGCGCTCTGGTCTGTGGGGTCTCCCCCTCACGCACCCTGGTCTGCAGCACCTCCCTGCCTTGGGCGCTCTGGACTGTGGGGTCCCCTGCTCACGAACCCTGGTCTGTGGGGGTCTCCTGCTAACGCACTCTCATCTGTGGGGTCTCCCCAGCTCTCGTGCTCTAGTCTGGGGGGTCTCCCCAGCTCTACACTCTGGTCTATGGGTTCTGCCCCTCATGCACTCTGTGTCCACCCCGCCACACAGCATGTGTTTCCCAGCCACCACACTGCTGACACTCCCTGCTGAGAGACTGTCCTGGGCTCTGTAAGATTTGAATGGTGTCCTTCCACTGCATTCGCCCCGGCTTGGCTCCCTGTCATGCGGAACGACCCTGGCTCACTCTGGCCCAGGTTGGGAGACACCGCTGCCCTGGTGGAGAATAGCCTACTAGGTGGAGGGGCCAGGACTTCAGAACCTGGTGCTCCTGAGTGCAGTGGGCTTGGGATGCAGGCAGGGGTGCCGGGTGGAGCACTGGAGCCGGCAGAGGGTTAGCAAAGGCCCTGGGGTGGGCAGGCCATGCAGGCGGTACACAGACAGGGACCCGGATCGCCCTGGACAGTGGCACCAGCTGCACGGTGACTGCAGGTGCTTCGTGAAGCTGCGATGTGACGGGAGCCATCTGCCCGTCAAGGGGTTGGCTGCCCCGTGGCTGTTCCTGCTGTTCCAGCCAGCTGAGTAAACCCTTAATGGGATGCGGGACAAAACATCTCTTCACGGGGCTGCAAAGCCTCCCAATCAACTCTTCAAATAAGAGTCACACGCCCAGGATGGGGGTGGGAGTGTGCAGTGTGATTTGGAGCAGTGTCTCTGCCAGGGCTGAGATTTCTGTCGTGGTGATAGAGGTTCCTAAAGACCAGGGTCCCCCCGGCCTGGGATGACGATACTGGCTGTTGACAGACAAAGCTGGATTGGAAAAAGAGAGACCACGCTTGGGGAATGTCACTTCATTTTCCTTTCCTGTGACTGCGGTCCAATCCATGGCGGTGCCAGCCCCTCCCCGCGGAGCTCCAGGGTGGCCCTTTCCCCCTCACCTGTCCTCTGCCTAGAAACTGAGGGGAAGAAGCACGAAGTCCTTCAGACTCTGGAGGTCTGAGCCCATGCGACTCTGCCCTTTGCTGCTGTGTGACTTCAGGCCAGGCGAGCCTGGCCCACCTTTCTGAACAGGACAAGGGTGGCCACGATGATACCACGCCTGCTTACTAGTGGCTTATTCCAGAGCCCATAGGAGTCACGATAGCACTCTGAGGGCGTGTTCTTACTACTCCCATCTTACAAAAGAGAGAGAGGCTTCGAGAGGTCAGACAGTTTGCCAAGGCCAAGCACCTCATCAGGGCCACCCTGTGTGGTTGTTCCGGTTGTGTACTGCAAAAAGGAGCTCCACCTAGGGCGACAGTTACACTGCCGATGAATGCTGACGTCCAAGACAGCATGAAGAGGGCACAGGGCTCCCAGCGTGGCACTGGGCATGTCCGAGAACGATTTCCTTCATGACTCACCCACACGCCCATGCCCGGATCCCCATGCAGGAGCACAGGAGCTCACGCTCCCTCTTGGCCTGACACCTGCTGTGGAGCAGACCCTGAGTCGGCTCTGGCTGCCTGGCTGGAGGATGGAGCAGGTGCATGCTGGTGTCCATGAGACTGGGAGCCCAAGGGAACAGCAGGTGGGCGTGGGGCACCAAGCAGGACCCTGCCCAAGGACCAGGACCACAAACACTGCTCTCTAGCAGTCGGGAGGGTAGACATCCCAAGGCAACCTTGCTGGCTGGACCCAGGAATCACAGGGCTAGCCTCCCTGGCCTGACCTGTTTCATGCCTTTTCCAACCTGCCCTTCTGCGCCCCAGGATCTCAGGATGGCCCAAAGACAGAAGGGAGCCTCACATGAGGCCTGTCCTCCAGGGCCCGGGTGGGTCCCACCTGCTTGCTCAGTGAGGAGCATGGGAGGGGCGTCAGCTCTCACCAGGCCTCGAGATTTCTGTAGGTGGATGTGTCCCTAAATGTTCCCTGACTCCTGCCCAACATGTTCCTCTGGTGCTTCAGCAACCCCTCCGAACCGCCCTCCAGCAAGCATGTCGGGCTCCAACTGCAGCACGATGTGCGAGTTCTCCACACACCATGCTGCACCACACGGGACGGGGACTTCATGCCAGCGGCCTCTGTCAGTACTGTGCACGACACACTCTTCCCTTTGTACGACTGCCACTGATGATGAAGTCCTTGAGACTGTGCTAGGGTCACCTCCACCAGGAAGCCCTCTCTGATTACTCAGGAGTCGCCCTGAAGATTCTCACCCTCTCTATGTCACATGGCAGTCCTCAGCTCCGTGGCCTGTGCCCAGGGGCCTGCACTCCCCTCTGTCATGACGTGTACCACTCTTGGTGCTCACCTTCTCCACCAGAATTTGATCTTTTCCACGCTGTGGACTCTATCAGCAGGGACTTGACCAACTGAGAAAAGCTTTCTCAAGGTCTGGTGTGGACCAGAGCCAGGGATTCACAAGTCCTTGTGACTCTGCTAAGTCGGGAGCTCCTCACCAGGCCACCGCCAGCAATGTCCGAGGCTCCCCATACCCCGCACCTCTGGCCCCCCTTCTGGTCCTGAGCTTATCTGGGACAGGGCAGCTCCTCACAGACGGGCTCTCAAACCCTCCAGCAGGCGCCGAGTGCTACCCATTCTTCCCAGGGATACCGTGAGCGTTCCTGTGCCAGGACGGAGCATGCGAGAATCTGATGTGACACGCTCGCCATCCTCAGAGAAGGTTCTGACCAGTGAGGAATGGGCCGCAAGGCAAACCACTGGAACAAGACGTGTTTGCATTGGGTCGAGCAAAGCGCTGTGCAACGCGGTCCTGAGACGGGCTGGCCCTACATGGAGGAGAAGGGGTTGGCTCTGGCCGAGAACAGCGCACGCGAGTTTGGTCCCAAACTGCACAGCACCAGAGCGCCTGACCAGCCCTCCATGCGTCACGCAGGATGCAGGGAAGAGCGATATCCAGAAGAGCCCAGCCCTGGAAGAAAGTCATCTTCACCGCCTGGACAAGGGACCTAGAATTTGCCCTGCATGCGACAGGTGCCAGGACAGTCCCGTACTTCATAGAGACACCACCTTCTTGGGACCTGAGCCAGCGCCCCAGCAGCTGATGCCTTGCTGGCTCTGAGCTCCTCCGGCAGCAGAAAGGACAGACAACCAGGAAGGCCCAGGAGGTGGGAGACCGGGGGCAGCTGTCCTTCTGATGGGGATGTCCTCTTCTTGGCCAGAACCTTCTGCAGCCCTCAAAGCAGAAGCTCATCAAGGATCAGACAGAGTGACCGGGCCATGGACACCTCCTGGATCCTGGGAGCATGCTCAGGTCCGGGCGAGATGGCGCAGAGGTCAGAGAGAACATGGCCTCACTGGGTCGAGGATGCGGCCCTTCCTTCCAAGGAAGCCTCGGTCTCCACATCCAAACCATCTGAACAGCTTCCCAGGCTTGTGGTCGGGATGCAGCCCTCGAGCACGGAGGGAGGGACGAAGGAATCAGATGCTGCCAGGCCTCTCCCCCAGCACCATGCACGCCATCCCCAGGACCGACCGGGGAGCCCCAGGCCAGGGCAAGCTCCTGCCCTGGACATGAGGACCTGGGCCCAGCCCTGGGGAAGCAGGACGGAGAGGAAGACTACGTTCTTGGTGCTGGTCCTGCCGGCCTGCTGGTCATCCCCTCAGGACCAAGGGGCAAGAAAGAGCAAAAGACAGAGTTCTCATCCCCACGGATTCTCAGTCCACACAGCAAGAAAGACCCAAAGGAGCACCCCAGCTCATGGCCCCAAAGCCACTGGAATGTCACAGTGTCTAGCCCCTCCTTGGTTCTCCTGCACGAGTGGGAGACACAGCTCCTCTGAGAGACCCCCGCGTCCATGGCGATGCTCCCTTCCCGCATCCATGGCGACGCTCCCTTGCCTGTGATCCTCCACACCCGTCTGAGCTGGGCCTGCAGCCCAAACCATGCAAAGATCAGCTTTTTCTCAAAACAAGGAGTTCCCTGAGGCCTGTGGCTTTGTCAAGCCCCAGGCATGGCCTGCAGCAGGTGCACGGTCCCTAGTCCTGAACTGCAGAAACACGTGCCATTAGGCCACCGTAGAAGCTCATGCGGTGGGTGCGCCACCTGCCCTAGATCCTTCCAAGCTGCTCTCTGAGATGCAGGACCTTAGCACCTGGATGAGCAAAGATCACTGACAGTCTTTGCCCAATGGAGGACCCTCCTTTCTCAGGGAAGTAGGTCCTTGGTGGCCAGTCACATCCCCTGGTCAAACCATGGGGCAACCGCTCCCTGAGCAGAGCTGATGCACCCCCACCCCCACCAGGCACCCTGGAGTGTAGGACATGTACGGGCTGGGGCGAGCCTCCAGCGCTGGAGGCCAGTGGGTGACCAGCACACAAAGGCTCTGGGGGCGTCCAGGAGTGGGCAGCCCACAAGAACCATTCCCCCGGTCTCATGGAAACTGTCCACGTGGCGGAGAACCTCGTGAGGCCAGCCCGTGATGGTCCGCCAGCGAAGGAATTAGTTTAAGTCTGATGTCTGCTCTTCATTCCAGGAGACGGAAACTGGGACCGCACGGTGGAAAGCTATTTCTGAACACTCAGAGTGGATGGTGGCTTCCAGTCCACTGCCATCCACGTCACCCTGAGGTCACGGTCAGCACCGAGACGCACTGCTCACAGCCCGTCTCCCTCTTGAACTAGAGGCAGGCTCTCATGCCTCTAACGGGTTTCCCGCGGCCACCGGGAAAAGTCACCACACGCTCTCTTGTAGCTCTGGAGTCACGAGGTCTAAATTCGGGGCCGTGCTCCCCAGGCAAGTGTGTTCTCTTGTCTCCGAGGAGTCCAGACACAACTGTGCCCTTGCCCCTTGGGCCCTCCTCCACCTCCAGCAGCGCCTGCAATCCTCTACCTGCTTCCCTCGCTCCCGGTCTGTCTCTTCCACACACAAGCCCACACACAGCAACATATACACGTGTGCACACACATGCCTCTGCTTCCCTTGTCTCACCTCATCTGAGGCAGACCCACCTGCCCCCACGTAGGAAGCTCCTCACACGGAGCTGGTGTGTGGCCCAACAATCCAGGATCACCCCACCCCCAGTGAGAACCTTGAACCAGTCACATCGGCGAAGCCCCTCCTGCAAGGGGATGTCACACATTCCCAGCTTGGGGGCAGCAGGACGTGGCATCTTCTGGAGGCCGGGACCCCACCTGGCCCAAGCCCCGGCCAGCTCCTCAGGTGCAGCTTCTAAAGCCCCTCGGGCCTTGGCCTGACCACCCCCACCCCAGACAGAAGCCTATCTGTGTGGCTCTGAGCAGTGTGCCACCCCCGCCGCCCGGCCCTCAGTTTCCCGTGTGTGCAGGGCCATGGGCTTCCAGTTCTGCCATCCAGCCGCAAGACCGCTTGGCACATAGGCTGAGCAGGGAGGGCCCGGCCGTTCGCTAGCAGCACGGCAGTGAGGACACCTGTGTCCAGAGAGAGAAGCCACTCACCTAGGACCCAGTCATGGAACGTGAAGAAGTCCCTCAGCTTGCGTGTTCTAATTGAATCAGCACAGATTTAACTCGGGTGTGACGTTCAGAACATGACCCATAAAAACATCCACCAGTGTTGCTCTACGGGGCCTCCCGGAGGAAAGATGCCCTCGGGGGGTTCAGGAAAGGGCCACCTGGCTGGGGCTGTTAGCCGGAGGCTGGGAAGGGCTGGCGGGAAGCGTGTCAGGAAGGATCTACGACAGGCCAGAAGATGTCACCCTCCCACCTGGACGTCCCGAAGCAGAGGACGGGGTGTAGCGAGGGTGACCAAGCTGGCCACGGGTCCGAGGCTCAGTGTTCTTGGCGCCAAGATGCCTGTGCCCCTCAGCATGGCTCTGAGATGGGTTGAAGGCAAACCCCTCGTGCTGATCGGCCAGCAACAACCTCCAACGACAAGTGTCCACTAGACCTCCTGACCTCCGTCTGACCAGCCTTCGCCCAACCCCAGAAACACTCTTACTGGTTCCCACTCTGCTAGTGAGGAAAAAGCCCTCCTAATAAAAGCTCCTCACTAATAACAAGAATCCTCTCTTGTGGAAATTTGGCACACATTCTTCAACAACAAAAAGGAAAACAGGATGTATGCTTTGCAGCACTTACCAGCCCTGAGAAGGAGACGTGGTAGACTCTGACTCATTTTTCCAACCACGCTGGGGAACGGAGATGCTGTCAATGTGAGCGTGAAGGAGCTGTGGGGACAGAAGTTAGAGATGAAGTCCGTGAGAGTCTAACAGATGTTATTTTTGGAACTGGATGTGGGGCAGCAGATAGAACCGTCCCTGCTGGGGCTGTGAAGGTCACACCTGTGCTAGGACACCAGGGGCCCCAGTGTCAGAAGCAGAGCTTCCAAGGGCCAGGACCTCCCCATCCCTCACATGGAGGATTTCCTCTAAGAACACCTCCATCCTCACATGAGGGTCCATGTCCACACAGGACGGATGAGAAAGGCTGACACAGAGAGGAGCTTGTGGGAATGGGGACAGAGGTTCAAGCCACCGGCCAAACGTGGCACGTAGCCACCAGGTAAAGCGGCGTGTGGTGCCAGGAAGGTGCCATCAGACGTCCTGGCAGAGAGGATTGGAGAGACCACCTCCCCTGCGGACGCAGGGTGTGGGCAGGAGGCCAGGGTCACCTGTGTACTGGACTTCCAACTCCTGAGGGCTGGCTACAATCTGTCTTGTCCATGCCTCTGTGCCCCATGCAGAGAAACGGGCCCAGCAGAGAGCAGGTCCTCACAACATGGTAGCTGGCTGAAGGAACCATGAATGAGTGAGTTCCTAAGCACACGGCGCTGAACCAGCTCAGAGCTGGGCCCTCGGGACTCCAGCGCACTCTGCTGGGGGATCACCCAAGCCAGGCCGCCTCAAGGACCCCCCCAACCAGCTGCCCTCTACGCAGACTCCTCTGGCTTCTCTGGGACTCCTTTACTCAGCCCTCCCTGATGGCCGGCTGGCCACGAGGTGGGACACAACCCAATGCAGGGGCTCCCGGGGTTCCCCGGACGGCTCCCTCCCAGCCCCGCAGACTTTTGGCCACCAATGGTACCATCACTGTCACCCGAGGCAACCACAGTACGGCCACTCTCCCACCACAGGGCCCAGCATTCAGGGAGGGGAAGTCCCGTCTGAGATACTGCGTTTTCACGGTAGAAAGAGAAGCCAAGCCAGGAGTGGAAAAACTCAGTGCCTCCGGGATGGTGCCATAGCTGGTCCCCAAGTGTCTGATGCCCCTCCCTCCATAAGACGGAGTTAAGGGCCCCACTCTAGGTGAGTGGGACTGCGGGCCCGCTGCAGCCAGCAAATGTCTGCCCGGGTTTCCTGGGATCCCTAGGGTGTGGCTGCAGGGTCCCCAGGCAGCGTGCTGGCCTCCACCTGTGCCCACAGGGCTCTATCTCCACCGTCTGGGTGACCTGGACATCCACCACGGGAGGATGGGGTGCAGGGCATTGCCTGAACCCTACACCAGCAACGGGCGCAGAAATGTGTGCAGAGAGGTGGGACAGCAGGCCTGCGGCGAGGTTGGGAAATACGGCTCACCCCCCAGTAGACTGCCGCCTGGGAGTGGAAGACCGGGATCTAGGTGATGCCTGTGTCCCCAGCAGAGGGGGGCTCCCCAACGACCCCTTCAGTCTCCCCTCACAGCACCCCTTCCCCTGCCTCTCACCTCAGGACACACAGTCAACCTGCCAGATCAGGTACATAGACTTATCACAAACCCATGTCAAAGGCAGCACACCTTCCCTGTAAAACCTGCTGTGGCTCCCAGTTCCAGTCGCCCAATGCGGCTCCAGCATCTGGGGGCTAGGAACCAAAGGCTCAGGTCATCTCCCGTGAGTGTGGATTGACGGTGCAGGGACACATGCACAGCGGCCCTCTGCTGGCCGGCAGGGGTCGGGAGCTCTCCTACACGCTGGGCAGACATCCAGCAGGCAGAGCCTGCTGTCTGTCCTCCCCGAGGGCCTCTCTTTGCAGGTGGCCCCTCCCCCCAGCAGCATGGGGGCAGGATTGCAGGGAAGTGGGAGCATGGGATGGACCCTCAGGGGTCAGCCCTGAACAACACAGTGTCACTTCTGGCACATTCTTCACATCCAAAAAGACCGCAGGGCAGTCAAGTGCTACAGGAGGGGATGAGATCTGTCCTCGGTCGGGCAGGAGGAACAGCGTGTGCCTTTGTGGAGGGGGGACTCCCTGGGATCCATGCTGGGATGCTGCATCTCATCACAAGCTGAGAACAGGGTGCTCGGTATCCACACACTACAGAGATGCCTTGGGTCATCTCAGGAGGGTCTACATAGGGTTGACCCCAAAGTCACACACTCCGGAGGTCTGCCCAGGGAGACTTGGGATGGTGAGACGAGGTCCCATAGGCACAGACCATGAGCAGGTGCAGGGAGAACTCCATGGGGAAGGAGGACCCCCACGTCTGGGTGGAAACTGACACCTGGCTGCACTGGCTGGTGCGGGCAGACAGACGGAGCAGAAGGAGGAACAACTGGTGAGTGATGCCTGGTGCCCACAGGAGGGGAGTCTCTAGAAAGAGCCATCAAGGGCCACAAAGAGCTCAAGGGCACTGAGAACAGATGACTCCACAGTGTCCGTGGGTTGGCACTCCCACATCCTCCCAGGGCAACACCTCCCAGGAGAATTTCGGAGCCATGGGGGCTGGAAGCACACTGCGGCGGGTCAAAGAGGGAGCTGGGAGTGAGGAAAGAGACTCGGTTCTGTCCCGGGCTGGCCGAGGAGGACCGCTGTGGAGGAACCTGTCCTCACACCCCGTGACTCTTGCCGTTCTGGGACGCCAGGAGCTTCATAAGCCTGAGAGCGGCACATCCATGGGCCAAGAAATGTGTGGGCCAAACCTCACAGCCCCTAAGGCCCGCCGCCATGACCCTCGCCCAGGGCACACCTGCCCCGGGCGATGGCCCACAAGCCTCCTGCACTAATCATGCTCCCTAAGGAGGACTCCATGGTCTCAACCGGGGCTGTGACATGCTTGTCTGCACCACAATATCATGCATCCCACAAGGAAGAAGGTACAAGAAGCCAGGCAGCCTATGCTGTCCATCGCTCCCCTTGCCATGACAGCCCAGTACTAGGAACTCCACCCTGCCTCTGCAATGGACAGCTCAGGCTCTAGAAACTTCTGGGAGCCTCCAAGGGGCCACTTCAGCCGACGGGGGAAAGCCACCCCTCATGGTATGGAGCCAGCCAGGGTGCTGGCTGGCTCCATGATCTGCATCACCCTTGCATTGGGGAAGAGGCAAGAAGGCACACGGGTGCAGAGAAGGCCTTCTGGAGGTGAGCACGGGACTGGGAAGCTTACTCCTTCAAACCCTCACTCACGCGCAGGCCTAACGATGGCCCTGCTCTCCCAGGAGGTGAGCCCTCCAGGGGCTCTAGCAGGAAGACCTCCCCACAGGAGGTACACAAGGCCGGCTGTGACCTACAGGTGCTCGGGGAGGGAGAGCACAAGTGAGGCAGGCCTACCTTGGGAGAGACTCCCCTGCAGGAGACTTGCTTAAATTTCCTGTCTCAGAAATGCAGAAGGACCCCAGACAAAGACGCGCAACCTCCTCCATCTGACTCCCGTGCGCAAGGCAGCCTTCTGATGGCCGCGCGTCGGTGCCTTCTGCTCTAGGAGAAGGAATGAAAGCAGCACTGATGGCAAAGATACCCGGGTTTGATGCACACAGTCCTCATCTCACAGCCAGCCACAATCCGGTAACTCGCAGAGATGCTGCTGTCAGTCTATACACCCAGGGGTGCGTACAAGAACCACAGCCGCACTGGGCCTGCCTGGCCCCCGTCACAGGGTCGTGTCGCCCTCCCCAACCCCGGCTACCTCCGGAACCCGCCACGCAGAGCCAGATGCCTGTCCGGTACTTGGCAGGCCATGGGCTCCGCCGCACTTAGCAAGCTGGATCGTGATTCAGCATCAGGCGCCGGCAGCCTCCACCGGAGCAAGGCAGACGCTTAAAAATAGCAGAGCTGTGGCTGCATCCACCAGTGGGGGGCTGCTAGCCCCCAGCCAAGACCAACCTCCCCAGCCCCCCAGAGCAGTGAGCGGGGTTCCCATCAATCCCCCCAAAAATCCAGGGAACCCTGGGCAGGGAGCGGGGTTCCCATCAAGCTCCCCAAGAATGCCAGGGTCCCCTGAGCAATGAGCTCACAGGTCATGAGCTGTGCAGCTGGGATTTGGAGATGGGCTCCAGGCTCTCCCTGAGTCCCACCTCGGCCCAGGGAGCCATTGGTGAATTCCCGGTCTTTAGTCTTCTCTCTGGGCCACAAACACTGATCACAATTACTGCTTCCCAGAAGAGGACTAGAAATCTGCCTTCACAGCACCAATGTGTCTCCCCACCTGTCCCTTTGTCCTCATTCTCATACACCTGCTGGGCTGTTCTACCTGTCAGAACACAGATGTCTTGGGACCAAATTCACCATCTTCCTAATAGGAACTCTTCTCCCCGACTTTCCATTCCACATACGGACGCTCGTCACGAGAACTCCGACTACCGCTCCTCCCTTGCTTCATGGCATCTTTTTGGCTTCCTGTCCCCTCCGCCCCAGCCACCGGTGTCCAACACAGCCAGACCATTTTCCAGAGCAGCTCTTCCCAGCCTCGGGCCCAGGGCTGAGCTGGGCTGTGCGCCTCCGCGTGGTTCCACCCGGTGCATGGGCCGGGGTCAGCGGCACCCCTAGTGTCTGCCCTCTGGACGCCAATCCCAGTCACGGCAACCGCTGTGTCTCAGACAGCGTCCAACACCTGAGGACAGATATGCTACAAAGCATGGCTCAAACATGCTGCTCCTTCCAGGGTCCCGCAAGTGCTCGCCGAGGGCTTCCCGAGGAGTTCTTGGGAAGGAAACGGTGTTCAGGGTATTATGCTTCTGGTTCGTCATTTCCTTCCTCTGGGGTTTTGGGCTTAACCTCCCTCAGGCTGGCAAGTCCCTCAAAGGCTCTGGGGCTGAGTGCCCCAGCAGGGAGGCCGTGGGGCCACGGGCCAGGATGGGACCCCAGCCCCACCACCCTAGCCCGCCTGTATCCCAATACTGCAGTTTGAGGTCTGAAAATGGAGATGAACACAGTACCTGAGTACGAATTAATATGTGGACAGCACGTAAACCATGCATAAAGCAGCCAACCACTACACGCTGGCCTATGGCCACCATGTCACCATCGTCATGCTCACCATCCTGGCAATGCTTCGTGTCTCTTACCTACATGTCTCCAAAACACACTCGCAGTTCAGGCCAGAGTGAGGCCCCCCCAAGCAGCACCAAGCCTCACACTTTGCCCAGGGACAGCGCTGCCTTTGTCCCCTGCCCTCCACCCGTGTTTCTACTCCTGGACCCCACGGTGCTGCCTGCACTCAACACAGAACTTCCCCATCACTGCGGCAGGAGACAGAATTACCTCCCGTCAAACTGCGTCCCAAACCCCGCGGGATGGAATCCCAGCTCGAGGTCCCAGGGAAAGCCGGTGACGGTGCCTGGTGCACAGTGAGTCCTTGGTGATTCTCATGGGAATGCTCTTCCCAATACTGTGATAACTCTTCGCAGAGGGGTATCCCAAGGCAGAGCTGGACACTTGTGCTAAGGTATTCTCCTAAAAGTACAGGGTGAGGACAGGTTTCAAACTCTCGGTTCTTATGTGCAAGGTCAGAAGCATGGCAAGACCACGGCTCTGCTGGTGTAGTGTGTGCAGAGTTCATTCATTTTCTCCCAGAAATCAGCAATTGCTTCATCACAGTTCAGCCTTGGTATTGGCTTTAATGACTTATCCATGGTCAGGAGAGTGAAACCCCATGGACTGTGCTCGGGACCATGACTTTCCCAACATGACGGGTTCCCCACGACACCTGCTCCCTGGTCTCAGCGTGAACAGGTCTGGCTCGGGAACCGTGTTCACTGGGAGCTGTCATTTCTTCACTCAGGCCTCGGGACCCATCACTCCGTGTGTTGGGAAACCCTGGTAGCGCCACCAACCACATTCCCCACACCCTCAGAAAGGGACCTGCCATGCCAGCTGTGGACAGCTGACTGCCAATGCCCCACAACCCTTCCTCCGGGGGCTGGAACCTCAGGCCCCAGGGGACAGACCTAGCACAGGGACAGATGAGGACACATGGGGCAGACAGATCCTCCACGGGGTCAAGAACAGCTGCATAGTAAAGTCTGCAAGAAAGTACCAGCTTATCCGAGTACCCCCCAACCATGAATGTGTCCAAGGGAAATTTAAGAGAGGACAGAGTTGCTCGTGAATGCACAAAGTCTAAAACCCAAGATGTGAGGGAAAGCACCTGCCCAAGGCAGGCTGAAGAGGATTTGTGGAGAATGAGATGCACAGGAGGTACGGATGGCTCGCAGCCGCGGAGCTCGCATGCTGGCCCAGACACCGCTGTAAGTGCTTTTCCACATGTGACCTCGTCTAAGCCAGAGAACCCCTGGGAGGTGGCCACCGTTACAGCCCCCACCTATCTGCAGGAAGGCAAGTGACATCACAGGGAAGACCTCAGGGAGAGGAAATCAGGGTCACCATCCTGGCTCCACTGCCAGCCTGCTGGGAGACCCCCAGTCCACCTGCTGAGCGATGATTAATCCGCCCTCCGAGGTCCCTGCAGCATGGGTGCGTGTCCAGGTCCCACGCTGGGTAGGCCACGGGTTTGAACGACCAAGACATTTACTATGTTGCTAATAGCCATCATGGGAAACAAAAACAAAAACACGGTTTCTCCTATGCCACGAAGCTATCCGTTTATAACAATAGCAGATAATCACACTTAGAAAGCCCATAATACTTCAATGTGTCCTAACGACGTGCTGAATTACAGAGATAACTAAGACAGAAGCATCATTTTTGCCATTTATTGGAGTATTTCTCACTCTACGCCCATTTTCACGGGGGGAGAAATAAAGATGACTATTTCCCACATGTGACTTTCCAGACAACGCAGGCCTTGGGTCCTGCCTGTTGTTCATCTCTGACTCCCACCCTGGCTGGCCCAGAGCCTCGCACATCAGAACGACTCAGAATATTCTTGCTCAGCAAATGATCGCTGCCTCTTCGAGGCTTACTTATTGTTTTACTATTTAGAGTGAAACGGCTGGACAGCAGTCTTTCTAAATTGCGGCGCGTGCCACAGCCAGGGGAGCGAGAGGTTTAACCGCGGGGCGACTCCAAAGGCACCTGCCCATCCCGGTGAGCCCGGCCCCTCCACCCAAAGGTCCCCAGCACATTCTGGTCCCAAGCCCAGGCATTTAAGTCCAAAACTTCAAAAACAAGGAAACCCTAAGTATGAGAAACAGTTTCCCAAGCCCCTGGCCACCTTGTCCTCCCTTGCCTGAGCAAGGGCCCTGAGCAGTTGGCCCTGAGCCTGGGATGTTCTGGACTCTTTTCGGGTAACGAATGCATGTGAGGCTCCTCACACCAGTCTGCACACACCCCTGCGCCGGAGTGGGGCCACCCACATCTGGAAGCTAGAATGTGGGTGGAGACAGAGGGCTCCCAGGAGGCAGTGAGTAGACGGGTGACTGTGGGGAGCCCGACCTCAGCTGGCCTGGCCACCGCCCACCCCATCGGCCTGGAGGAGGCCCCTGAAGAGCTCAGGCCCAGCCACCACACCCGGACCCACAGGTAGGTCAGAAGCCCTGTGCGCTTCAACTGGGAATGTTGGAAGGAGGAGGGGAGGAACAAAGTAAAGGTCCGACTGGGAGAGGAGAAACCGACCCCGGGAGAGATAGATGCAAAGCGACTTAAAATGCAATCCAAGCCAACTTCCTACTACTGTAGGTATTAACCCATCACTACTCCGCAGGCCCACTCCAGCAGTAATTCAATGTTTACCTGACCTAAGCCAGACGTGGCCTACTTGGTGGCCCGGGGACCCACATGCAATTGATTGTTTTAGGGGCCAGCAGCTGTAATCAAATACTGGGAGTGTCTAGCAGTTGGCTGATGAGGTTAGAGCAAACATTACGGCCTGTAATTTGGGAAACTGCACATGTGAGCTTCCGGATCATCCCCGGGCCCCACATCAGTGTCTCCAAGTTCTGTGTAGAGCAAACCACGGGGAACGTTCAGGGAATGACTTAAGAAAACACACGAATTGGAAAACAGCAGATTGTTAACACCCCCCTTCTCTCTCACACACACACACACGCACATTTGCACACATGCCACTCTTCCTTCAGAGCTCCACTCTGGATCACCTCCTCCTGGAAGCCTTCTCTGCTCTCCCCTGAGCTCTGAGGCCTCACAGTACCCCTTCATCAAAATTCACACTGGTCTGTGTCAGGTACCTGCCAAGGGCTGACTTCTGTCCCCCCTTACCCCCAGACTCATATGTTGAAACCCAAATCCCCCTGAGCGACTGGAGGAGGGGACTCAGATTAACAGAGGTCATGAGTGTGGAGCCCTGAGCCACTATGGCTGGTGTCCTCGTGAGAAGGGACTCCGGGGAGCTCCCTCTCCCCACTCCCTCTACCCACCACACACGGCAGGAATGGCCACTTGGGGCCCCAGCAAGAAGGCGGCCATCTGCATGGACCTCGCTGGCCCCTGACCTCTGATGTCCAGCCTCCAGAACTGCAAGAACATGAAGTGCTGTCTTTTAAGCCACAGGTCTGTGGACTGCCCACACCTGACGCCAGGTCCTCTCCCCCATGTCTCGTCTGAGCTCCTAAAGCAGGACTTACACACAGTAAGCACTTACTAAGTTCCTTTGGTTAGGAGGAACCATGCAACGGGAGGCAGGCAGAGGCTGGCAAGACCACCTCAGTTCCTCACCCACAGCAGCTCAAAGCCCTGCTTGAATCCGGCGGGCTACAGTGAGGAAAATCTCGGGCCCTTCAGGGCTGCATTGGCCGAGGGCAGGACAGGGTTGAAGACTAAACCAGTGTCCTTCTTGCCAGTGACACAGGCATCCAAAGCCAAAGGGAAGGAAGAGTCAGAAGTAAAAATTCTCGATTCAACAGTATCTCTTAATCCCATGGTCTCAGATCTTGGCTGCCAAACCACTAAGGAGCCTATTGACCCGCCGACCAGCCACGAGGCCAGAACAGACTCCGTCCCTCTGTGCTTCCAGAGCTCAGGAGAGCCAGCCCGCCTGGAGACCACCCTGGAAAAGGAACCTAACATTCCCTGCAGAGGCCCAATGCCAGGGCTGCCCTTGGTCCCAGTGCACAACACTGCTCAGGAGAAACCGTTACAATGTTTCTAGAACACACAGAGTGCAGTTGGGACAAGAGTCAGTGGGATCCTGGCATGGTAAGTGAAGATGCTAGGCGCAGCAACCACAGACTGGCACTGGACACGGACAAAGCCCTTGGTGACTCCTGGATCCAAACACAACCCCCTGCCCCCCGTGTCCCACTGGCCCAATGCCTCCAGCAGCTGAGGTGGTGCCTGGGATAAAGGGAGACAGAGGGGGCATGTGGAGGAACCCCTCCCCTGCTGCAGACTCATTGGGGCTGTCCGGAGTTCTGTGGTGCCTTCCCTCTCCTCCCCCCAGGGAAAGAGAGGAAACCTCCCTGGTCATAAGCCCAAGGCAGCCTTCCAGACTGACATGGACTGAGCGAGCCTTGACCACGTCGGCTGCAGCACGTGCACCCCACTGACAGCACACAAGCCTCCCGGGACCACCAAAGGGTAAGCAGGAACGTCTGCTGGACAGAGGCCAGCTCTGGGATGGGTGGCGGTGGATCCCATCAGAGTCTGCAGAGTTCACAGCAAGAACCCAGGGCTGAGGGGCACCTGGGAAGGAAGGACCACCCACCCATGCCAGGGTGCTGCCACCAGAGTCCCCGAGAATCCCCGAAGCGTCCCAGAGAGAGAGGACCAGCTTGGACGCAGCCCACCCCGAGCCCCAGCCCCCGGGGGCTGCCCTCCCTCAGCTCCCCCAGTGGTGGAGAGGGGGCGTCCTTGGCCCCTGTTGCCCACGCAGCTGTCGCACCCCACGGGATACCGGGCTGAATGGGGGCTGGAGATGCAGCTGGACACCAGTGAGAGCAGTGGAAGGTCCGGCGCACACCCACCTTGGACGGCAGTCCCTCAGAATCAGGGAGCACCGCGCAGAGCCGTCAGCATACCGGGCGCACGCATTTCCCGTCTCTCGCGGCCTCGGGGGCGTGGGCTCTGCAGACTCTGGAGCAAGTCCATCCCGCAGGCCGCAGGAACTAAGCCCAGCTCTGCCGCCTCAGCCACGCCAATGGAGGCGAAGTGCGCAGCCGCCCGTGACACCCACAACGAGGGGCTCGAAAAAGAGTCACGGGGTGATTCAACGGGCTGAGCTGGAAGGCATGGGGTGTCCTTAGCCGAGCTCTCTCAGCGCCTTGGCAGCCGGCCTGGGGGAGCAGGCGGCTGGGCGCAGGCCGGCCGGGCGCCTCAGGGACATCCTGCTCCGCAGCTTGCCACGCTCCCTGTGAGCGCCTGCGGACGTTGCCGGCGTATTTCCGGCACTTCCGGCGTCCTGCCCGCACTTCCGGCTGCGCCCATCCCATGCGGCCGGCTGGCCTGGATACTTAAGGCACTTCCGGGCCGGCCCTCTGATGCCCCTAGCGGGTGTGGACACCCCTGCACTTCCAGCAGCGTGGGGAGGACCGGCTGCTGCTGTGGTCCCGCCTCTTTGTGTCCATAGAAATTTTGTGTTCCATAGAAACACAAAATGTCTGGGACGCCTGAGTGGCTCAGAGGGTTAAGCCTCTGCCTTCAGATCAGGTCATGATCTCAGGGTCCTGGGATCAAGTCCTGCATCAGGCTCTCTGCTCGGAAGCAGGGAGCCTGCTTTCCCCTCTGTCTCTCTGCCTGCCTCTCTGCCTACTTGTCATCCCTCTCTCTGTCAAATAAATAAGTTAAAAAATGTTAAAAAAAAAAAAAAAAGAAAAGAAACACAAAATGTCTTTGTGTTCCATAGAAGTTTTAGGACTGTTTCGAGCAGCTCTGTGAAAACTGCTGATGGAATTCTGTTAGGGATTGCATTAAATTTTTTAAGAAGATTTTATTTATTTCTTTAACAGAGAAAAATCACAAGTAGGCATAGAGACAGGCAAAGGGCGGGGGAGGGGGGAATCAGGCTCCCCACTGAGAGAGAGCCTGATGCAGGCCTCGAGAACCCTAAGATCCCGACCTGAGTTAAAGGCAGAGGCTTAACACTGAGCCACTCAGGCACCCTAGACATTTAATGGATCTAACTGACTTCCATATCGAGCAGGTGCTAGGTTCTCGCTTAGTCCAACGTGCCTAATTTAATTAATTATATAACAAAACATCTTTTGAATCAATAAAGTAAATTCAAATGGTTTTCTGATTCTTGACATTCTGACACTTTGTGGTGTGTAAAGCAGTTAAGTTAAAGTCAGTTTTTCTATTTTTTCTGTCTAATAATTGAGTCACCTAACCTTTCCTCCATAGAGTGAAAATTCAGGAAATCTGCCATGATCAGGGAAGGTCTTTGGCAGCCACAGTCTCCCACCTTTCCGTCTTTGCCTGGATGAGCAGCCAGCCAGAAGTTGTTTGGGTCTTTTTCATCTTCATAGGGATCTTGATGAGGATGCCCTTCAATTATCCCTGTGAAGGTTTCTAACCTTTGCCAAACTTCAGCACCTCCAACCACACCATGTAGTTATTTCTTATCCCTACAGCTAAATGAAGCCAACCATATCAATTTTATTCTCAGGGCATTTTTACAGCAATGCCAAGTGCTAGCAAACATAGGAGTCAGCTTTTGAGGCAAAAGAGGGGGAAAAGGTGAATGTCTTTCAGGGAAAAACATTTCCTTGTATAGCCTCATTGACACCAGAGATAAGGACAGAGAAACATGCTTCTGTCAACACGAGTTTAATTGGGTGATATTGATCCCGAGAAAAAGAATGCAAAGGACCCTGCAACAAATCACCCAAAAGGAGGCGGATGTTACTTTCCTGAGACATGTACTCTGTCCTCTTTACTTGCTCAAGCAGCTGCATAAACCAGGGAGAAGAGGTTGACACAAAAATCTTATTTGGAATTGACTGAATTTTGGCAGAAAACATGTCCCAAGATAACTATTTCATGATGGTCTTTGGTTGTCTTGGGGAAAATTTAGTTTCGCTGAGAGGGCCCAAGAATATGTTGATGGTGGAGTGCTTCTTCAGAACTTCAAATTGTGAGAAAGGTAGCTCTTCAAACTTCATTGATTTTATTCATGCTAATTTATTAATTAATGCTGATTTTAGTCAGTAACTTGAAATATCATTTTTCCTCACTGGCTATATGATGGTTAGTTTTATGTGTCAGCTTAGTTGGGGTCTAGGACCCACCTATTTATTCAGGCACAATCCAGGTGGTGCTGTGAAGTTGTTTGGTAGATGTGGTTAATAACAACAATAAGTTGACTTGAAATGAAAGAGATTGTTCTCAATAATGGAGATGGGCTTCATCCAATCAGCCAAAGGGACTTAAGAGCAAAAACTGAGGTTTCTCAAAGAGGAAAGAATTCTGTGGGTCATGACCACAGCATCAAACCCCACCTGAGTCTCCAGAATGATGGCCTATCCTATGGATTTTCATGTGCCAACCCCACATCCCATAAGCCAATCCCTTGACTCTTTTCATTTGGAGAATCCTGATACAGTTGCTATCCAGCATGTTTTTTTAAGAAGTTACCACTACTTACACATAAATGGAATGATAAACCATACTCACAGATTGGAAGAATTAATATTAAAATGTGGATACTACCCAAAGCCATCTAGAGATTCAGTGCAATCCCTATCAAAATACCAATAGTACTTTTGACAGAACTAGATTGAAGTATCCTGAACTTTGTATGGAACCACAAAATACCCCAAATAGCTAAAGCAATATGACAAAGAAGAACAAAGCTGAAGGCATCACAGTCCCAGAGTTCAAGATAAATTGCAAAGCCATCATAATCAGGGCAGCATGACCTTGACACAGAAACACACACTCTTTTTTTTTTTTTAATTTGATTTAATTCTTTCAGTGTTCCAAGATTCATTGTTTATGCACCACACCCAGTGCTCCATGCAATACATGCCATCCTTAATACCCACCACCAGGCTCACTCAACCCCCAACCTCCTCCCCTCCAAAACCTTTAGTTTATTTCTCAGAGTCCACAGTCTCTCATGGTTTGCCTCCCTCTCCAATTTCCCCCAAATCCATTCCATTCTCCTCCCCTTCTCCCAATGTACTCTCTGTTATTCTTATGCTCCACAAGTAAGTGAAACCATGATAACTGACTCTCTCTGCTTGACTAATTTATTCAGCATAATCTCCTCCAGTCCCATCCATGTTGATAAAAAGTTGGGTATTCATTCTTTCTGATGGAGGCATAATACTCCATAGTGTATGTGTGTGTGTGTGTGTGTGTGTGTGTGTGTGTGTGTGTGTGTGTGTGAAAGAGACAGAAAGGGATGAAGGCAGAATGGACGTTGCACAGGGATGACAACTCCCGAGGCCGCAGTGAGCCAGGCTGGCACACGGGGACGCGTGGGGCTCTGGCCAAGTACATTTATACGCACACATCTATTTTTGAAGGATAGACCAACAACCTGGTTCAAGACCTCATGATTTCTGTTGCTTTATCCACTGCCCCCAGCTCAGCTGCAGGGAACACAGGCTCCAGAGGCGTCTACTCTCAGTACAAGCGCACAGACATCAGAAAACACAACCCGTACCTTTGAAGAAGCCGCCAGAGCTTTTCCTTTCAAAGCATAAACTCCGTCACAAAGCAAGGCATCCGTTCTGGGCTTGCTGACATGTGTGTGGGGCTGCCTGATGCCAGTGCCAGAGAGGGCTGATCTCAGAAGATGCCCCGCGGCCCATGGAGGACAGGAGGCCCCACATGGCAGAAATAGCCGCCATAGCCAAAGAGATGGAGCGTCCGGACACGTCATGTCACCCTTGAGGTGTCCATCCGGGCCTGCGAGAGGAGACACAAGCCTGGCCAGGCTCTGCACCATGATGGGGACATGGGGTGCCAGGGGGGCAGTGAGCGGCTCTTGTCCGCCACACATCCCCTGAGGTGGAGAGCTCCACAGGGTCAGCAGCCAGTCTAGAAAGATGAACCCCTTCCTACGTGTTAGTGCTTCCAAATTGTTTGACTCTGCAAGAAAAGGTTATAAAAACATCACACTGCTTGCCCACGAGGCTGCAAAGTGATCAGAACAAGCTAGTTAGGTGACGTACCCTGACGATAACACGCGCGAGCTCTGACAGGACAGGGACCCATGTCGAGGTCCCAGTGCACCCGTTTCCCAGCTATGTCACTTGCTGAGTTTCTGGAACTTTACAAGCCCAGGCTGGCCCATCTGTGAAGTGCGTCAAAACCAGCGCCTGCCTCACAAGGCGCTAAGTGGCTTGCCACATCAACCCTCTGGCCACATGCTAAGCTCTCAGAACCAATGGCATCACTGGTGCTGCTGAGCACCTCCTCCTGACACGTGGGATTCACCTTCCACGCGAGCACCAGAACACCCTGGACGATCCCGAGTGTGCACAGAAGTGTGGGTACTGGGCTCACATGGCCACGCCCAGGTTCTCACTTATTTACTTAATGTGCCTCTGCACAGAATTCCAAGAAGAATGATAACAGTGGCCCTGGAGGGAACACCCAGCATGTGCCACAAGCCTCCCTAAATGTGTGATGTCCATGCTGGATTCTCACGGTGTCAGGAGGAGCGATGACCATCTGCCCCATGTGACAGGTGAGGGAACAGGGCTGACAGAGCTAAGTGATGCACCCCACGGCAAAGCCATCGTGTGGGAACCTACGATGTGAGCCCAACCAGTCAGACGTCAGTCCACGCTCTTGCTCAACATTGCACGCTGCCTCCCGACCCACTTGGGGACCCCATCTCCTGGCTGTTGGTGGGTGTGGAGAAGGCTTGGGGTGGGGACCACAGCCGACGCACTGGTGGGTCCCGGGGAGCCCCAAAACGGGAGGGAACCACTTTCCTGGCACAGCCAACCAGACCCAGGCGCTCAGGGGGCAGATCACCCCTACATTTAAAAGCCCCTGAAGGCTCCATGCTTCCCAGCACCATGCAGTGGATTTCCCTGGGACATCAAGAAAAATCAGACTGTGTGCTAAGAAAGATGGGAAACTGAAGGGGGAACCAGATGACAGAGGGCAAGGGGCAGAGTCCCTGGGGATGACAACGGGTGCCCCGTGACAGCATGACTCCTCCTTTCAAAGACCGCATATGATTCCAGTAAGGCTGAGGAAACAGCAACATCTGATGCATCTGGATAATCTTCCATGAATCCTTGCCTGGTACCCCGAACCATCGTTCAACCTGGCCCCGTTTCTATCAAGACTCGAAACACAAAAATCCTTCAGTCGGCGCTGTGCCTCTTGGTTCTGAATCACAGTTTTGGCATCTTTGCCCAGTTAGCAGTTCAAGATCCCACGAGTGCTTCCACCAGATACTTTACAGGGAGAGCAGACATGCGAGGATTATTAAACACATACACATGGTGTACATACATGTGTACATGTGCATGTGTACACACACACACATGCACGCAGCCATGCATGCGCACACTCGCACACCAAAACCTCAGAGGAAAGGCCACTGTGGCCTTTGTGGCAGCGGTCACTCTGGCCATAGCCCTTGCTGGCGGAGGACGAGGCTACACTCCAGTTCTATGTTCCAACCTTAGCTACCAGCTACTAACACTAGGGTCTGTTTCATTTGCTCCCTGCAGATCCTCCAGACTCCACAGAAACAGCTCTCAAAGCTTCAAAATGAAGCTTATCGGAAGGTAACCGATTGAAAAACATTTAAACAAAACTTGTCAAAATCTTGAAACAGGCATCTTGGACTGATAGAATCGTAATCATGACACCGTCCACCCAATCTAGTTCTGGCTTTCTGAGCAACGAGACACCCCCAGGCCCAGAGGAGCCCCTTTCCTTATGGCCCAGGCTCACCTCTACCTGCCTGCACTTCTGGACATGGGGGACACCGCATCCCTGCAGGTGAGGGTCCCCAGAGTTAACAGGTGAAAGTACTGGGTGCTCAGTTATATTTGAATTGAGAATTTAACAAATGAGTTAAGTCCCATGCAATATTGAGAGTACGCTCAAATTAAGAAATGATTTGTCATTTATCTGAAATTCAGCTTTTACCAGGCATACCGTGTCTTACCTGACACATGCACTGGAGGCCCAACCCCAGGGACCTGGGACGGGTGGGGGCCGGACTCACGAGAGCATGCCTGCTGCTGTCCCAGGGGCCCCCACTTGCCCTTCCCCCAGCACTGCTTTAGGACGCCCCCCTGGCCTCTTTTGGCTGTCAGCACTCCACACAACCCATGGTCCAGCAGCGTCTTCCCTGCTGCATGCACACCCTTGAAAGAACGTCATGTGGTCGTGTCTTGTTTCCAGGAAAAGCTCCAGGGGCCTCCTAACTGGAGCCTGCTTTTGTTTTCCTCTTCCCCCTCGTAGACCCGTCCTGCACGCTGTGCTCAGAGGCCCACATGCAAATCAGTGTGTGTGCGTCAGTCATAATTTCAAGACCCACATGAAACTGAGAGCTGAACCAGTATGCCCACCTTCGCTAGCAGGAAACCCCTCAGACCCCGACCTGCTGCTGTCCCTGGATGCCCTGTCCCCTCACTACTGCGAACCACTGCTCAGGGAAATGACACACATTCGAGGAGAACAGGAAGAAAGGAGCCGTCAGCTCCAGGCTTCCCAGCGTGTGCCAGCCACGGCTCAAGCCCAGCCATAAAATGCACAGGAACAGGGAGAAGCACGGACAACACAATAAAGCAAGGAGAAAATGAATGACGCCATAATACAGTCTGTTTTCATTTCATGCAGAGAAAATTAATTTTTTAGGACATTTCACTTAACTTGGCAATATTTTACGGTTTAACCTCTGATGCCTGAAGCGCCTCTCTTTCATGCCCTTCAGCCTCAGACGGGGGAAGCCCGTTTTACGACTAGCTGTAGGTCCTGCCTCTTGGGGGATGACCAGCCTCATGGCCCAGCTCAGGGCCGTGTGCACTCAAAGGAAGGGGAGTTGCGCTGACCAGGATTCCCAGCTCATCACCTCCCGCAGGAGCACCCGCTGTAACTGTGAGTCACCCTCCTGAAGAGTGGACACATTACTTTCCAGAGCAAGGAACCGGCGTGGGCTGGTCGACCAGATGAGGCTGTGTAGGCACTCGAGGTGCTCGGCCCCCTCCAACTTGTACCCAGGGCAGCAGTGGTAGGAGATGACATCCCCACGGGGAAGGAGGTCTGCAACTCGGAGATGTTCGCGTAGCCATTGGAAGAGGCAAGAGGTCTCAGGCAGCCTGTGGCGAGGAAAAGAGGAGGGACGGTCGCACTTGGTCCCCTCTGCACCAACGAGACCCGCAAAACCCTGGCCCCCTGCCCGCCACCAAGGGCTCTTCAGCCAGACGCCCGTAACCACTTTCCTGTTCGATTCATGTCGCAGAATTTGGCGTCATGCTTGCAAACCACACAGAGAGGCCCAGGGGAAGATGGAGGAAGTGAGGGGGGTACAGCTGGGATCAGGGAGCCCCAGACACACCTCAGAATCATCCGGGAACCTTTAAGCAACACAATCCTGGCTGCGAGCCCTAGGTCTATGCACAGCCAGGGCACCCCGAATTTTTTAAATCTCCCCAGGTGATGCTAACATGCTCCTGGGGGTGAGAAGCACTGAGGTGCTGTGCAGCAAACATACACCCCAACTGTTTCAACAATGGGGACACCTGGGGGGTCTGAGGAGGTGGCAGCAAAAACACCCTTCCCCTGCTTGGACTGTGAGGCAGGGGCCTGCGGACCCCGTGTGATGCTACGTGAAGATCAATTTGCATTTTAGGTGCACTTGACATGGTTCTCAGCCTTGAGAACTACCCAGAAAAAGGGTGTCTCAGAATACACCCCACTGGGCCCCCTCCCAAGGAGCTCCTGGTCAGGGTCTGCGCAGAGCCCAAGGACATGCACGGCAGGCATGGGGCTGGGTGTCGCAAGCCCCCACGCACACCCAGAATTCTCCATGCTGTCTGTGTTCCCACACTTCTGCTTCTGCCAAACGGAAGCTGCTTTTCCGTGTTGAAACCTGTGCCTGGGGAACATTCCCAGGGGCACAGAATCCCGTTCTGTGTGGCCCCCGCTGCGATCCTGGCATTTCCTGTCGGGGTCAGTGGTCTCACTAGAGGAAATAATGACTCTGCAGAGCTGGGGCTCTTCCCGCGGAGAACTAATTGTGTGTGAAGTAAATAACGTATAATGGAAATCCCGACTCTCCCTTCCAGTCGCCGAGCACGGATCACAGCATGCCCATGGCAGCAGGTGTCTGAGCTCTGCTCCCGAGCTGGCTTGCTTTGACATTCTGAGCCTCGAACGGCTTCATGCTCCGCCGACTGCCCTGGTCAGTGAGCTGGTACGTGGGATCGATGTTTCGGCGTGAGACCAGAGAGGCCAGGGCAGCCCTGGCATGCAGAACTTAGGGAAATGCTCCCTTTGGGGCTGACAGTGTCCCGTGCCACAGAGATCCACGGGCCTACTACCACACAGGCCACATCTGAGACACGTGGCCACATCCTTTCTCCACGGCCTGGAAGGATTTACCCGTTGAGCTGAACATGAACTGTGTTCACAGGAAAAGTGAAGTGTCGGGGAGGAGGGGGAGATTGGGACTCAGGAATAAACAGAATCCGTGACTGAGAAAAGTAAGACAAGCACGTCAACATGAACAACTGACCGTATCAGAGTCCCTAAGTGCTGTTCAAATGAGCTGGCACAAGGGACAGTGCCTGCGGCTCCTCCCAAGAAGGAGTGTCATTCCTGGCCACTCCCACAGAGAAGCTGGAGTCCCCTGAGTATAAAACGGACAGACCCACAGTGAACAGCAGGTGCGTCTGGACACTGCTCTCCAAAACACAAAGTTCCCAAGGAAAACATGGCCTTGGAACATGCCCGCCTGCTTGCCTGCCCCAAAAGAAGCCAGAAGGGGTTGTAACTGCAGTAGTAAACCAGGGAAAGAGAGACATGCTCCTTGGCTGGGGACAGCCCATCCCAAGCATGGCAGCAGACACCAGGCTTTGACACAATAGCTTGGTGCAACCTCTATTTACACTTCCAGGCAATGGCGAGCCGGCTTGTCAGGCTCTCTCCCCCGGATCTGGGAGTGCAAAGAAAAGCCACAGGACGAGACGTCATGCTAAGGGCCAGTCATGCTCCCCGTGGCGCTCCGAGGTGTCAGGCCATCTAATGCCGCCAGACCCCTCACGCCCATGCCATGTTGGGCAGTCACTGCTTGGGCAGCCAGGCCCCTACCTGCCTCTGCATGGAGATGAGTTCAGGGCACAGAGCAGGGGACATGCCCTGAGGGAGGGTGGTGTGGGTGACGGTGCTATCCGGGGAAGGGCACCTTCCGAGAGCAGCCAGCCGGCTCTGGGCGACGCTCTGAGATGCAAGCGCAGGGTGGTGGACAGAGCAGAGCAGGAGGCCACACCTGAGCCCCTGATGAGGATGCCACCCTCGGGCATTTCTTAAGAAATAATAGGGACCAAAAGAACTCGTAAATAGGTGCACGGAATTTGCAAGACCTAAGAGGGAGAAATCTCTAGAAAGGGCAGGAGAACAGGGGACAGTGGGGGATGCAGGATTCATGAAGGCAGAGGGGGCTGGCATCCGAGGGAGCGTTCTTGGCCCCGGGAAGGAAAGGGACCAGTCGTTGGTAATGTTCACGTGAATATTCAGCCCAACCTCAGATCACGGTGACAACTCTCCACAGCCTCCCGAGAAGTGCCCCCAGAGCACATGTATCCCTGGAAATGTCATCTGTGCAGGCTACGTGGCACAGGGAGTTTGAGCAGAGAAGCTCACAAAGGGGTGGCCTGGCCGCCCTTGGTCCTCCCGATCCAGAGCCTCTGTTTCTGCAAAGGGCCATGTAGGACTCTTAAGCCCTCACAGAAGGAAATAATTCATTTCCGACCCCGGGGCACGCAGAGTAATATCAGAGCCTGCCAGCCATGACCTAGAGCCCAGCGCTAGCATTCGTCTCAACCGGAACACGCCAAGTCTCCGGCGCAAACAAGCCTCCTCCCCGAAGAATGAATTATGCACTGGCTTTCAAGTCACATGTCAAGAAAATAAAATCAGAATTAATGTGCACGGAAGGACTTATTTTCACAAACAGGGTCCTCCGTGTTGGCCCAGGCAAATGTTAAAAAGGCAAGAGGATTCTTATTTACTGGGTAGTTTGGATAAAATCTGAATTTGATTATTTTTCTGCTCCTCATGCATTATAAAAATGGATAACGTTAAGAAAAAATAGCCTCTGTAAAGATGCGTCTTTAATCTACCCTCACCACCACTGAAATAAGTATAAACGTTCTGCTGTTTTCATTAAAAATGCCATAGTTCATCATCGTGCTCACAGCCTGGTTACAAAATGCCTATTTCTTAAAAGACTTTTGGTTCTCGGTGTGAAGGAGAAGTCAACATGCTCAAGAACAAGGGCTCTTCTGGTCTGGGCTCTCACGATGGGCACGAGGGGCTGTTGGGGACCGCAGGGAGGGTGTGCGGATGCCAAGGCCAGAGCCGGTGGGCCCTGCTTCCCTCCACGTCCCAGTGGAGAGACACACACGTGTTCCCAGCCCGCGCCCCTACCTTGACAGAGCGGCAGGTTGTCCCACGTCCCGTCATCACGGCACAGAGAAACCATGTTGTACAGATCAGGGTAGCGGATCTTGAATCCCTCGTGACAGGTGACGATCAGCTTGTCTCCGTGTCTGTATGTCCTGTTATGAATCTCAGCATCGTCGATTTGAGGGATACGGCAATCTGCAAAGGTGTAAAATGGACACGTTATTTTTTTAAATTTCAGCCTGTTGTGCTTCCCAGCTTGGCACAAAGCTCTTCTTTTCGGACCTGGCCTCAGGCTTCCCTGTGATAAAACGCCCTCGCACACGGACTGCTAGCCCCTGGTCTGGAGGGGACTGAGGACAAGATGTCCCAATCCAGCCATGAAAGGAGCTTCACCTCCAGCCTGGAACCCTTCACACCTCACAGTGGAGCCTCAGGCGATTTTGGAATTAAGAGAGGAAGGACAGAGCTAGGGGCTCACAATGACCTGCTAAGTGGTCCCACCCAGCCTACCGCCTCTGCCTTGGGGCAGAAGAAAAAAAAAGGCCTTGCAGAACAGTGGGGACAAGCTGGGGCCACACCGGCCGGCACCTCCCTCCTACCGGATCTGCTCCACGGGGTAATAACATGGAAGCACATGCAACCACCAACACCACACAGCCCCCCACAGGTAGGTGACCTGCTTCTTGGAAGCAGGTGGGAGCAGAATACAGACTCGGAAAGGGTCTGTAGCCCAGCATCAGGGGCGCAGGAACAGGAAGTCCACACAGAACGTGATTGAGAGATAAAATACAGTGGATAAATTATAACCCTCCACTTCGAACATGGTCTCCTCCCAATTCCGCGTGTGTCCCCACATAACCTTGTGCAGCCATCCCCGGAGGCGTACAGAGGGGTTGCGCTCCAAGCTTCGCAAGTTTTAAAAATGAAACAAAATCCAAGCACAGCATTTCGACAATCACAGAAACTTTCTCCAAGAGTATCTCAATGCTGTAAGACTGGGTTTCTCAGCCACTCCCGAAAGCCTTCTGAATCAGCCATATGGTTGGAATGGTGGGAGACTTGACCATGAACTGCTGGCTCTGAGGCCTGAGCCCAGGAGTCCTGAGGCTGCGGAGGGAAGGGACCCAAGCAGCCCATGGCCGGGAACACAGGTGGGTTTAAAAAGCACATCCCAGGAGTTTTGATGTAGGGTTGGGGCTGGGTTTACAGGGACCAATGAAGAATCTGACAACAGACTCTAGAAAACAGGATGACCTCTTCGCAGGGTCAAAGTCAAAGCTTGGGCGTGGCATCTGCCTTCATCTCCAGATTAGCTGGAGAGCAGGGACTGCACCCCTGCATTCTCCCACATGCCCTTGGAACTCCGGGACTCCACACGTGGCTGGCAAAGAAATGTCAAGGAAGTGCGGCCATGGAGCCCCGGGACAACCCCATCAACCCTCTGTCTGCAAATTTCAGCAGGAAGCGTCCTTGATGGAAAACTGTTGTGGTTCTATTTCGACCTCTTATTTTTGAGTTTCAAACTGTGGAAAGGGGTTTCCAACCTCTCACGTTTAACCAAAAATTTTTCTACCAGAATAGACAAATTCCCCCAAAGTCAATGCCAGAATGATCCTGACTGGAGTCACAAGGCAAGTGACAACTTGGCACCACTGCTGCCTTCTTAATGGAAACGGGAAATCACGTTTCTCAGTAGTGCTAACGCAGGCATTACTCAGAGCAAATAAAAACACCTTTATCCAGGCGCCCCTCTGTAAAACCCCAGCTGCCAACTAACCCCATGGTGCTGATTTACGCGACAAAGCCACCGTTCCCCTGACTGGCTTCCGACTTCTCCGGGAGCTGACCCAGGTCCTTAGCAGGCAGCCAGCGTCAGTGAGTAAAGCCAGTGGACAGAAGGGACACTGCGGCCCGTGAGTGTGTGGTCACTGGCTGTGCAGAAGCAGCAGTCACTCACACAGAGTGCCCTGAACTCCTGACCAGATGCCTCTGTCCACAGCCAGGAGCTGGGGGCCACCACGGGGCACATGGCCCAAGGATCCCAGGGCACTATGGCCTCCCAAGTTCTGCTCATGATGGAGTCACCATGGGGACTGGCTGCTATGGAACAGAGACTCGCACTGACCAGGGAGCTGGGAGCAGGCACCGGAGCTATGGCCAGGAGGCCAGGAGGGCTGTGGCCCAGATAAAGGACAGAACAAAACAGACCAGCAGTAGCTTCACAGAAGTCGGCCCCCCAAAGCTGAGCTATGATCCTACCCTTGGCGTCTGGCGCCTGAGCCCCCCACCAGAGGAGGGGAGATAGGAAGACGAGCCTGGCCCAGCCAGGCCATCCTTAGCCGGACGTGACTATGCACTTCATGTCTATGGAAACAGAGAAGCCAGGATCTTTAGTGCCCCAAAACAAATACATATAATCTTCATCAGTTCTGAAGTTTCAAACAGAAATAAGAGAAATTTCCTACAGTATGAGTGCATCCCGTCAGCCAGAAGAATGTTTAAAAGCCGCTCCAAAAATGCCATTACCAAGGATGACAGATAAAGCTCCATCGGTATCTGACTCTGGCAGGAGTGGGGATGTGATCAAACCCGACACAGACAGACACAAACGGGCACTTTGGGGATACAGCTGAGAGGGTGCAAAGCTTCCACTTTGAGACATCCTTTCTCCCCAGACCACTGCATCGCTGCATCTGAGTCCTGCTCGTGTAATAGGGGATTTAATAGAAACAAGTCAAAGAGGGGATATTAAGGTGATATTACACAGTTATACCTAAGAACAAATTATTCAATGACATTAGTTAGCATAGAGCAGAGTCCTAAGGAGCAGAAAAGGCAAAGTTCTAAGAATACATACCACGACCAATATTTACTGGCCTTTTTAAATGCCAGTTATATGTGAACATGAACCTGATTCCTTCAAGTGCCAACTCTGACACCCATTCTCCCTAAAAAGTGTTTCCAGGAACATAACTACGTAATCGACCCTGGAGACACAGCATTCATATCCACACAGGAAAGGTGCTGGAAGCCTCGCTGTAAAGGATGGTGTTGGGTTTTGTTTACCCCTGCATTTATAACACCCGGTATTCATCCATCCAACCATCCATCTGTCCACTGGTGACTCGCTGAGCACCCAGCTGCAAGCGCTGGGCACGGAGAGTTAGGAATCCTACCCTCGCTGCATGGAGAAGGCCGCTAACAAGTTAGTAAATCTGCAAGGTAGAGACTAACATGCAGTGATTGCTGCTCGCATGAGGAGGAACGGGTGCTGAGGTCACAGGGACCTACCAGGGGCCCCTGGAATCTGGGTGCATGGGACAGGCACCCTGAGGAGATAATGTTTATGATGCAGGGCCACATGGCAAGGTGGCCTTATCGAGCAGATCTGGGAGAAGACAGCTTTAGGCAGAGGGAGAGTAAGTGCAAAAGCCAGGAGAACACGAGTGTCCTTAAAATCACACAGGAGGAGGGGACGCCTGGGTGGCTCAGTGGGTTAAGCCGCTGCCTTCGGCTCAGGTCATGATCTCAGGGTCCTAGGATGGATTCCCGCATCGGGCTCTGCTCAGCGGGGAGCCTGCTTCCTTCTCTCTCTCTCTGCCTGCCTGCCTCTCCATCTACTTGTGATTTCTCTCTGTCAAATAAATAAATAAAAAATCTTTAAAAAAAAAAAAAAACACACACCTGGCTGGCTCAGTCCCAGGGTCCTGGGATCAAGTCCCGCATCGGGCTCCTGGCTCAGTACAGTGTCTAATTCTCCCTCTGCTCCTGCACGCTCTCTCTCTGACATATAAATAATAAATAAAATCTTTTAAACACACAGACACACACAGGAGGGTCCATGTGTCTGAGACACAGTGAGCAAGGGGAGATGAAGGCCTTCTAACTTGGGGCATACTTCATTAGGTAGTTAGGACAGGACTGGCAAGAGGTTGTCTTTTAGATAAGCTCTCTGTTTCCCAGGATGATAAAACAATAGAAGGCCTTTGTCTCCAGGCAATATTCGCGGAGCCTGCGTGTTCTACTATTGCTGATATGTTCCTGAGCCTGTCTGGGTTTTAAATGCTGAGTATCTTGGGCCAAAGGATTTATCAGGGAAGTTGATCTACAAAACCAAATAAACTTTTCATTACTGAAACCTTATGGAAACCACAGCCTGCATGGGCTGCGCATAGCAGAAAATATTCATTTATTTCTAAAATCCTTTTCAAAATTTGTTTTGATTTTTCAAGAGAAAGCTTGTGTAACCTGCAAGGCTGCAAAGTTAAAGAGGAAAAACCACATGCCTGTCTCAATAAATATAGAGAAGCATCTGTATCAAGGGACACAGACTCCTACCTGCAACACAGGGAGCCACCTTCCCTACACAGCATCCACCCGAGGCCCATAGCACCCGTTCTGAATGGTGACGCTGACCATTATTAATTGAAGGATACTTGACCAACCATGCCCTCTTGCTATTAGGCATAACCACGGTGATTCCATATTTCAGAACTTCCGACAGTGCCGCCAGGGGTGTCCCCGTCTGTCCCCACACACCGTGGTCACAGTACCACAGACAGTACTCCCGGGCGCATGTTCCTTCCTGCGACCCACCTCACAGCTGGAGCTCTCTCAGCCCTGCTCAGCCACCACTCCCATGTTCGTTCCAACGCTTCTCTTACTTGTTCATTTGTTTTGTTGTTGAGATTCCACCTGTCACACACACACCTGTCCTTCTCTGTGTGATTTAGTTCACTTTACTTCTTTGTTTTAATTTTGACTCTTTTAGAAAAAGACCTCAAAAATAAAAGCAGAGACCATGCATGCTCTCAGCTTGGGGAAGCCTTTGCCTATGCTCAGTGACAGTCGAGTTCGGTGCTTCGAAGACTTCCATAAACACGGTCTATGCTAATTCCGAAAAACAGTGAGCTGTCAAGGTCAGGAAAGCTCCATCCACACCCACGGTCAGGGGTGGTGGGGAGAGACGGAGCCCTTGCCCGCACCGGCACTGCCTCCCTTGCGTCAGCCCAACCTGCCGCGGAGACAGTCAGCCCCCTGCCCGCCGCCAGGTAACCTCTGAGCAGTGTTCTAAACTCACACACACCCACGCAGCATGAAGCACACAGAGCAGACACCGCCACGCTTGCCAGAGGTAGGCAGATACCGCGCCATGACGAGAGACCATAGGGTAACTGCTGGAAACAAATGCCCACTGTGCCGCCCTGTCTCCCTATCAAAACCCGCCTGGAACAGACGCCACAGTGACTGAGTGGATCTCCCGAGTACCACACGTTCCTGCCTCCACGGGCAAGTCTGAGCAGCACGTACTCTGCTTTCTCAGGCGCCGGGGCTGGGAGTGCGCGGCTGGCTAGGGACGCAGCAGTGAGCACCCCTGGTGTGACCTGAGCTGCTCTCCTGCCTCGACAGAAACCAGGACCTGGGTCGTCATTGAGGTTGAGGAGGGACACGGTGACTTGTGACACCGAGCCTCCTTTGCGCCCGGCCTGGCCACAATGCTCTCCCGCCAGCATGTGGGGTGGGCCCCTGGGCTGACGCGGCTGGTCCCCACAGCCCCACGAGCAGCCTCCACGGACGAGGGGGGCACTTTACCTTCTTGTGCACAGAAGGGCTTATCACTGGGGATCCAGCCGAGGGTTCCATTGAGATGTCTCACACACAGCCTCTTTGTAGGGCCCTGGAGCGTGAACCCGTCTTGGCAGTGAAACTGGGTGACAGACCTTTCAAGGAAAAGCCCTCCACCGGGTGTCCTGAAGCCATTCTCAGGGACACCGGAAGGTCATCGAACCCTACATTGACAGAGAGAAGAAAAGGAGCCTCTAAATATGTGCTTCCGAGGCTGGGAGCCTTCCTGCATCCGTGACGGACACTGTCACACACCGCCAACACCTAGCCACTCCAATCAGCCCAGAATGTCCGCATTCTGCCGTGTGCCACACTGGCTTCTTGCTTAGAACAGCGCCCGGAGCGTCCTCCATCCCCCGGCCGACCACAGCCCTTCATGGAGGCTCGGGGAGGAGCAGGGGAGAAGGAAGCCACACAGGGAATGACGCCGTGCAAGACGCTGCAGGGGGGTGAGGCGGGAGGGTCAGGGAGGAGGCATGGACTCTGAGCCACCCAGCAGGCCAGACGACATTTCAGGGACAGAACCAAGGATGTAGGACTGGCAGGGCTGGCATTCTCACAGGACAGGCCTGAGCCACCAACACTCGTCTCCTCCCCGGCCCTCAGCCTGGCCCCTCCCGCCAGGCCTCCTCCGGACTTCCCGAGGATCTGGGTACCTTCCAAACCTCCCAGCCACCCATTCTGTGCTCCAACTAGAGCTCAACCGCCACGGGTGCTGAGCTGGGAGCCCTCCAAGGACGAGTCACCTGTTCATCTTTGTGACCCTCAGAATCCGCCGCTGCCCCACGTCACCCCCACGCATGTCCCAGGGAGGAGCAAAGGCCCACAGACTCCCACAGACTCCACAGTCACCCCACTTGGGAAGGGGTGACCCTCGACAGCTGGGCTATGTGGAAGCAACGTGGATCCACAGAGCAGGCTGGGCGTCCTGAGGTCCACAGATGACCCAAGGAGGGGCCGGGATCAGCACTGCTGGGGGCGGAGAGCAGGGACATGGCTGGCTTCATGTCTTCAGTCTGCAGCAGAGTGGAGGTGCCCCCTCCGTGGGGGCTGGTCGACATCAGCCCCCAGAGTCTGACACCCTTAGGGTAGCCCCAGGGGGCTGGGATACATGCAGGGAGCAGGGGAGGGCTGAGGCCCCCAGGGAGCCAGCCAGAGGGAGGACGGTCCTGCGGGGACCAGTGGAGTGCGGATGGTGGAGCTCAATCCCAGGATAAAGGACGGCTCTGCCAGGCCGGGCAGAACCCTTCTAGCAGGACCCCCAGGGACAACGAAGGGGAGCTGGAGACGGACCCTGACCGCCGCATGTGGGCCCAGGGCTGGGACTTGATGCAGGCAGCAGAGATGTGAAGGAGTGGAGACTATTGTGCTGTTTTGGTTGTTTTAGGTGCAGGGGATACAAGCTGTAACGTTAGTGTCAGGGACACAACACAGTGGTGCAACAAGTGTGCATGTTACACTGCGGTCACATGAGCATGGCTGCCATCTTATCGCCACTTCACTTCACTGTGACAACAGCACTGACTGTGTTCCCGTGCTGTGCCGTTCCCTCCTGGGACTTATTCATCCCATTCCTGGAAACCGGACTTCCCTCTCCCCATTGTCCATCCCTCTCTTCCCTCCCCTCCACAACCACCAGTCTGTTCTCTGTACTCAGGGCTCTGCTTCTCCTCTTGTTTTGCGTTTGAGATACCACAAAATCTTAAAGTATTTCTTCTCGGATTGACTATGTCACTTAACATAATACCTCCTTAGCTCCATCCATGTCCTTGCAAATGACAAGATTTCATTCCAGAATTGATGGCTGAGTAACATTCTGCTCTGTATATACCACACCTTCATTATCCATTCATCCATCAGTGGACACTTGCCTTGCTTCCCTACCCTGGCTACTGTAGATAACGCTGCCATGAACATCGGGGTGCAAGTTATCTTTTTGAATTAGTGTTGTCATTTGCTTTAGGTAAATACCTAGTAGCACAATTGCTGGATCATCAGATAGCTCTATTTTTAACACCTTAAGGAACCTCCATACTGTTTTCCAGAATGCCTACACCAGCTTGCATTCCCACCAACAATGCAGGAGGGATCCCCTTTCTCTGCATCCTTGCCAACATCTGTCGTTTCCTGACTCGTTAATTTTAGGCATTCTGTCTGGTGGGAGGTACTCTCTCTCTGTGGTATTGATTTGTACTTCCCTGATGCTGAGCGATGTTGAAAATTTTTTCATGTGTGTGTTGACCATTTGGACGTCTTCTTTGGAGAAATGTCTGTTCATGTTTTCTGCCCATATCTTGACTGTATTATTTATTCTTTGGGTGTTGTGTGAGTTCTTCATATACTTTGGATATTAACCCCAGAGACTGAGACTTGAACAAAGGCATGACTGAGAGCAGATCGGTATCTCAGCCCCTTCACACCCAGGCAGTGGACGCACTTCCACTGAGCCCTCAGGAGGCAGAAAGACCATCAGAAATGCCTCCCGGACCCCAGCTGCACCAGGATCTGCAAGATGGTTTGTGAAAGGCAGACCCACAGACTAGGCACTCTCTGGGTGGGTGGGGGAAGGGCTGTCCTCCTGGAAAGCTCTCCAAACAGCTCTGAGCAGCCAATCTGGCTCCTGAGAGGGCCAGTAGTTGAGGTATGTGGAGTCTCAAGGCTGCAGGAGAAGTTACTGCATGAATTCAGATGCATGAATTCAGATATCAAAGGGACTGCGGCTGAGGGGAGGGGAAGGGGTTAAGAGAGGCGTCGAGGACAGCTGCCAGGTTTGAGCGCTGAGCCTGCACACAGAGAGAGGGGACGTGGTGAAGACCGGCCTGGGGACCAGTCCCAGTGTAGCAGGTAGATACGATGAGTCTAAGACCTCAGGACACCGAGGCCAGGTGGGGGAGACCAGCTGGAGAGCCAAGTTGAAGCCATGATGTCCTGAGCTGCATGAATGCACAAAGGTGGCAGCTGAAGGCGCAGCTGGACAGCCTCCTGGGAACAAACACAGAGAGAGGATGACACATGCCTCAGACAGAGGCGGGCACTAGGGGCATGAGAACACAAGATGGCCTGAGCAAGGCTGCAGAGGCAAGGGGAGGCGTCTCAGCCACCAGGGCAGGCGGCTGGGCAAAGGCGCAATATGCAGCCGCTGGCTGCAGAGGAAGGATCCGGGACAGCTACAGGGCTGGACTGGCCTGGGGGAGCCTGCCTCCCCATGTGTCAGGGGGAGGCTGCAGCAAATGTGCACTGCCCATTCATAGTGCTGCATGGGGACAGAAGATCACAGGGCACAAGCCATACCTGCATTCGGGCCAAGGGAGGGACTTTCCTGTTACCATATTAAAAATTGAGAGTGAAAGAGATCTGAACCCATGTCCACACAGCAGGGAGAAAGAAAGACTGCAAATGAGTAGCAGATGGGGAAGCAGGTGTGTGGTGGAGAGAGGATCCAGCCCTACAGGAGGGCCTTGACTTCCACCAAGACAAGAAAGGGTTTTTCAGAACCCCCACTGCGGAAAGGGTGGTCCCCATGGTGTATCCACCCTCTGGGACTAGCTCATGGGTACCTCCCCGGGAGCCATCCCTCCCTCTGCAAAGTATGACCAGGAGCCTCTCTTCCCATCAAGGCACCTGTGCCCAGCTCTCCTAGAGCACCCTTCACCCTGGCAGTGTTGTGCTCTGCCTCACAGCCTCTGCCACTGGGCTGTGAACTCCTGGGGTTGGAGAACCATGTCTTATCCTTCACTTCCAGCATGCCACAGGCGCTGCTAATGCAGGACAGAGAGAGGGAGGGTGAGAGGGAAGGAGGGAAGAATAGAGGGAGGGAGGGAGGATGAATGGGAGGATGGATGGTTGGAGCATGGATGGAGGATGGATGGGTGGGTGGGCGGGTGGGAGGAGGGTGGATGCATGGATAGATGGATGGGTGGATGAATGGATGGAGGATGTTGGATGAGGGGACGGTGGAGGATGGATGGACGGGTAGGTGGATGGATGGGTGGGGGGGATGAGGGGATGGATGGATGGATGGAGGATGGTAGATGGATGAGTAGGGTCGGTGAGAAGACAGATAGATGGTGGATGGGGGGATGATGGACGGGTGGGGTGGTGGGTGGGTGAATGGATGGATGGACAGATCAATGACGGATGGGTGGATGGGGGATGATGGAGGGTGAATGGATGGGTAGGTGGGTAGATGGATGGATGGGGGATAGATGGATGGTGGGAGGATGGATGGATGGATGGATGGTGGACGGATGGATTTCACAGATGAGGGAGGCACTAAGTGCTCTCCCCTAGCACAGACAGGCTTTCTCCTACACCTTCTTACCCCCTCCCTTCTTCCACCCTGAGTGGACTGAATTCCTTAATTTTTTTACAACCTTCTTCCCATCCATACCTGCACAGAACGCCCCCTCCTCCGCCCTCTGCAACATAGGGCCAGAGGTGGGTCTGGGTTGGGACTGGACTGAGTCATGTGTTTCTCTCTCAAACACACACTCTTTGGGCAGTCACACCCGCTAACAAATGAGCCACAGTGATCATCAATCACAGGCACAAACCCTCAGCTTGTCACACCCCCTGCCCCAGGCAGAGAGCTATTCTCCAAGAGAGGAGAGATAACTCTCTCAGGTGAGTGCTGAGCCTCTGTGGGTGCCAGCCCTGGATCCATCAGAATGACTCCTGTTCTCACAATAAATAGGACAACTATGCTGTGAGGACAGAGGAATTTCCTCAGGGACCCAGCTCTGTGCTCTCCTTACTTATTCCTTCCCTGCCCCCCTCCCCTGCCTACGAGGGACCACAGTTAGCTTGTGTATCCCTGCATCCAGACAGTCCGAGACTCAAGATGCCACTGGCCAGGCCCAAACAGACAGGAGTGAAGAGCCAGCTGTCAGAAAGTAGGGTGGTGCGGCACCTGGGTGGCTCAGTGGATTAAAGAAGAGCCCTCGGTTCACTCTGGACACCTCATCCCATCAAGCAAGACCACCATCTTCCATGTCTTGCCAGAGCTCCATATGCCACTCTTCAAAGTACCCTGGAGGGTCAGTGACAGTCCCCAGCCTCAGCCACGTCTCCACAGGCTGCTCTGGCATTTCCTGTAACATGGGGATCCATCCACCAGACGCACACCCATGCGGGGGTAGTTGGCCTGCTCAGAGGGTCTGGCTCTGGGAACCTGCCCACCTGGGCTCCAAATTCTGCTTTACAATCCAGCAGCCACATCTTAGGAAGGAAACAGAGTTCACAGGATGATTTCTAATGTTTCTTTTGGGGGACGTGGAAGGAAAAGGGAAGATCCCATTTTAGTAAGTCCCGGAGAGAGTATCCCCTAACAGTTCCTCCTAAATTCAATCCAGAACACAACACGTATGTACAAGAGACATTTCATATATGTCAACTTTACTGGGCCTGGGGTACCCAGACATTTGGTCCCACAGTATTCTCGGTGTGTCTGCGGGGTGCTTCCGGATGAGATCACCACTGGAGTCAGTAGACTGAGTAAAGCAGACTGCCCTCCCTGACACGAGTGGGCCTCATCCAATCTTGTGACCTGAATAGAAGTAAAGATTGAGTAAGAAAGACTTCTTTCTCTCTGTCTGCATACTCGGGCTGACACATCAGTCCTCCTGCCTTCAGACTCAGACACAGGCTGGAGCGCACATCAGCAGCCCTCCTGGGCCTCCGGCTCACCAAGCGGAACTTGGACTTCCCATCCTGCATCCCTGTGTCAGCCGGTCCCTGGGTGTGTGCGTGTGCGTGTGTGCATGTGTGCGAGAGAAGGAGCTAGTGCTCCTCCTTGGCCCTGTGTTCTCTGGCGAGCCCAGACACATGCAGTCTTCCTAAAGATACACAGGCAAAGACATGAATGCCAGCCGTCCCCACACCCCAGGAGACACTATTTCTCTCTGGACCCAAGTTCTGGGAAGCAGCCTGCAGGGTGGGGCAGCGCTGGGTGCCTGGGTCTGCAAGCCCATCCCAGAATCCCAGCCTGGGACACCCTCCTAGACCCTGGCATCTGTGACCGCCCGAGAGGTCAGAGCTAGGACTGTAACTTGGGTTTGGCTTCGGGCAGAAGGTGAGATCTCCTCTTTCCCTTTCCTTCCGACTAAAAGCAGGGGCAGTGACAGGAATGTGGGTTCTTCACCCCAGAGAATGGCGTCCCAACCTGAGGCTCATTAGGAGGTTTTGAGCCCTCAGGTCTGGGGACTTCGGAGTCTGTTGAAACCCACCAGACCGTTTTACTGTGAGCAACATAAGAGTCGCTGGAAAGAATCATAAAAATAAAAGCGGTGTGAAAAGCAATCTTTGGGCTTATGATAACTGAAAAGTCCTATTCGAGGAAGGAAGACTGTATCAAATGCAGCCAAATCAATATAGAAGTCGGGGTGGTTTCCATTTCTCTGTACACTGCTGGGTGAGTCTTTGGAGGAAGGAACAGAGTAGAGACAGAGAAATTGACTGTGTATGCACTGACTTGGGGAGAGGGTGTTGGGGCGGGTAAGAAAAGGGCATTCCTGCCAAGGTGAAGCTCACATGTCTGCACATCTGAGCCAGATTCCGGAGCCCCCCACACTCACAGTCTGCCCCACGGGTGGGCATGGGACCACCGACAGGCCAGGGTCTAAGCCCTGCCGCACCCTGGAGAGGACGCTGGAGGTGGGGGGTCCAGTACGGTCACTGGGGCCATCTGGCCTGGGGCTCACAGCCACCCCCACTGCTGCCCCAGCAGGCCTTTCATGCAGCGGGGTCACACATCGTCACGGCTTTGCAAGCGCTTCAAGGGAAAGGACAATTTGTCAACGCTTTGGTGTCTCCATACCTGTTCAGAAAGGACTGAGCAAACAGCTGTGGGGAAGGGTTCATCACCACACAGAAAAGTATCCTCGTGGTTCCCCCACCCTGACACCTCCTGGTGCACCGTCTCAGGGAGATGGGGCTGGGGAACCTTTTGCGTGACCTGACACATGCCAACTTGGGGAGCCGGCCATGGAGACCCCACTGACAACAGTACAGTATGGACGACCTGGGCGGTGAGAGCCTCAGGAGAGGTCGTAGCTTGGGGCCCAGGGAGAAGCTCCTGACCCAGAAGCAGCCAGGCAAGGCGCCAGACTCCCGCCCTTGGTGGCCCGGAGTAAAGGCAGGGCAGCCCAATGACCATGCGTAAACCAGACAGTCCCTTCAAGCAACACGACGGCTTCCGTCTGGCGGATCCGAACACACCTGGCTCCTCCTGCACAGTTTCTGCTTCTTCTCCTCACCAGTGAGGGGGACATAGTCTCTGAGATGCTAATGAGTGCGACGGGGCTGTGTCTCAGCCAGGGAGGAGCCCTTCCTCCTGTCATGTCAGGGGAAGACTCTCAGAACGCCTTTTCTAAGTTTAAAGACCCTGGAAACTTAGGCACCTGGCTTGTGGAGCCAACATGAAGCCACTAGGCAGGTCCTCAGGGCCTGCAGGCAAGGGATGCCTCCAACCACCTCCGTACCACCACAGACGCCCACTTGGGCTTACCTCTGCCGCAGAAATCCCATCTCCATGTGGCCTTTACTGATTATTCCAATGCAGGTGGGTATGGAGAGCCTGCCTTATTCCAGAAGCCACCAGAGCAGGGGGTGTGTCTAAAACAAGGCATTACCAATGACAAGAGCCACAGAGACAATGCTGAGGCAATGACGTCAGGCAAAACCTAACCAGCAAATCCATCAACCTTCAACACCAAATTTCTCAAGCGCAATGCCCTACACAGATGGTGGTCAGGGAACCCGGAACCACGCACTTGCCAGAAGTTTCCAGCCACCTACTTGTTGTGCACACAAGCTGTACAGAGCCAACCAAACACCATCTACACATTTGGGAGGCCCATCCTCGGCAGGGTCATCCTCGGACACTTGGAGGGACCCTCCCCCGCCGCTGATGACAGACATCTTCCACGGAGTGTTGGAAGGACCGAGCAAGGTGGCCCCGGGCTACTGTGGGAGCTGAGCCCACCCTGTGCCTACCACCTTGCCAGAAGTCAGGTGGGACACAGAAGACCCTCACAGGAGTTGGAATGCAGGAAAAACAGCAAATTAAAATTTAACACTGTTAAAATTATAATTAAAATCAATGTGAAAATGGAATTTGCTTTATAAAAATTCACTTATAACCCATATTTCCGCAACAAAATTATTATTAAGTGGTTCTTGACCTTCTGTCTTCCAGTCCAGATGATACCCATGTTTGGCCGAAATTTCAGCTCTTTGTTTTTAAAAGGAAAAGGGAAGGAGGAGAGGAGGGGTTATTATAACCTATATACACACTCATTGGGTCAACATCCAGTGCCAGGCACTGGGGGAAAGCTGCCGACAGGCATTCACTCAACAAACCATGGGAGCCCGCCACCCCCCACCGACCCTGGAAAGTGAGTTTACATCGAGGACTGACTAGAGTTTCTGATCTGCAGGTCACAGACTCACAGCAAGACACAAAATAGATTTTAAGGGTCACAACAGGCACTTTTGGGAAACAAAGTGAAGAGAAATAAATCAGAGTACATTCCACACAGTAAGGGGGAGAACTCTTTCGTTTTATTAGTTGTTAATCTGCAGTGGAAACTAGATTTGTTTCCACAGTTCACAGGCAAAAAAGGTTTGAAAGACCCTGCTTTAAACATACCCTACCCTGTCATTCTATATGCACACATAAATTTCCTTAAATAACATAGACACTCCAGGTTGTGGAGGGAGGCTGTGCGCTCTGTAGCCTGACCCAGCCATTCTTCTAGCTGTGTGCTCTCGGGTAAGTTACTTCACCTCTCTGCGTCACAGCTCTGCTTCTAGAGCTACTGACAGATAGAAGTAGCATGACAACCAGCACATGGAAAGTTCACAACAAGCATAGATAACGTCACTAATATGTTAACGTCATTAATATTCAACCAGTTCCCTCAAGAACAAAAACATCTCACTTCACAAAGGGCAATCCCCAGATTTCCTAGAACCACCTTCATTTCCAAAAATATTCGGGCTCTTTTCTGAACTTGCCCTAGAGATGTCTGCCAATTTTGGCTGTCGAGCGTCAGAAGGACAACAAATACTCCCAGAATGCCGTCCTCAGGAAAGTCAAGAGAGTCACACAAAGCCCTGGAGTTGGCCTTTTGTATCTCATGAGCCAGACTTGGAGCAGAGGGCGGTGGGCAGCACGAGATGGCAGTCAGGCTCCCCGGCGTGGGCACAACGATGGGCATGCTCCTGGGGACCAGCGAGTCAGATGGAAACCAAACAGAACACATGCAGAAAGCACTTGATTCAAGAATGGGTTTGGGACAGATTTTCTGATACCAGATAAAAAATGCAACAAAGGCAATCAAAGCCGTCTAAGTTAATTTTGTCTGTGAATATGGCATATCATCGTGCCACAGTTCAACAAGGCCTCCCTTTACATATTTAACAAACATCTGGAATAAAGGAACACTGATCACTGCTACTATTTATTAAGCTAAAGAGACTTCACTGAAAAAGCAGGATCCCCTGGGGAACACAGCCACAAGGCCAAAAAGCAAGACCAGGCGCGTGACCATGGAGCTGCTTCTGTGTCCCAGCATGGTGCCCTGCTGATCACAGAAGAGTCACACCCGCCACATGGTGTGCACACCCACCGCCCGAAGCCCCTGTGGCCTGGGGACATGGCTCCTGCCAGGCCCCAGCCCACACCCGGCACTCCGCAGGGAAGCAACTCTTCCCCTGGAAACCGTGAGAATGCTTCCCCGTTTCAAGAAGTATCCAGAGATGAATACAAAGTCAGCTGTGTCACAGCATCTAAGTAAATGCAGCAAAAGTAAATCTTAATAGCATAATTTAGACTTGATTAAAATGCATAAAGACCACAGATGTGGAAGTCGACGCTCTCTCCATCTGATGCCAAAACTGATATTTTCCCCCTCTTGATTAATTCGCTTGGATTACCCAATTATTCCAAAACCCTCTCACTCGGTTTCAGCTCCTACAAAACCGATAACAGTGCTAATGCCTAACATGCTTTCCACTCCAGTTTCAATACTGCTCCATAAATGTGCGACCAACACGACAGAATTACTCCAGACTGCATCCCAACATGGAGGAAAAGAACAGGCTTTCCTATAGAAAACCACCCATCAGAATAACCCGAGGGGGGCGCCTGGGTGGCTCAGTGGGTTAAGCCGCTGCCTTCAGCTCAGGTCATGATCTCAGGGTCCTGGGATCGAGTCCCGCATCGGGCTCTCTGCTCGGCAGGGAGCCTGCTTCCTCCTCTCTCTCTCTCTGCCTGCCTCTCTGCCTACTTGTGATTTCTCTCTGTCAAATAAATAGATAAAATCTTAAAAAAAAAAAAAAAAAAAAAAAAAAAAAAAAGAATAACCCGAGGGCCTCGTCTATCAACCAGAGATGGGGCACTCACACCTCATCACTGACATAAACCTCGGGGTTATTAGCTGACGGCATCCCACAAACACGTGGATAAATTACAAAGCTGATTAGTAAGTTGAAAATGGCAGGGGGGGGGCGCCTGGGTGGCCGTTGGTTAAATGTCTGCCTTGGGCTCAGGTCATGATCCTGGTGTCCTGGGATTGAGTCCCACGTCAGGCTCCCTGCTCCACGGGGAGCCTGGCTCTCCCTCTGCCTGCCCCTCCCTGTGCTCGTGCGTGTGCGTGCTCTCTCTCTGATAAATAAAATCTTTAAAAATATTTTGAAAACTACAAAATAATATGTATGTATGTATCAGCTGAAGCTTTTTAACTACACACAATTTACAGAATGTTCTTGCTGGAAGGAATCTTAAAATTCACCCAAAATAATTTCCCTCATTTTATAGCTGAGAAATCTGAGACCAAAAAGTTTAACGGAGTGTGCAGACTCACGCAGCTCTGAATGAGGGGGCCCAGGTCTGCATCTGATCGGGGAGGCCACGGTGCGGCACCCCCAACAATGGGCACCCTGACCAATGAATCTGTACCTCCGGCCACTGCCAAAACTGACCTCCAACACACACATAGGGGTCAAGGCGTTGAATAGAAGGCTCTCCTCTGGGTTAGGATGACAACATGAATTCGTTCCAACAAACTCGCATAGTCTGCCACTCTGTCATTCTTTTCTGACCGTAAGATGCAGGCACATGACCCTTCTGATGCTCTGTCCCTCCATCAGCCACCTCCAAGCATGAAGGGCAAGGCCGGCCTTAAACAGCTTCCTGCCACAGGTCAACAGGGCTGCAGGGTAAAACGAAAACAAGGAGGTGGCAGGGTACACACGCCCTCACTGTCCCACAGGTCCCCACGCCCGCGTGTGGACCACTCCTTCCTTTTGCACCTTGCCCTATGCTGTCTACCCTTCCCCAGCTGCCTCTGTCCCAGGGACAGCCGTGGGAACAGGGGCATGTAGGGGCCAGGGAAGCAGGACTGGCATCATGATCAGCTTTGGGGGATGCAGCCTGAGCCCTCCAGGAGGAGCCAGGCCTATGACACGGGCCTGGGCAACCCCAGAAGGCAACGTGGCAGCCACCAAGGATGGACAACCCAGGGTTCTCCCTGCCAGCACCACGGGAAGCCCAGGTGGCTGCCTGGCCCAAGGACCATGGAACGACTGTGGAAGGAGCACCCCAGCCAGGCAGTGAGTGGCTCTGAGGATGTCACATTTAATCTAGAAAAATGCAGGAATCTGCCACATCTGGGCCCTCTGTCTCCCCGCAGAGCCTCATCCCCAGTACAGACGTCTGGGGCAAGAGAGAAGGAGCCGACCCCCATGGTGGCTACTCCAAGATACACCAGACTCAGGTGAAAGGCATCCCCGAGCACAAGAGGTACCCAACCAGTAACTGGTGTTTGCGTCTGAGCCCAACAGACCTTTGACAGGCAGGCTTTTCTGATCTTATTTGTCCTTCATGAAACACAGGAAATCGGGGTTCCCCGTGTGATCTTTCTCATCACACCCCCAACGTCTGGCCGCCGAGTTCTAAACCCATCCACACAAGAGCTCCAGCACCAGGAGTGCCTGAAAGGGAGGGGAGGGCCTCCCTCGGGGCCTGGTGGTGGAGAGACGGAGGGGAACGTCCCGGGTGCATGCAGGAAAAGGCTGTGTCCCACTTCAGGGAGTCCTGGGGTCCTGCAAGGCTCCCCCATCTCTGGGGGCGGGCAGGCCCTGGGTTGGTGCCGTTCCGCAAATGGGGAGGGCAGCAATTCAGATCCGACCTCAGCGGCACCCCGCAACTGTTCCTTCAGCACGGCTGGCCAGCTGTGATGCTCCGGCCTCGCTACAGCAAGCCAGTGTGCTCCCTATCACCCTCCTCCCGGGAACCCTCACATGCCTGCCTGCCCCACAGCACTTCCCCAGGAGCCCCCACACAGCAGGCCCCCAAACCTCCAGCGTCGCTAGTGATCCGTTCACACCACGCAAGGCTCTCAAGATCTTCTGATCATTAAATGTGGGTGATTATGAGACAATTCCCTGCATAGTTAATTTAAAAAACCACAAAATAGCATACACATCATGATCCTTGTTTTTAACATACAAAAAGCACACGTGTGTGTGGAGAAAGACAGATGCCCCAATAGGACCTGTGTTATTTGGGATTCAGGACTGATGAGCAACTTTTATAGTCTTCTTTATGCATTTCTGTGTTTTCCAAATTCTCTATGATGAACGCTTATAATCAAGAAGCCCACGTTATGTTTTAATGAACCCTGGTGGGAAGGGAGTATCGGACTGGGGCGGGTAAGAGCCGGCCCAAGGGGATCTTGGCAAAGTCACTGTCTCAGAGATGGACAGAGTGAAATGGGCTCTCCCGAGGCAGCACATACGAGGACAGGCTCTGTATTGGCGGGTAGTAAATCTACCCAGGTGCCTGCAGACCACATACCTCCCTCGAGTGGTATCCCTAAATCATCTCCCCACTGGGGGAGTGGTGCTGACTCAGCTCCCCGGGCCCCCGCAGGTTTATAGGGAGCGTCCCCCGGCCACAGGCACTGAGATGCCATGGGCGTGATTGACAGGTCTCATTCCGGGATGGGGTCCTGCACGCTGAAAACCGATGGCCGCAGGCGGGGCAGGCACTGGGAGACCACGAGAGCAAAACAGATGGATGCCGGGGATAAAAGTGCTGTCTGGCCGACATCCAGAATAAACCGTTACATCCTATCCGAATTACTAAATTTCTGAAACTGTGTTATAAATATGCTGTCAGTGGGCTTAGCTGGGGAAGAAAGGAGACGGAGAAGAAACCGGGCTAATGGAACACCACCCCTTCCCAAAACAAACATCAATCTCTCTGATCTCAGCAACACACTACCTTGGAGGATGAAGGGAAATGCTACACATGATGCAGGCTGTTCTGCTCAGCCTGGGGTTGCTAATGAGCAGCTTTGCTTTCAAAAAAATCACACTCACTAAAGGGCATCGAAAGACACCCCGTTCATCACAGATTTCCACCCTCACCCACAGCGTGAAATGTTGCCTTACTGTATTACCGCAGGGATGGTGGGGGTTTGTGAACAGTCCGGGTGGGAACACAGTAATTTCAGATGAACGCAAAGGGGGAAAAAATGCAGCAGGTGTTTGTTGACTCAGAAAGAGCTCGGGGTTTGTTATTATTTTTCTTGCAAAATTTTATAAGCTCCCCAAACCTCTACGATACAGAAGCGAACTAGGCTTTCCTTCCTAGTGCCAAGATGCAGTCCATACTGTTGTCATAGGCCAGACCCCAGAACAAAGTGGGAGGAACTGCACTGAGGATGGGGGTGAACCTAAGGCTTGCACTGTTCCTCAGTGACCGTTGCTAAAACAGCAGCATCTGGGGTCTGGGATTCCGCATCTGGCTAATCTTCCCCCGGCTCACATCACCTGCTCCTTCCACCTCCTTGCTAGTATTCCAAAGACAAGCTGCAGGTGCTTCCCCTACCTGAACGGCATTATTAATTAGAGCTACCAGGCTGAGCAGGCATCCCGTGCTTCATGAACTTGGTGACTGGTTCGGGTTGGGAATGCCAGTGCTCAGAATATTTCACTCGGGCCAACCCAAAAACACAGCAGGACTATGCTTACATTTCAGGGTTCTTGGGCGCTACAGGCCCCAAAAGCCCTAGCTGGAGCTGCCTGCAAATGAGGTCATCATGATCTCAAAGTTGGAGAGGAAGAAAATGAAGCAGCTGCTGTTTAATTTGTTTATGGAGCCTACAATTGGTCTCATTAGCTGGCAAATAGGACGGGCTGGGCAGGAAAGAAGCTCTGGCCTCAAGTCTGCATGCGGAAAACCAATCCACATGCAATCACTCATGGGGCTTAGGGTTGGTGTACCCAGTGGCAGCTACCTGTTCTAGCACCTCAGGGACACGTCTCCTTCAGCAAATTGCATCAGCTTCCAGAGCCTTGTTACTATCTGTAAAAAAGAGAGATCTGGAATTACCTTGCCTGTCTTGAACCTCTGGGGGGTGGCAAGGGGAGCAAAGACCCCTAACTTCTCTGAAAACTCTGAAAGGCTATCCGAATGTAATTTGAGAAGGACCTGGACTGGTAAACTGAGGTCCCAGAGCAGTACAACTAGATGCCTGGGCCCCCAATCACCCTGGTCTGCTCCCCATGTCCCCGGTCCCCGTGTCCCCAGGCGGCTGGAGAGAGGCGGGATGACAGTGTTTCCAGGATCACTGCAACTCAGAAGCACGGTATGTTACCCAGAGGCAGGTGGTGGTAGCCTGCTGACGAGGTCGAGGACCGCGGGGCCGGCCGGCGGGGGACGGGAGGATCTAGCTGAGATGGGGGCAGGCTGAGGTCTGGAAGGAGGAAAGCCCAGGCGACAGTGGCAGTGGGTGGGGGCAAGAAAGAATCTGCCTGTCCCGCCCCCCCACCCCACCCCCACCGCTATTCCTCCAGATCCCCTGAGTAGCACGTCTCTTTCTTACCCATGGTGGCCCTCAAACAGCGCCCACAAGCCGGATGACTCAGGTTGGAGATGGGCCACGGCAGAAACACCAGTCACGTGACCAGGGGTTGGTGCTTCAGTGAACCAAGCCGGCCCTCGGTGGAGGAGGGGGTGTTACAGCTGCAGCTCACCCATGTGGTCCGTGACGCAATCAACCGTTCGGAGGAGAAGCTCCCTGCCACCTCAGAGGCCCATGCGCACACTCGAGGGCGCTTCCCTGCCGGGATGCACGCGGACACCCGGAAGATGAGGCTCCCGAGGACATGCGCTCCGCATCTGGGACTCTCCCTGCCATCACCCTGCCTGTGTGCTATCTAACTGACCTGTACTTACCATCAGCTGTAATCCCATCAGCTCCCCCGGGAGCCGCGGTCGTTACGGAACCTGAGGAGTGGGGGACTCCCAAACCCACAGCCAGCCTGTCAGGGCACGGACCTGGCGGCCCCCCATCGCGGGTGGCCCAGGTTTGGGGTAGGAGGACGGATAGGCGAACTGGACGGCAAACCCTGGGACCGAGCTGTTGCTCCATCATTCCACCCTGTGACAATGAGGTCACTAACCTTCCTCTGCCCAAAGCTCAGTCTCCACATGGAGGACCACACGGAGCCACGAGGGAGGAGCAGAGTGTCCCCCTGGAACCTGGGTGGGTATTCAACAGACAGCCGCTCCACGCTGGGTAGAAACTGCCGGGCAGACATCTACATGTGGGGAGGTGCTACAGAACCTTACAGCAAGTCTTTCCCCAGGGGCTTATCAAGATCCCCCTCAGACGGACAGCAAGGCCCAGGCAGGGGGCTATGGGACCACCACTCATCTCATGTCTTCTGTGTTGGGGGTGACAGGTAAGACTCATTTGGAAAAAGTGTCTGATGCTGTATGTAGGTGTGTCTTAGAAAACAGATGTGTGTGCCAGCTCCCCAGCTCCTATGGACCCAAGAGTTCGGGTGGGAGGTCCAAGCCTGGAGAGGGATAGGCTGCTCACCAGAAGTCAGTTCTGGGTCTGAATGCAGGGCTGTGCAGCCTGGGGCCCCTCCCCACACAACCCCCCCTCAGGCCTTGAACCCTGGCACAGGGCTGGGCTCAGAGGGCAATTCAGCCACTTTGTCAGGACAGGTGGTTCCCTCTTCACCCTGAAGCTGTTCATCTTTCTGGAGGAGGAGGAGGGCCTCCATTGTCTCCCTGGGGGGAGGGATGAAGACAGTGGCCTGGAGGGGGCTGTTTTTGCAGAGGTGGGAAAGCTGTGGGAGGGGTGTTGGTCTGGATTTATGCTTTCCCCAAAACCCCAACTTTGGGCCTGCTTCCTCTTTCCTGTTCTCTGCAGCACCTGGTACCCTCGAATTTAGGTTGGGCTGAAGAGTGAAGAAGGTGTGAGCAAAGCACATGCCATGGGGGATGGCTCACCCCAAGGCCCAGGCCTCTAGCACCTTGGTCTGATTGCTCCTGCAGGTGTTCCTGCCCCTCGCCTGCCGCAGCTTCTGCAAGCCCTCACGCTGCTCTTCGTGGCTCAGCTAACTCCTCAGTCCACCCTCTGCTTTTAAAAAACTTAGAGACTGTTTCTGCATGGTCACTTCTCTTGTTTTCAAGTGTTGTTGGGGATTTGTGTGTTTTCTTATTCCTTAATTCTCATTTTAGTAGAGTTTTGGGAAAGGAAAAAAAAAAAAAACTCTCCACGTGTTAAATCTGTCGGGTTTAGCAAAAAGCCCTAATTTCATTTTATCTTCTTGCAGAGTTATTTTTTTCTTGCATGGATGATAGTACAAGACATGTTCTGAGTGGTTTATGTGTGCAATCCCGCTGAATCCTCACACTCAACCTGGCAGGAGGTGCTGGTACTGTGGCCAACAGTTCTGCAGACACAAACTGCCACAACTGGTGACGAGCGGCAGGTCTGGGTCCTCCCACAGCAACTTCGCGTCACGGAGCATTGCAGAATAACTCAGACCAGTGCCCAAGAAGCGAATGCTCAACTCTCGGATCCAAACTACAGCCTTAAAAACAACTCCGGACCTCTGGCTGATGGACAGATACTAAGAAACCATGTGGGTTCAATGGGCCAGGAAGGCTGATGTTCAAGAACGCAGATGCCTGGAAGTTGTTATAGGGGCCAGCAGCAGGTGACATGTGATTTTTGCAAGACCTCACCAAGGTCATTTAATCCCGGTGGCGCTTGCTGGAATCCAGGTAGTATGTGTGAATATAGATGTGTCTTTTACATACATACTGTACCATTTCCTGCAGGAACATGGGTCTGTCATCAGGAATACAACAGGCTGTGCTGAGGGAGCCCAGGATTTCACGAGCCACATCCGATGTATCTTATGGCTGCTTGTAGCGTCCCCAACAAGCCCCCGCCCCCCCTCCCCCACAGCTGCCTCCCATCGTACCCGGCACCTGACCAGGAGGAGCCATGCTCAGAGACAGGGGAACCTGTCCCTCCATCACCAAGACTCATTTCTCTGCAGCGACCAGGCTGGGATTTCATGAAGCAAGATGCAAGCGGGCAACAGCCAGTAGGGTACAGGAGTTGGACAGCCCCTTGGGGGCTCATGAAGTGTGCTCTGGCTGCCTCATCCGAGACTTTACCACTGTCTTCAGTACACCCTGGACGGTGTCCTTCAGTGTGTGTGGGCGGTGATCTCTCTGGGAAGATGGGGAGGGCACACGCGCTCCCAGCTGGGACAGGGCATCTCAGGATCCTTGCCGGAGCCTGTTGCGGAAGCAGATGGCATCTTCCCAGCACGGCTGGGGGAGGCGCACACAGTCCTGTGAGTGGTGGCCCCGTGCAGCTTGAGCCAGCCAGGCAAGCTGTGTTAGCTCAGCCCCGAGAACCTCATCTCTGCCTCGCGCCAACCAACAGGGCCTCGGAAGTCAGCAAGGGCTTCGGGGCAGCCAGTGTGGATGACTGCCATCCCCAGGCCACGTTGCTCTTGCTCGGCCCCAGCCATGGAGTACGCAGGTTCACCTGTGGTTTTACAGCAAAGGACAGAGCGTGGCTGGTACACAAGATTGCAAAGAATAAAGAAAAAACTGAAAACTTGTGTTTGGGGCCCAGGGGACGATTACACAGGCAGGAGCAGGTCTCCTCGTGGCACTGGGAAGCCCCCTGTAGGGTCCAGAGCTAGAGCTGAGTGCTTGCTACTGTTTCCCGTCAGGGGTGGGTAGTACAGGCTCCTCTGAGTGGCTGGGATCCAAGACAAGCATGACCACGGTGTTGGTATTGGAACAGGTGGCCTGAGGGAGGGGCTGTCTCAGGGGACCTGCTGCATGGGATGCATGCGCCTTTGTTTCTCATGGTGCCTAGTCTGGGAGGGAGTGAAAGGCAGACACTCCAACACATGGCGTCATCCGTGATGCTCCCTTTGCTGTCAGAGAACCTACCGCATTTTCTCCCTGGTTGTGCTTTTTGAATGTCTTTGTTTAAAATTAAAATTTGATGAGAACTGGCAGCACCTATGGAAAGAATGAAGACACTTGGGAGCACTTGGAAGGCACGTTAAGCAGGTGTGAGAGGGCAGGCCTGCAGAGTTTCCCGTCGGAAAACTTTCAGCTCCTAAACATGAAGGGAGAACAGTGATCTGTGGCTGGTGCTTCAGGCAGAGATCTAGCCACTCAAGTTTTGGAATGCCCGTGGCTTTCCCACTGCGGGTACACTTTTACTCTGGTGGTCCTAGAGAAACCACACAACCTCCCAGCTGGGAGTGTGCTTGAGTCGAGCAGGCACAATAACAAGGCAGGTGTGGGTAGCTTTTCCAAAGAAAGACGGAAAGAGAGTTGTAGTGGCTGCAGAGAGGAGGAGTCCCTCTTCTCTGCCTTTTGTCCATCTGTCTATCCATCTATGCCCATCTTACCATTTTTCCATCGACAACCCATCCATAGTCCACCACCGACCATCCATCTGTCTGTCCATTTGTCTATGCCCATCTTTCCATCTATGCCCTTCTTTCCATCATTCCATCGACCATCCATCTATCCACCCGTCCATCTGCCTACCGACCATCCTTCAACCATCCGTCCATCATCTCTTCACTGACTATCCCTCTGTCTATGCCATCCATCTTTCTGCCCGTCCACCGATCATCCATGCATCTGTCCATCCACCATCCATCCATAATCCATCCACTGACCATCATCCATCTATGCCCGACCATCCATCCACCATCCATTCACCCACTGACCATCCGTCCATAATCCATGCACTGACCATCCATCTGTCCCATCAGCTGTGCATCCATCCATCCATCCATACCAGTCTGTCCACCCATCTGTCCATCCACGACATCCATCCATCCATCACTAAGTCTGCTTCTGCTGGGCCCTTTCTGGCATAAAAGGCCTGAGGAGCGTGGGGCAGGGGCATGCATGGAACATAAGGCTGCAGGGCACAGAAAGCAAAAAGGGGAGAGATGCTGCCCCAGGAAAAGGTGATTTCTCGCAAAGGTGTTTCTGGTTTCTTGGAATGAGACTATAAATCACCAAGTCAGAACAGATAACCCATGGTTTTTCGTATGAGACTAAGAGAGCTGGGGGTGGAGTTTGCTGATAACCCCAAATTCTGTTTCCATGTGTTCCAGCCTGCCCCCGATCAAAACAGAAAGTTGGGCCTAACCCCCTTCTGCCCCCATACCCATGGATAAGGCTCCAAATGGAAGTGAAATTCGCCCCAGACAGGGTGGTGGGCTGAACGTACATAGGAGGCATCCACAGAGGGAGACCCGAGAGCCAGGGCACGAGCCAAAGGTCACAGCTGAACTCAGCACCCAGCTCCTGCTTTCCTGGCACAACCCAGGTACACAGGGATTTGGAGACCCCGAGCTTGGAGCGTGTACTCATGCTCATGAGACCAAAGCCAAAATCCACAGAGGACTGGAACAGCAGACCCCTCTATGGCCAGGACATGCCGCGTTCTGACCGAATGGCGGAATGGTGGTGCAGTCGCAGGAGTCAGCGGGTCGACCAGCCAGGGCAATGGGGCGGGCACCAGAGGGTTAGCTGCTGGCGCAAGCTCAGTGGCACAGAATAAGTCGGGTTCGCACCAGGAACCAGGGCACGAGGAAAGGGTGGGGACTTGGCCCCCAGGTGCCGAGTGGTGGGCAGCAGCAGCACTGAGCCCTTCTCTGACTCGCGCCCTGCCTCTGACGGCGGTGGTTAGCCAAAGCGAAAACACACAGGTCCACGCCAAGCAGAGGAGTCCCTGGCGTGTCCCCCCGCGGTTTACGGACTATTTAGGAACAGAGTGGGTGAATTCTCTCAGAAGGACTCCCAGCTGCGCCCTGAGCACTGAGAGGCTATCTCAGGAGGGCTGGTGGTGGTTGTGGTCCTGACTCTGCCACATCCCTGTGACCACACACAAGTCATGGGACATCAAGATCACCGTGCCTCATCCCTACAGCACAGGACATGCGGGCACGAAGGAAGGACGAAGTGCAATGCTGGGCCCAAGAGCCCTCATAAATCCAAAGTCCAACAACCGGGGCGCGGCGGTGGGGAGGTCTTGTAAGAGTCATTGGGCTGCCGTTGTCACATCCAGGAGCAGAAGAAAATGGCAGAGCTCCTTAAAATTTTTAGAAGAACTCTCATTACTGATGACAGATGACACTACACCTGCTGTGTCCCGACCCCATTGTGACCCCATCCCATCCTGACCCCGTCCCAACCCCATCCTGACCCCATCCCGAACCTTTCCTGACCCCATCCTGACCCATTTTTGACCCCATCCCGACCCTTCCCAACCCTGTCCCATCCCAATCCCACCCCGACTCCAATCCATCTTGGGGGGAAAGATTGCCTCTGTGGCCAAAGAGAAGGGTGGCAGCGGCTGCGAACCAGCCTCTGTCTGGTGCTTCCTCAGAGCCAGACCACAACTCACCCCTCAAGAAGACACAGTTCCGGCAAACAGGAGCTTCCAAGTGAGTAGCAGGCGTGTTAACATAGGATCTCACGGAGTCTTTATGTGTATAGCCAGCTCCCTGGGACAGTCACACAGGGGTCCCAGCCTGGGTACCAGGCCAGGAGAAGGCACACTCCTCGTGTCCTGACGCTGGCCTGGAACCCCCATCTGCCTCTTCCCGCATGCGTGGGGGCTGCCCCCTGCCATCAAGGACCCTGTGCCCCCCACAGAGTGGGCAGAGTGCGGCCGGGTCACACAGTCAGGAAGGATGCTTGCTCTTCTTTCCTTGGTGAAATTGGGACAAGCTCAACCTGTAGTTCACAGGAAAATGCACACGTCGACAAAGCTTCATGTACATTTTGAGTTGTTTTCTCTAGAAATCTGTAGAACCTTTGTAACCTGCAAAATTCATCTCATCGTCACTGTGAACATGTTTCTATTAGAGTCAGGTCTTCTCTGAATTTTCTTTCATGGCTCCATTTGATCCATTGATAGTATTATTTAGGAATCCTCTTATTTTGGGAATTTGTTTATTGATTTTTTTTTTTTTTTACTAAAATCTGGCATGCGGGAGGGTGGGGAAGATAGGAGAGAGGGAACTTAGAATAGCAGCTTTCAGCCCCATCCTGGTCGGGGACAACCAACGGAAGCAGGCACTCAGGCTCCTTCCCCCGCGATAGAATGAAGGCAGAGGACTTCACAGGCCCATCTCAACTGGGTAGAGGGAGGACTGATGCCGGGGACTGTGCTGACCTGGGGGCAGGTGCGCCGTGATGAGAACAGCGTGTGCAGTCCCACTGTGCCACAGGGCTCTGCTGCGGCCCATCGCTGCCTCTTCGCTTCGTCACGTGGAGGTGGTGTTCCAACCCTGCACTCCAAGTGCTGGTGAGTCGTCTGGGGAGGGAAACCCAGATGTCCTCAGGGTGGCAGGCACAGTAAGCTGGGTTGGAGCTCCTCTTCCCAGAGGCTCTGCCCCGTGGCCACCAGGCGTCCTGCCGGCATCCAGGGCGTGAGTCTGTCACTGGTGAACGCTTGGGAGTGTGTGTGAGGTCCCCCGTCAAAGCTGCCTGCTACTGCCCTACCCGGAGTCTCAGCCTTGTGCTCCTGCCCATCCCCAGCCTGTCTCCTCTCCCTGCACACCCTGGACTCCCTGGCCCACCGCCCTCAGCTGCCTTACGTGGCCACGTTGGCTCCCTTTACGCCGCATGGCAGCCGAGAGCCCCACCATCACTGCAGCATTTCCCTTCTGTGGCCGACGTGAGCTGGCAATGCCAAGGGACCAGGGTCTCCGACAGATGCAAGGTGGTAGTGCCCTCAGCCGTGTCTCCTCAGGGCCCTTCCCCAGCAAGGAGACCTGTCCACTCCCCTGGCTGTCGTGGCAGGTGGTGCCTTCATCTCCAGACCTCCTTCCCTCTCTTGGCCTTCCTGGGGCTGCGTTCCTTGGCCCTGGGGACAGGCCAGACTGCAGGGAGCATGATTATTAGGGAATGAAAATACATCCTCTTAATACTTTCAAATTATCAGTCCCATTGCACAAACATAAATGAAACATGGTCTGTGTCCATGGAAATCCTGCTCCAGTCAAGGAGAGAGATTCACAGCCAGAGAGTCACAACATGTGAGACACACACAGCTCCATCATGGCCCTGCATTCCTCCCACACGTGTGCACATACACACGCACATGTACATCCAGGCCTCACACTCCTGACCACACACGTGCACACACAAACCACACGTGCACAGACACACCCAAGCCCCACACTCCTGACCATGTGCGCACACACGCACATACATACCCAGGGCCTGCACTCTCGACTGCACATACACAAACACACACAGACGCCCTGGACTCATGACCACACATATGCACACACACACACCCAAGCCCCACACTCCTGACCATGCATGCACACAACATGCACACACACACACCCAGGCCCTGTACTCCTGACTGCACACACATGCACACACACACCCAGGCCATGCACTCTTGACTGCACACACCCATGCACACACACCAAGGCCCCATACTCGTAACCGCACACACGGAGGCACGCACACACACACACACGCACACACACACAACAGGTCTCGCAATCCTGACCACAAACACATGCACATGCACGCATAGGCCCTACACTCCGGACAGCACACGGACACACACACACACACCTAGACCCTGCACTCCAGAACACACACACACACAGACACACACATACACTCAGGCCCCGCACTCCTGACCTCACGCACACACATGCACACACACCCAGGTCCTGCACTCCAGACCGCACATGCACACACACCCAGTCCTGGCACTCCTGACCACATGCACCCACACATACACGCACGCATCCCTGGCCATCTACCTTCCTAACTGCCTGCCTTACAGCATCTCCCAGCTTCTATCTTGCATCAGTTATTTGCCTACAGATTTTAGCTTCTAATAAGGAAGGAGCCTCACCTGTTCTGTGGCATGTCCTAGGTTTATTAATTTAAAAGAAACATGCTAAGTCCTTCCTGTGTCCCAAGCTCTGTACCTGAGACCGAAGTTATAAAGATAAATGGAACAGTGAATTCTTAGAAGCTCCCAGTCCAGATAATGTTCAATGCAGAATCCAAGAGGTCTTAGATTAGAAAGAATTATCTTTTATTTCCGCTCGTCTCCTGGTGAAGAGCAGCGTTCCCTCTCCTCGGGAAGGCAGAAGTGATGCTAGAAGTCCCTGCGACTTTGTCGGCAGCAGAAGTCATGGGTATATTCATACCATTTGTTGTTCTCAAAATATCATCTATGCACATCTTTCCTGTGAAATTAGGGCACTCATTAGACCCAGTGGTAAATCTCATTTCTTGATGTGTTAATAAAGACGCACACACGTCATGTCACAGATCAGTTCTTACAAATATTTTAATAACCCTATGTCTCTGCGTTTTATGTTATACGTAAGAATGTTCTGGGGGCACCTGGCTAGCTCATTGGGTGACTGCCTTCAGCTCGGGTCATGATCCTGCAGTCCCAGAATTGAGTCCTGCGTCAGGCTCCCTGTTCAGCAGGGAGTCTGCTTCTCCCTTTGACCCTCCCCTTTCTCATGTTCTCTCTCTCTCTCTCAAATAAATAAAAGAAATCTTAAAAAAAAGAAAATTTCTATCAATGGGTCCACCACCTTCAGCAGAACGCCACAGGGAAGGACCCACAGCACAGAAGGATTTAGAATGCCTGGTCTGGTTGGATCGACAGACACACACTAAATAATTACAGCAGCTCAGCAGGCATGGCAGGGGACGTGAGCGTGGCGTTCGGAGGCACCGAGTGCAAGTCTCTGCCCTGCACAGGGAAGTCGGAGGTCTTCCCAGAAGACACAAGGGAGCTGGGACCGGACGAAGTCAGTGCGTATAGCCATAGACCCAGGCAGGGTTCTGAGTACCTCATGTATCATATCTCTGAACCCTCCTATCAGCCCTGGAAAGCAAGCACCTTATCATTCCTCTGACAGAGTAGGACACTGCAGCCCTGAGGGGCTCACTGACTGGCCCCAACGCACACAGCAAAAATGGGCTGATCTCAGGGTTGAAGACAGGTTGTACGCTCTGGTGTTTGGCTTCTCTCGGCCGTGCGTGCTCTGCCCCCAAGATGCAGGAGGCAGTCTCAGGCTGGGGCCTGAGTGGGTGCCCGTGGCTGGTAGGCAGCTGGAGGGTCCCTGCTCTTTGGTGGGGAGGGCAGCTGCTGACTCGAGTCTGGGGAGAGGTGAGGCAGAGTGAGGGTGCTCATTGGTCTGGAGGCCACACCCTGTCCCCCACCCGCCTCTAAGAAAGGGACCAGTGGCCCCACTCTCCTCTGTGCCACGGGACCCCCACAAGGCGGGGGCAGAGAAAGGAGCTGGACTTGACTCCTGTGGAATGCCACATACAGGTTTTAAGGACAAAATCAAACTCCTAGAAAAAGTGTTAACGAGAAAACACTCTTGTCCACACGAAGGGCAGAAGGAAGCGTGTCAGGGGCTGGTGGTGCTTGGGTGCCGTGCTCGTGCCTGCACGATGGTTCCTGAGTCCTGCCGTGGCCCAGACCGCTGCACCTGCGTACACACAGCCCTTGTGGGTCTCAGCGATAATCACAGATGGTCAGGCAGTCTCCAAGCTGAGAAGCAGCATGTGAAGAACTAGGACACACCACAGGAAGAGAACTATAACCAGTCATAGCCCCAGAGAGAGGAGGAGATAGCAAATCCACACAACAAGAGAACATATCCATGCAACAAGAGCAGAACACTATTCTAGAATAAAACTGATTATATAAAAAAGAAGCGTTCCTAATAATTAAATTACGGCAGATAGAAAAAAACTCGACAAAAAAAAAAAATGGAAAAAAGTTATGGCAATCTCTCAGAAAAGGGAACAAAAAGTCCAAGAGATGGAACGTTGGGGAGAAAAGATAAGAACATTACAGGGTCAGTCTGGGAGTTTCAGTGCCCTGCTGACGTGAAATTCAGGAAGAAGAGGGGACGAAGAGGGGAGTTGTCACAACCGCAGCACAGAAAGGGAGGGGCAGAAGTGAGGGGCACAGCCCCCACGCCTGCTGAGCAAGAGACAGGTAACCAAACAGACCCCCAGACCACGCACGGTACTGGGAAATCTCAGGAAACCAGATATAAAGGGAAAACATGAGGCTTCTGGTGGCAGGAGGGCAGGTACACAGGAAGACTGAGAACCAGAATGACCCCAGATTCCTCAGCAACAGTTCCAGGAGGCAGAACCTCCGGGGCGATTCCTCCAAAACTCTATCAGTCACATTTGAGGTGAGGAGGGAAGACATTCAACAGTCAAATCCCAAAATAGTTACCCCTCAAACCCCCTGATTCTGGGAGCTCCTAAAACATCTGTCCCCACCAAACTCAGGGCTCACCTGAGAAATGGGAAGACAGACTCAGAAAATGGGGAGCCCAACACAGCGGGGCAGAGAGATTGCAGCAAACCTGGAGAACAGCCCCTCCAGGCCTGGGCAATGGTTGGTGGGCTCCAGGGGTAACGTCCCCAGGAAAACTGGGAGTGATCGCTCACCCAACTGACTACATTCAGCCACAGAGAGTGGGGCATCAAGACAGAATGAGGGCTCTTCTAGGGACTCAGGGAAGAAATATTATAGAAACACAGAAAATATTGCCAAAGAGAAAATTAAAACAAAACAAAACAAGGTGATGGTTAACTCCTGGGAAAAACACAAATTGTTGGAAAGGAAAGGAAAGGAAATGTCACCCACATACATGGACTCGGTAGTGAACCACACTTACAAAGTCTGCGAAGTGACTACGGTTTGAACAAAACACAAGAGGCAGCTTCCCGAGAGAAGGAAGAACAAGAACCAGGGAAACCATCCTGCCATCCGTGTTAAAAAAAAGGAACACCAAAAACCCCATAGGTAAGGTTTATGCATCAGGAAATGTGGGAGCCAGCAGACAACTCAGAAACACCGAACATTTGGAATGAGCAGTCCATTGGCGGTGGGGAGGGTGGGTGGGAAGGGCATGCTGGATGCAGGGTACCCAGGCCCCAGACCTGGAGAGCTGGGCAGACGATGATGCCACCGACGGACATGGGGAGCTTGGGGACAGAAGCACTTTGAAAGAAGAATATACTTCAGTTCAGGTAGGTTGGGGAGGCGGCAGCACAGACAATGGGCAGGTGCAGGGAGAACTCCATGGGGACGGAGGACCCCCCCAGGTCTGGGTGGAAGCTGACACCTGGCTGCACTGGCTGGTGCGGGCAGACAGACGGATCAGAAGGAGGAACAACTGGTGAGTGATGCCTGGTGCCCACAGGAGGGGAGTCTCTAGGAAGAGCCATCAAGGGCCACAAAGAGCTCAAGGGCACTGAGAACAGATGACTCCACAGTGTCCGTGGGTTGGCACTCCCACATCCTCCCACGGCAACACCTCCCAGGAGAATTTCGGAGCCGTGGGGGCTGGAAGCACACTGCGGCGGGTCAAAGAGGGAGCTGGAAGTGAGGAAAGAGACTCGGTTCTGTCCCGGGCTGGCCGAGGAGGACCGCTGTGGAGGAACCTGTCCTCACACCCCGTGACTCTTGCCGTTCTGGGACACCAGGAGCTTCAGAAGCCTGAGAGCGGCACATCCGTGGGCCAAGAAATGTGTGGGCCAAACCTTAGAGCCCCTAAGGCCCGCCGCCATGACCCTCGCCCAGGGCACACCTGCCCCGGGCGATGGCCCACAAGCCTCCTGCACTAATCATGCTCCCTAAGGAGGACTCCATGGTCTCAACCGGGGCTGTGACATGCTTGTCTGCACCACAATATCATGCATCCCACAAGGAAGAAGGTACAAGAAGCCAGGCAGCCTGTGCTGTCCATCGCTCCCCTTCCCGTGACAGCCCAGCTCTAGGAACTCCACCCTGCCTCTGCAATGGACAGCTCAGGCTCTAGAAACTTCTGGGAGCCTCCAAGGGGCCACTTCAGCCGACGGGGGAAAGCCAAACCTCATGGTGTGGAGCCAGCCAGCACCCTGGCTGGCTCCATGATCTGCATCACCCTTGCATTGGGGAAGAGGCATGAAGGCACACGGGTGCAGAGAAGGCCTTCTGGAGGTGAGCGAGGGACTGGGAAGCTTACTCCTTCAAACCCTCACTCACCCACAGGCCTAACGATGGCTCTGCTCTCCCAGGAGGTGGGCCCTCCAGGGGCTCTAGCAGGAAGACCTCCCCACAGGAGGTACACAAGGCCGGCTGTGACCTACAGGTGCTCGGGGAGGGAGAGCACAAGTGAGGCAGGCCTACCTTGGGAGAGACTCCCCTGCAGGAGACTTGCTTAAATTTCCTGTCTCAGAAATGCAGAAGGACCCCAGACAGACGCGCAACCTCCTCCATCTGACTCCCGTGCGCAAGGCAGCCTTCTGACGGCTGCGCGTCGTTGCCTTCTGCTCTAGGAGAAGGAATGAAAGCAGCACTGATGGCAAAGATACCCGGGTTTGATGCACACAGTCCTCATCTCACAGCCAGCCACAATACGGTAACTCGCAGAGATGCTGCTGTCAGTCTATACACCCAGGGGTACCTACAAGAACCACAGCCGCACTGGGCCTGCCTGGCCCCCGTCACAGGGTCGTGTCGCCCTCCCCATCCCCGGCTACCTCCGGAACCCGCCACGCAGAGCCAGATGCCTGTCGGGTACTTGACAGGCCATGGCCTCCGCCGCAATTAGCAAGCTGGATCGTGATTCAGCATCAGGTGCCAACAGCCTCCACCGGAGTGGAGCAGACGCTTAAAAATAGCAGAGCTGTGGCTGTATCCACCAGTGGGGGGCTGTTAGCCCCCAGCCAAGACCAACCTCCCCAGCCCCCCAGAGCAGTGAGCGGGGTTCCCATCAATCCCCCCAAAAATCCAGGGAACCCTGGCAGTGAGCGGGGTTCCCGTCAAGCTCCCCAAGAATGCCAGAGTCCCCTGAGCAATGAGCTCACAGGTCATGAGCTGTGCAGCTGGGATTTGGAGATGGGCTCCAGGCTCTCTCCCTGAGTCCCACCTCGGCCCAGGGAGCCATTGGTGAATTCCCGGTCTTTAGTCTTCTCTCTGGGCCACAAACACTGATCACAATTACTGCTTCCCAGAAGAGGACTAGAAATCCGCCTACACAGCGCCAACGTGTCCCCCCACCTGTCCCTCCGTCCTCATTCTCATATACCTGCTGGGCTGTTCTACCTGTCAGAACCCAGATGTCTTGGGACCAAATTCACCATCTTCCTAAAATGAACTCTTCTCCCCGACTTTCCATTCCACATACGGACGCTCGTCACGAGAACTCCGACTGCCGTTCCTCCCTTGCTTCATGGCATCTTTTTGGCTTCCTGTCCCCTCCGCCCCAGCCACCGGTGTCCAACACAGCCAGACCATTTTCCAGAGCAGCTCTTCCCAGCCTCGGGCCCAGGGCTGAGCTGGGCTGCGCGCCTCCGCGTGGTTCCGCCCAGTGCATGGGCCGGGGTCAGCGGCACCCCTAGTGTCTGCCCTCTGGACGCCAATCCCAGTCACGGCAACCGCTGTGTCTCAGACAGCGTCCAACACCTGAGGACAGATATGCTGTAAAGCATGGCTCAAACATGCTGCTCCTTTCAGGGCCCCGTAACGGCTCGCCGACGGCTTCCGGAGAGTTCTTGGGAAGGAAACAGTGTTCAGGGTATTATGCTTCTGGTTCGTCATTTCCTTCCTCTGGGGTTTTGGGCTTAACCGCCCTCAGGCTGGCAAGTCCCTCAAAGGCTCTGGGGCTGAGTGCCCCAGCAGGGAGGCTGTGGGGCCACGGGCCAGGATGGGACCCCAGCCTCACCACCCTAGCCCGCCTGTCTCCCAGTACTGCAGTTTGAGGGCTTGAAAGTGGAGATGAACACAGTACCTGAGTCACAGGGTTAAACGAATTAATATGTGGACAGCACGTAAACCATGCATAAAGCAGCCAACCACTACACGCTGGCCTATGGCCACCATGTCACCATCGTCATGCTCACCATCCTGGCAATGCTTCGTGTCTCTTACCTACATGTCTCCAAAACACACTCGCAGTTCAGGCCAGAGTGAGGCCCCCCCAAGCAGCACCAAGCCTCACACTTTGTTCAGGGACAGCGCTGCCTTGGTCCCCTGCCCTCCACCTGTCTTTCTACTCCTGGACCCCACGGTGCTGCCTGCACTCAACACAGACATTCCCCACACCCTCAGAAAGGGACCTGCCATGCCAGCTGTGGGCAGCTAACTGCCAGTGCCCCATAACCCAGCCTCCGGGGGCTGGATACTCAGGCCCCAGGGGACAGACCTGGCACAGGGACAGATGAGGACACATGGGGCAGACGGATCCTCCACGGGGTTAAGAACAGCTGCATAGTAAAGTCTGCAAGAAAGTACCAGCTTATCCAAGTACCCCCCAACCATGAATGTGTCCAAGGGAAATTTAAGGGAGGACAGAGTTGCTCATGAATGCACAAAGTCTAATACCCAAGATGTGAGGGAAAGCACCTGCCCAAGGCAGGCTAAAGAGGATTTGTGGAGAATGAGAAGCACAGGAGGTACGGATGGCTCGCAGCCGCGGAGCTCGCATGCTGGCCCAGACACCGCTGTAAGTGCTTTTCCACATGTGACCTCGTCTAAGCCAGAGAACCCCAGGGAGGTGGCCACCGTTACAGCCCCCACCTATCTGCAGGAAGGCAAGTGACATCACAGGGAAGCCCTCAGGGAGAGGAAATCAGGGTCCCCATCCTGGCTCCACTGCCAGCCTGCTGGGAGACGCACAGTCCACCTGCTCAGCAGTGATTAATCTGCCCTCCGAGGTCCCTGCAGCATGGGTGCGTGTCCAGGGCCCACGCTGGGTAGGCCACGGGTCTGAACGACCAAGACGTTTACTATGTTTCTAATAGCCATCATGGGAAACAAAAACAAAAACACAGTTTCTCCTATGCCACGAAGCTATCCATTTATAATAGCAGATAATTACACTTACAAAGCCCATAATACTTCAATGTGTCGTAATGACGTGCTGAATTACAGAGATAACTAAGACAGAAGCATCATTTTTGTCATTTATTGGAGTATTTCTCACTCTACCCCCATTTTGACGGGGGGAGAAATAAAGATGACTCTTTCCCACATGTGACTTTCCAGACAACGCAGGCCTTGTGTCCTGCCTGTTGTTCATCTCTGACTCCCACCCTGGCTGGCCCAGAGCCTCGCACATCAGAACGATTCAGAATATTCTTGCTCAGCAAATGATCGCTGCCTCTTCGAGGCTTACTTATTGTTTTACTATTTAGAGTGAAACGGCTGGACAGCAGTCTTTCTAAATTGCGGCGCGTGCCACAGCCAGGGGAGTGAGGGGTTTAACCGCAGGGCGACTCCAAAGGCTCCTGCCCATCCCGGTGAGCCCGACCTCTCCACCCAAAGGTCCCCAGCACATTCTTGTCCCCAGCCCAGGCGTTTAAGTCCAAAACTTCAAAAACAAGGAAACCCTAAGTATGAGAAACAATTTCCCAAGCCCCTGGCCACCGTGTCCTCCCTTGCCTGAGCAAGGGCCCTGAGAAGTTGGCCCTGAGCCTGGGATGTTCTGGACTCTTTTCGGGTAACGAATGCATGTGAGGCTCCTCACACCAGTCTGCACACACCCGTGCGCCGGAGTGGGGTCACCCACGTCTGGAAGCTAGAATGCGGGTGGAGACAGAGGGCTCCCAGGAGGCAGTGAGTAGACGGGGTGACTGTGGGGAGCCCGACATCAGCTGGCCTGGCCACCGCCCACCCCATCGGCCTGGAGGAGGTGCCTAAAGAGCTCAGGCCCAGCCACCACACACGGACCCACAGGTCAGTCAGAAGTCCTGTGCGCTTCAACTCGGAATGTTGGAAGGAGGACGGGGAGCAACAAAGGAAACGTCCGACTGAGAGAGGAGAAACCGCCCCGGGAAAGATAAATTCAAAGCGACTTAAAATGCAATCAGAGCTAACCTCCTATTACTGTAGGTATTAACCCATCACTTCTCCGCAGGCCCACTCCAGCAGTAATTCAATGTTTACCTGACCTAAGCCAGACATGGCCCACTTGGTGGCCTGGGGACCCACTTGCAATTGATTTTTTTAGGGGCTAGCAGCTGTAATCAAATACTGGGAGTGTCTAGCAGTTGGCTGATGAGGATAGAGCAAACATTACGGCCTGTAATTTGGGAAACTGCACATGTGAGCTTCCGGATCATCCCCGGGCCCCACATCAGTGTCTCCAAGTTCTGTGTAGAGCAAACCGCGGGGAACGTTCAGGGAATGACTTAAGAAAACACACGAGGGGCGCCTGGGTGGCTCAGTGGGTTAAGCCGCTGCCTTCGGCTCAGGTCATGATCCCAGGGTCCTGGGATCGAGTCCCGCATCGGGCTCTCTGCTCAGCAGGGAGCCTGCTTCCTCCTCTCTCTCTCTGCCTGCCTCTCTGCCTGCTTGTGATCTCTCTGTCAAATAAATAAAAATATTAAAAAAAAAAAAAAGAAAACACACGAATTGGAAAACAGCAGATTGTTAACACCCCCCTTCTCTCTCACACACACACACACGCACATTTGCACACATGCCACTCTTCCTTCAGAGCTCCGCTCTGGGATCACCTCCTCCTGGAAGCCTTCTCTGCTCTCCCCTGAGCTCTGAGGCCTCACAGTACCCCTTCATCAAAATTCACACTGGTCTGCCTCAGGTACCTGCCAAGGGCTGACTTCTGTCCCCCCTTACCCCCAGACTCATATGTTGAAGCCCAAATCCCCCTGAGCGACTGGAGGAGGTGACTGAGCTTAACAGAGGTCATGAGGGTGGAGCCCTGAGCCACTATGGCTGGTGTCCTCGTGAGAAGGGACTCCGGGGAGCTCCCTCTCCCCACTCCCTCTACCCACCACACACGGCAGGAATGGCCACTTGGGGCCCCAGCAAGAAGGCGGCCATCTGCATGGACCTCACTGGCCCCTGACCTCTGATGTCCAGCCTCCAGAACTGCAAGAACATGAAGTGCTGTCATTTAAGCCACAGGTCTGTGGACTGCCCACACCTGACGCCAGGTCCTCTCCCCCATGTCTCGTCTGAGCTCCTAAAGCAGGACTTACACACAGTAAGCACTTACTAAGTTCCTTTGGTTAGGAGGAACCATGCAACGGGAGGCAGGCAGAGGCTGGCAAGACCACCTCAGTTCCTCGCCCACAGCAGCTCAAAGCCATGCTTGAATCCGGCGGGCTACAGTGAGGAAAATCTCGGGCCCTTCAGGGCTGCATTGGCCGAGGGCAGGACAGGGTTGAAGACCAAACCACTGTCCTTCTTGCCAGTGACACAGGCATCCAAAGCCAAAGGGAAGGAAGAGTCAGAAGTAAAAAATTCTTGATTCAGCAATATCTCTTAATCCCATGGTCTCAGATCTTGGCTGCCAAACCACTAAGGAGCCTATTGACCCGCCGACCAGCCACGAGGCCAGAACAGACTCCGTCCCTCTGTGCTTCTAGAGCTCGAGAGAGCCAGTCCGGAGCCCAACCTCACCTCCTCCCACACTCCTCCTCCACCTCTTCCTCTTCCTCCGTGCTGGAGAGTGTGAGAGCTGTCCTTTCCCCACTGTGTCCTCCCCCCGAGTCACCCCTACCCCGGAACACAATAAAGACAATGAGTGGAGATCTCCCACCTCCCCTCCATCCCTCACCTCGATAAAAAAATCCCTTCCTAAAGCAAAGATCCAATCGCATCCCACCCCAAACACAGGCATTGTGGGCTCGAAGTGCCTCTGCAGGAGTGCCGCCTGCAGGTCCCACCTGTCTGTCCCACTTCCTTCCCGTGTCTCTTCCCCATCTACCTGCCCTGGGCAGGTTTTATTGCAGTACATTTTCAACACAGACGACTCCTCTTCCAGGGCTCAGGGCTCAACACCTTCACTCCCTGGAAAACATCCTCACTGCTCAACACACAGCTGGACGGTTGTCTGTGGGAGCCTTCTCCGCTCCTCCCCCTGCCCCCAGGGTCTCTGCCATGAAGCTTCACCGAGGACCCACCCTCCACGGTGTCTGTGTCCCTGAACTGGCCACCTGGGGCCTCAGGCCAGCACCACTGTTTTCTGTATCTGTTGGGACACAGGAGGCTCTGTAAGCCTGTGCAGCCAGCAGAGCAAGCTTCTGTGACCGTCTGTGGGCCATGGCTTGGATCCCGCCAACACTGACACTTCTAAGAACACAGGGATCCCCACAGCATCCTTGGAGGCAGAAGCACCACTGTTCCTGTTTCACAGCTCGTAATAGGGGGCCCTCCCCTAGCCAGCTGGTGGCCATGACAGGAACACGGGCTTCCTGTTCTTTCTCTAGCTCTCAGCCTCAAGACATTACCACGTACCCGTGTGACAAGCAAATGAGCCCCTCTCATCCACAGAGCAGTGGTGTCAATGCAAGGGCGACAGGAACAATCCAAGTCCCCATCACCATCCAAAGGGGAAAGCCTGGGCAAGGCTTTGATGTCCACACAGCAATTCAGAAGCTCCACAGCAAACCGCAAGCATGACCTAAACACAGAGCCATCGCGCACGTGCTATCATAGCAGCACTGAATGTACGCATGCGTCTCCTGAACGAAAATGCTAAAATGCATTGTGACCTCAGGTCTGACACTAGGACTCTGCATCAGGTGACAGCTGGGGGCTCATCAAAGGACTGGGAGCCCCTCTCGGGGTTAACCCCCTGTCGATCACATTCCTGCAAGAGAAGTTTGTTTCTCACCCGGACAGAATCAGCGATCTAAGTTGGAGGGATCAGGGAAGTCCGCGGGAACCTCCACACATGAGGCTCTAAATTGGGAAACCAGCCAGATCTGTCCCAATGTCGGACATGCACAGATGTGAAAGGACCCACCGCGAGAATGGATTTTCTTTCTTTCTGAAGAGAACTTCCCCGTTCCTGACTCACTGGTGTCATCACACACATCTCTCAGAAATGCAGTTCAGACCAAAGAAAAGAAGATCTGTGTTTTGTTACTGTGAGGAAAAAGAATATGGTACTTGAGTGACCCTCCCCACTCAGCTCTGCTCCCACGCTGGTCATTCCAGGAGATAAAAGTCACCGATTTCAAACAGAAACATCAGACAACCACGTCAAACCTTCAAACCTTCTAACTCCATTTTCATCTGCATCACACAATGGGGTACACAGGTGGCCCAGCTGGGCCCACAGGACTCAGAGGAAAGTCTTGACCCACAGGCCTGGCTCCTAACCTGCATTGTCTATTCTGTACACCTTAGGAGATCCACCTTGCTGAAAATGTTTCTTCAAATTGAAGAAAAAAAAAAAAGAGGAGGGGGGGAATCAAAATCTCATTTTAACCCGGTTGTCAAGAAAATCAGAGGCGGGGTAAGGTTTGTGTGAAAACACGCGCACACAACACAGTAATCACCCATTACCAGAAGCTTTTACTGGTGCTTGGCCTTGTCACAGGGAGAAGGGCCTCACCGAGGAGGACCAGGAGAGACAATAAGCAGAAGGTGGGATGAGGAACAGCCGCCTGCAGAGTCCCAGACTCCCTGGGCCCACCCTGTGCCCCTCGGCAAGGCTGAGCCAGACCAGTGCTGTGCCCCTTGCCCGCCTCCTCGCTCTTTGGCTGCAGAGCTGCCCGGGGCGGGGGAAGGGGGCGGGCGTTGGGTGTTCATGGCTTCTGGCTGCTTCCCTTCCTCCCTTCAGAGCTCCAGGCTCAGGCACTCCAGCCTTCACTTTGTCTTGATTGTGGGGTCCCGTGTGGTAGATCTGCTTGGATGTTTTGCCCTCTCCAGTTACAAGAACTCCTTTAATATCAGGGCGGGAAGGACCAAAGTCCCGAAATGTTCGGTAACTGTGGCTTACAAAGGGATGCTCACCATGAAATACAATTTTTTAAAAAAATGCGTCTAGCGATAGGGATTTCCACGCCTACAGGAAAAGCTTGCAGTCAAACCAATAATTTGGGTCGCTGTGCCTCACTCACCAGCTGGGCAACACCGAGTGACTGTTGATCTTCCGTGCCTCAGTTTCCTTGTCTGTAAAATAAAGGTCAGCGGCTGCCAGCCTCAGTCAGGGGCCACGGGGATCCAGTAGGCTATGACACGCGATCACTGAACACAGCCCGTGTTCAGGAGGTCCAAGGAGGAGTCTGAGATCGAAACGACCCTCAGGGTCCCAGCGTGTCGCACACTGACTGATGATTCACTCAACTACCCAACCCTCAGGTAGTGGCCAGCCCCAAACTCTGCCCCGTCTGTTTCCAGTCGTCCCTGCGTGGCAACAGGTGAATAGCTCATCCTTGTGAGAATGCAACAGGAAATTGATAAAACGGCATATCTGAGCCAGGAGTTTATGTATTTGGTGTATCTGCCCTAAATGCTGTGGTCGGTTTTGGTGAAATGCGAATGGAAACAAATTAGAAAGGCGCTTTTTCTTCCTCTTCTTTCCCTGAAGGCAGAGAAGGATCCCAATGGTCCATTTAGATGTACCGTTGCTACGTATAGTTATTCCGGTTGTCAAACACCAAATGGACTTGCAAGATAAGACAAGGACAGAGAAAAGTAGCCTGAGAAAAATCACCTTTCTCTTCACTAACAATAAATAAAACTAAGTTTTATAGTGAACTTAAGATATATGTGGGGAAAAAAAATCATTTGACACAAGCATTTTGCATCTGAGCTTCTGAGAAGAAACCAGTCCTCACTTGCCAGGTTCCCCGGGGAGCAGGACTGCGGCCCCTCGCTGTACATCCCCAGGGCATACAGCAGGCACTCACGAAAGACCAGGGCACAGAGGTGAGACAGAGAACCAGCTTTACGGCAAGGTCAAAACCCATCACATTCCTGCAATCACAGACTCAAACAGAGTCAGCAACGTGGCAAGGACTGAGCCAGGGAGAAGGTGCGCACCTGCCCAAAGCCACGTGGCTATAGCGGCAGAGGCTGGACTTGACGGCAACTCTGTGAAGACCCCGCCGGCCCCTCGTGCCGCAGCAGATCTTCCCGGCCAAAGGACAAGTCTCCCGGCCTTTTGGAAGCTTTTGAAATTTGCCTCCAACGCCAGGGGCAGAGACCGTGGGTGCTTTTCTTTGCATATCCAATCAATATTTACAGGAGACAGATCTTCACCTGTGCTCTTCACTACCCCACAGGAATGAGAGAATCGCGGACTCCCTCTCCACCTCACCACTCAGGCCTCTGAGCGGAGAGATTTGCCGCCTGCTGCAGGAAATCCTTCTCATGTCTCCAAAAGCTCTCAGATTCCACCTTGTGGATAAATTGAAAGAGTTTCCATGCTGTTCCCATGTATTAAGGTGGCCTTTGGCTGAACACACATACTTTGTAGCTTGAGAAGTTGGGACTCAGGCTTACAGATCCAGCACACTTTGAAACCATGACTTTTAGACACCACGTTGCATGAAAAGCTCCCACTCTGCCAGGTGAGAAAACCTTCTCAATGAGACTCCAAGGAGAGAGTGGCATCTCGGAATCAGTAGCCGAGAAAACGTGCGTCCCCCACTGCAAGCACGCAGCCCAATGCCACAGCCACAGCAAGAACTCAAGAAGCCCCATTCCCCGCACTGGGGCCATAACTCTGACACATGGAGAGGGCAGCTGGGGGTGGGGGGAGAGCCCCAGGTCAGGGATTTGCAAGCAGAAACAGGAAACTAAGCACAGCTCAACAGTATCACACACCTGCCCTAAACCCCTCAGCAAGTGCTCACAGCCTGCAGCGAGACGTTCAGAATCCTCACCGGTCTCCGAAGATCCGTACAACAGGGTTCCAACCCACTTGCCCTCCTTACCATCCTGGCTTCCCATAGGTGTGCTATTCTCGATCAGTCCTGCTCTCCTGGCTCCCCACAGGTGTGCCTTTCTAGATCACCCCTGTTCTCCTGGCTCCCCACAGATCTGTTGTTCTGGGTCAGCCCAAACTTCCTGACTCCCCGCAGGTCTGCTGTTCTAGATCAACCTGAACCTCCTGGCTCCCCACAGTTACACTGTTCTAGATCAGCCCTGCTCTCCTGGCTCCCTGCAGGTCTGCTGTTCTAGATCAACCTGAACCTCCTGGCTCCCAACAGGTATACTGTTCTAGATCAGCCCTGCTCTCCTGGCTCCCTGCAGGTCTGCCATTCTAAATCAGCCTCACCCTCCTGAATCCCCCTGGGTGTGTTGTTCTAGATCAGCCCTGCTCTCCTGGCTCCCTGCAGGTCTGCTGTTCTAGCGTCCCGTGGATCTGCTGTTCTAGGTCAACCTTACTCTCCCTGAACAGGCAAGCAAGTGACTGCCCCCCACACTTTTGCACAAGGTGTCTCTCCCTTTGCAGCACTCCAACCATCTCTCCCTCAGACCTCAGCCCAAGGCCCACCTCTGCTCTAGAACCTTTCTTGATTTCACCTCCAACCTTTTAGGCCACCTCCAAGTAGAAGTGGCCTTGATAGTCATGAATCTGGCACTTTAGTGATCACCGGGAGTCACTATTTTCTAAACAATGTGGCAAGAATGTGGGGCTCCTTTCTGCTGTCAGCCAGCATCAGCTGAGCCTGTTCTGGGTGTCATGTGCTGTGCTGAGCGCCTGAGACACAGTCATGACTAAAGTCCGGGTTCCTGCCTTCAGTGGGCATCTGGTCCAGCGGGTGAGACTGCTTGATGAGAGAGGGTTACACTTGGCACAGTGAGAGCCCAGGTGAGGGGCAGCCCAGTGACCACGGAAATATGAATGAGACTATGGCACTTAAAGTTGTTTTGAACAAGTGAAACTTGTTCATTGGACAAAAGAATATAGAGTAGGAGAGGGTTGCTCTAGGTAAAAGAACATTGTACACATCAGTGCTTGGCACAGGGTATGGATAGGAACTTGGGATTTTTTGAATGAATAAAACAAGGGCCTGGAAGATTCTGGCATATTCACTTTCACTTACTACGTGCTACATGGTTTCCAGCCACACACCAAACCCAGAAGCAAGGCAGCACCATGCCTCGTTTACAGATGAGGATGCTGGGCTTTCAAGGTCTAGGCCCCAAAGCTATGGAGTCGCAGGGCTCTGCCTGCATTCCTGACAGCACAGGGATGGACTAATGAATCTGCCTTCAGGAATGGACTTACAGAGCAAACTCTGAGCCCTCTTCCCTGCAGGTAAACACCCAGCAGGTCTCTGCAGGGACAGAAGCAGCTGAAACCACACTCCGCGCAGACTCTGGGGACAGCAGGTCCTGTGTCTCCCTGCAAACTAGCTGGTAGTCCTCTAAGCATATTTGGTCTTCGTGGCCCCAATGGCAGGTCCTTTTCCCTAACTTACAAAAGACAACCGGGAAAGAGCCACCCAAAAGTCACCTCTAGCCAACACAGGCTCATGGATTCTCTCCTAGGACTCAGAGACCTGAAGTGAGTCTCCCTCTCCAGAACAAAGCGGCTTTTTTGTGACAGAGTTCTTTCCCCCTTCCTCTGATTATCTCCTCAATTTCTCTCTATCTAGTTTGGGCTTTTTCTGTATTATGTGCACTGGACACATATTTCTTCCTCCCAGCTCAGACTATCATACCTTACTATTGTGCTGTTTTTTTTTTTCACCCAGTGAAAGTCATCAAAAATGAAAGTCCACATTTTAGAACACTATCTATTAAACATGCACCTTTTTGATTAACAAACAAACAAACAAACAAAGGAAAGCACACTGGGAGGGCTGGTTTCCTGCTCTGGACACCATGGGAAGATTAGGAGTTCTCTGCTCCCCACTAGGCCCTTGCATTTGGTAACTGGGAGTGATTCCGGGGTAAGAAACAACACGTTCAAAGACGCCTCAGTCTAAAGCACCGCTCCTCAGCGGGATCTTTGTACTATTAGCCACGCATCACCTGAGAGCTTGCCGGAAATGTGGAATCTCCCCCACCCCAGAACAACAGAACGAGAGCCTGCCTTTCAGTAGGATTCCAGGTGACGGAACACACAGCAAAGCCTTGGAGGCACAGGTCTAGAATTAAGGGATTTGTTTTCATTACCATCCTGGAGCCTCCACCTGAGTTTCTGCCCTGGAAAAGAAGTCTCTGAATGCTGTACTCCACAGAACACCCCCCAACTGTCCACCGGAGCTGTTTATCCATAGAGGAATTGTGAAACAATAAATACTCCCCCAGAAATCATTCTCGCAGCCTCAAGGAGTGCAACGTGGAACAGAGGTGGTGGCTATCCTTTCTGCAGCGTGTGAGTGCTGAGAAGGAACAGCTAACCCTTCCTCCCTGCTTCTCCTTCAAGGCCTGGAGGATGGGGCTTGAGGTCTTCTCCCTCCCAAAAGGGGATAAAGGACTAATGTGAGCCCAGGGGGCTGAGACGTGCCCTGAGCTCTGAGATCCTTCAGGAGAATCTCTGTGGACACGAACAGCAGAACCAGGAGCACAGCCCAGTCTGAGAAGCTCACACATCCAGTAACAGTGGGCAAGAGAACCCCAGCGATCCGTCACCTATGCGGAAGAAATGGATGGAGGAGATGGAAGGATGGCATGGACCTGGTTGGAGGGGTCGAGGCTAGAACCGGGAGGAAGCGATGAAGGAAGGAGGAGGCCCAGCCCCATTTGTGCCCTCCTGCCCATGCTCCCACACACCCCAGAAGCAGAGCTAACTCTGGAGCAGCACACAGGGGCCAACCAGATCCCCTCAGACGGCACAGTGGCTGCCCTGACCTCCCATTTGACCATGTCCTCTGTGAAAAGGACACCTACCTCAGACACATTTCTATAGAACTAAGAGCACCCAAAAGTCACCCCCTGTTAGAAAACCAGAGAAAGCCAAAATGGGTCCCTAGGATGAAGCAAGTATCCGCTCACTAATCCTGAAACGTGCACGCCCCAAAAGCTCCCCCATGCTCCAGATGTCCAGATCTTTCCGCACAATGCCTGAGACCTGGATTCCTCTGCGGTCCCTCCCCACCCCCCTTTACTAGTTTTCCACTCATGTCTCTCCTTGTTCCCCTTCACTCTCCGAACAGCAATATTTTAAATGGGAAATGGTTTATCCATAGCAATCAATACCTGCTTTTCCACCAATTATCACTTATTTATATATGAACAGTAGTTCAGCTGGGAAACATAGGAGTCTGCCCTTTCACAGGGGCACAGGAGCAAGCTCTCTCAGAAATCCGGAAGGGACAGCAATCAGCTCCCAAATGCAGCCAGGACTCCCTCCCTCCCTCTCCTCCACCAAGGCAGACAGAGCTCCCTCCCCCAGATCCCAAAACACAGAGGGTCAGCCACGGATGGGGACCAAGGCTCTGCATTTTCTTTCAGCCAGCTCCCACTTCCCAAGGATGCACTCGACTGCATTCCCCTGGAAGTCAGACATGGAGATACAAAGCCATCCCCCAGAAGCACCCCTGACGGGACCCTCTGTGCCCCAGCCCGGCCCCCATACACCCGCACAGCAGTGCAGGAACTCAGCACCTCCAGAGGTAAGAGAAAGTGAACTTCCCGACAGACCCGTCCCTCTGCCAGACTAGCCTGTTCCTCAGACATTTCACACTCACAAGGAGGATGGGGGGGGGGGGGCAACCTGCCCCGGCTTCTATCTGACAGCTGACACCTGGTCCCTGTCCACTGAGGGTTCCGACACCATGCACAGGCCCACAAACACGCGCTCAGCTCAGAAGTGCCCTCTCCCTCTCTCTGGCTCGCCCGCGGCCCAAGTGAGGGTAATGGGCCCGCTCATTTTGCCCCATTCGGAGGAGCCTGGCTGCGGGCCGCTGGGCAGCTCCAGGCACCATGGGGCTGTGCATGCACCCTGGGCGCGCCGCGCGCAGGCATCGGAGAAACGCCGGGGGTCCCGGCGGAGGGTGGTCTCCTGTTGGCGCCCACCCCCGCGCCGTGGACCCTGAGGTCACTCACCGCCCGTAAGCTGTGCGGGGCCGAAGCACAGAGCCAGCTGGATCTACAGGACCACGGCCAGCAGCCTGCGAGGGGGCAGCGGCTTCTGCTGCTGCTGCTTCTCCAGAAATCTGTCTCCCGGGCTCCGGTTCATTCCATGATGCATCTTTCGTCCAGGCACCGCACCCGGCTCACAGGCGCCTGCAATCAGGAGCGGACGCGGCGGTGCCTGAGCCGCGGGGCCGCGGGGCCGCGGGGCCTCCCCTCCTCCATCCCCCTCCCTGCGGGAACCCCCCTCCCGGCCCCCACTGGCATCACCACCCACCCCCCTACCCGCCGCGCGCAACCCGCGGCAGCGCCCCGAGGCGCCGCGCGGGTGGACGGCGGGGGAGGGGCGGCCTGGCCGGGATTGCGCCGGAACCTTGGCCACTAAGTCCGAAGCATCCCCGCGTCTCCTGCTGGACCCGCACTTTTGCCGGGGCCTATGCGTTTTCACTCTCGGGCACCTCGCGGCGTGGCAACGGGTCCCCGCGCGACCTACCCCACCTCCGGGCTCTCGGTCGTGCCCCGAGGTCGCGGGGGTTCCCGGCGCGGCGGACCCTCCCTGGCCCGCGGGCTCCCGCGCTTACCTACGGGGCTTCTCTGGCAGCTTCCTTCCCGCTTCTGCCGCCTCCCTGCGCAGCTCTGACCAGCAACTGTGCTCGACCTCTGCGCCACCACCGCGCTAGCCAGAGGGAAGCCTCGGCAGCGCCAGACCCCCGCCCGCGCCCCGCCTCCGGCTCTCGCGGCACCGGGACCAATCAGAATCCCGCGCGCCTGCACCTGCCTGCCCCGCGGCCAGGCGGCCTCCAACCCACGCGGCGGGCCCGCGACATGTCAGCCCTCGGTCCCCGCGAAGGTTCCGCGCGTCCCTTTGGGGCCCGAGTGGCGACCGAAGCGGCTGAGACCCTCCCCATCCCAGGTCTTCCCAGCGTTTGCCCTTCAGGATCCGCGGGTACTCCGATCCGAGGCCTGTGCCTTGGAACTGCCCTGGCCTCTCCCAGCGTCTGCGCTGCTTGCGCGGGTGTCCCGCGGGGGGCCTGTGCGGGGTGGGGGTGCGATCCTTGCAGCTGAAGAAGCCTGGGTACCCGGGAAAGGGAGGCCTCTGGAGGGGTGGGGCCTCAACCCGAGGGGTTCGGGTGTTGGCTCCCAGTCCTCAGGGGGTAGCCTGAGCCTCCACGTGGTTCTTGGAGCACAACCTGGCACCCGCATAGGGGTGGCCCACTCCCCCGACCCCTTTCTCCTCCGCCCACCGTTCCGCCTGAGGCTGGTCTCCCTCTAGTTGAAGGGTGAACTAAGGAGGTGGTGCAGGCAGGCGGCAATTCACTTCCGGGGCTCCCCGTTTTGCCGCTGCAGTTTGCGCCCTGAAAACCATTTTCCTGATACCAACAGCAAATCATCCCGATTCTATCGGGTTTGGATTTATTTCTTTGTTTAGGCCTTATCAAATTGAGATGGCCGCTTTGCACACCGTAGGTTTGACACTTTGGCACAAGTTAATTCCTGCTAATACGGTCTCACTTTGGGGGTTCTGGAATCTGAGTTGGGCACCATTCCACCTTTCGGAGGTCCTATAACTGACCTCTGCCGTTTGAATATTTACTCCCATTTTTTCCCCCTCAGTAAGCCATCAAATCAGCAAAGCTGAGAAATAGTTGACCATGCACGTTTTTACCGTAGTAAGAGGTCTACATGTATGTATATTCTACTGAACTCTGTTCTTCAACCAATGCGCAACCCATTTGTACAGACACCATCAGGATCAAAAGGAACACACACGTTTTTCTGTCCAAACACGGGATCTAGGCTGGAGTCCCCTGACATTTCTAATAAGCGGTCATTCCGCCTCATGGAATACTTCCTGAGGGAGCCTGGTACATTCGCCAACACCTCTCTTAGAAAAGCCTCTCCAGCAAATATAGTTTCTGACCCACACATGATGCAACAGAGAAGTTATTCTGAATAATTTGCTTCTGTTCATGGAACATAAGAAAAACAAACATGAGGGTGGCCACCGCAACACCCCAGCTGTGAGTTTTCTATAGGACCTTTTGTGTTGGTCTGCTAAAACAGCCCTAACCACGTAGCCCTTGCGGGGTCATGACCAAGACAGGTCTATCTTCTCAGTTTTGGAGGCCAGCCACTCAAGATCAAGGTGTCAGCACGTTTGGTTTCTCCTGAGGCCTGTCTCCCCAGCATGAGGGGAGTGGCTTTGTGCCCATGTCACTGACTGACCACAGTGCAGTGGCCCGACTTCAACTCTGCGGTCCCTGTGCTATTTTCCCTCACTTTTCCCTTCCATCCCCCAGCCTCTCCCTGCCCACGATGAGACATTTTCCAAAACGTAGTGAATCTCTTTTGGGGGGAAAATTATGATTTCACTTTCAGTGGCCAGCAGTATTTCCCTCAGGATGTGTTAGTTGAGCACCAGCTGTGAACAGGATGAGAAAGTGATCACAGAACACAAAACTTCTGTGCCCTTTGAGAACTTACGTTCCGGTGAAGGAAGACACAAGAAGCCAACAAAGGAAAGCACTGGGTCTGTCTGGAGCTGTTAAGTGCTGGGCAGAATAATAAATATGTAATATGATAGATATATAATAAATATAAATCATAAATTGGGGAATGGGTGGAGGATGGATGGAGGTGAAGTCCAGGCTAAGTCAGTGTAATGAAGCGATCCAGTACACAGTCACTTGGACTGGTTACTCTTCTCTCTCGGCATCTTTGCTCCACAGTCACTCAGGTGCCCGGATACCATTTGCTTCGTTGCTCTGCCCTCCCCCTAAGATAACGTCTTCGTGCATATAGCTGTAGCCGGATCTCTGGCATGTCCAGGTTTCAGCCTGAGGAAAGTGGTCAAGAAGGGAAGCCTAAGGCCAACATTTCCTTCCAGGGGAGTGAGTTACACCAGTCACTCACGGGAACCTGCTCACGAGGATGTACCTGCTTGCAAGGGAAGTGGAGAAGGTCGTCTTCATCAGGCAACCAGGTGACCAGAAATAAGAGAGGGGCCTGGTGTGGTCAGGGGGAGCTTCCAGTCCAGCCCATGTTCTTTGTGAGTAAAGATTTGGGATTTTTTTTTAAATAAACAGGGGAGCTGGGGGTACTTTCAAGGGAAGACCTGGAAGAAGTAAAGGAGGGAGCCATACAGTTTTCTGAAAGGAAAGAGACACATGCAGGAAACAGGAGGGACATGGGGGGCGGTGGCAGGGAGACCAGAGACAAAGGTCAGAGAAGTCACCTGACCAAGGAGGCCTCTAAGGCCTTGGCCGTGGTCCATCTTTCAATCAGAGTGGCAAGAGAAGCCACGGGAGATCTGCGAGCAGGAGTCTTGAACAAGAAGGGGCCATAAGACCTAATGTCCAGCATCAGGCTGACCGACGCTCCCCACCACTCCACGCCCTGTGGTCCCTTTGCCTCCCTCCTGCATCATCTCAGAGCCCCAAGGCTCAACCCTCACCACAAGACACCACCTCCAAGAGATAGAACACCGGTTTTCCAACACCCACCTTCCAACCCTTCATGACTGCACGTGGCACAGACTGTGACAGGGGCTTGCCTGCCCATGCCTCTGACTAGATCATGAGTTCTCAGTGCAAGAACTTTGCTCACCTTCTCACAAAACAAACTGAGGGTTGCTGGGGGGAGAGGGTTTGGGAGAAGGGGGTTGGGATTATGGACATTGGGGAGGGTATGTGCTTCGGTGAGTGCTGTAAAGTGTGTAAACCTGGCGATTCACAGACCTGTACCCCTGGGGATAAAAATATATGTTTATAAAAATTATAAAAAATTAAAAATTAAAAAAAGTAAATAAAGAGACTGTCTTTTTCCATTGGAAAAAAAAAAAAAAAAAGAACTGTGCTCACCTGTTTGGTCCACCTGTGGCTGAGTACACAGCTGTGAACCCAGTAGAGAAATCAGAACTTGTCTTCCCGAATTATTTAATTACTATTAGAAGGAAAAAGGACTATGCCCACCAAGCTCTCCCTGACATTGAAAACCAGAGCCTGGAGCCCATTGACCTGCCTTCTCTCTGAGTTTCCTGAATCCTGCACCTCCAGGGAAACGTACATCCAACCACAACCCATGAAAAAGCTCAGAACATGCCAGAACATTAACCTAGCTCTGCATGGAAGCCATGCTTGAATGGAGATCTAGAATTTTCAAAGAACCTGATGCGCCCTCTGAGAGGAGCTACAGCCTGGGGTGGGGAACAGGAGGAGTGCACTCACTTGGCTGCCATGCCAAGTGTCCTATTGGGTACTGATGCATTCCACCAGTGCACTAGGAATGGAGGCTACAGGTGGGGAGAAGATACAGTCTTTGTCTTCAAAAGTGTATAGTCCTTGGAGATGCTGACAAATAAATATGCAGTTAGTGTCATGGGACAGATGTAAGACTGGAGGGCACATAGGACCTGTGTGAATAACTTGGAGGGGAGTCAGGAAGGGACTGTTCCCCACTGGCCCGCAGGTACATGGAAAGCACCCAGCATCATGAATCTATCACAGTACGCCAACGATGACAACAGAGATGGCTTCACCCATATCATCACACAGGTTTCAAATATAAGTGTGACCACACTGGGTGTTTGGGGACAACACAGCAAAAAGGGAATTCCCATGTTGCTGCTGTAGCAGCGTACGTTGCTGTGTATTAACCACGTCTTTGTTTTCCGTGTTCCGGCATGTTGACACGGGGCCTTGCTGACCATGGAGAGACAGCCCCTCCCCAAGATTAGTAAACCAGAGCCCACACACCCCACCACCTCCTCTACATGCTCTCACACTCTGGCCACTCCTGGCCTCCCCGCCTCCCAGCCACCTGGGGCTGCCCTGTGTGTCTCTTGAGACTTCCATGACTCCTGTTTCTAGAAAACCATGAGTGGGACAAGCTGCTTCTGCCTGATGGTCATTTCCTCCATCTGTGCATCCAACCACAGTGCACAGCCACAAAGCCTGGGCTCCCTTAAAGCATGCATGCCCCTTGGAGGGCGGCAGGCCAAGCCTCAGCTCCCAGAAGCAGCTCTGGTAGCTAAACAATGAGGCTCACACCTGGGAAGCAGCTGGGATGGGTCCCATTCTTAACTGGTCACATTCATGGCAGGTATTCTATGATGGTGGGAAATTTGGAGCAGCCTGGTGCAGGGGAAGGCACTCAGGGGAGCCCTGCAGCCCCCATCTAAGCATATCTCGACGGGGCCAAGGCCACAGGAGTGGTTTCCTCTCTCCCCGCCAGCCTGGGGCAGTGATGCCCAGCAAGGGAACCTCGGAGGTAAGGTCCACCTCCTCCATGGTGGTCATTCAGGGACATAGGCACAAAGCCACTTAACTATCTGAAGTTCGTGGCTTTCAGGAGCCTCTGGTAGTGCTTTCAGAAAGACCTGCAGGGGTTAATTACATTAAAAGTGTTATCTTCCTGACCTTTTTTTCATCTCATCACCTTGCCTTTTCTCCTGTTTTAAGATTCTTCCCTTTAAAGCCACCCTCAGCGCAGCACAAACCAGTTACTCAACGTTCACCCAGCATTCATTCAGCTTCCTTACAAACCTAGCCCTGTAGCACTTACACGTGGCTTCTGCTTATTCGTTCAGCAAATATGTTTTCCGTCCCAGTGCGGAAGATGCTCTCCGGGCCATGGAGAACTAGGACGGAACAAACCAATGATGCTGGTCTTCCTGGAGCGCACATTCCACAGAGGGACACTGCCGTGACTCATCCCCACTCCCCATGCTTCCAGCCCGGAAAGGATGTCCTTCACCTGGGACGTTCCTGATGTTTCAGGACTTTTCTTCTGGAAATGGTTGCCATCTACTGGGAATCTCTAAATTGACAGAGAGCAGGAACAAGGTCTTAATCTTCACATCCATCATGACGCCAAGGGCAACGATTATCCACTGAATGAAGGAAGGGCGTGTCTTTCCACAGAAACACAACCAGTGTGGCCAAAGCAGGCACTGGACGTGCTTCAGTGAGTGATGGGGACATTTTCTCAGGGGACTTCCTGGCAGAGGACTTTGTAAATATTCACAAAGCCCCCATGTGTAACCCTGCAGTGGACCTGGGACCACCAAGGACAGGGGTGGGTGCAGTTATGGGGCTGTCCTCAGTGGGAATGAGAGTTCTCAGTGGGGATATCCTTCTGGTCAGGGAGGTAAGAGAAGACTTCAAGAAGAAGTCTTGGGACCAAGACTTCAAGAAGAAGCCCCGTTCCTTTGGGGGGGGGGAACAGTTACTGATGTTGCCCAGAACAGTGGCCATGTAGAGACCCAGATGGATAGACCAAGGTGCCTCTAGCCACCTCCTACTGATAGTAGCCTGGCCGAGACCCTGCCCCAGCTCTCCATGTGGGTGCCCGGGCTGGAACTGGGGGCTAGGGGAGGGCCGAGGGTGCGCACCCAGCTGCTAACTCCAGCAAAGGGCTCACGTACACGGGCATTATGCTACACGCAGACCCAGTGGACCACCCCGGCCAGATCCCCATGGCACAGCGGTCCCCCTTGTTCAGAGCTTCCTGAAAAACACTTTTCCTTTGAAGTTAAAAACCCCAGGCTCAACTGTAACCAACCAGGGGTGGGAAAGACAGACTTTAAAAACTCCATGCTTTTTTAAAAAGTTTTAACAAACTTAAACTTCAGAAAAACTTCAACAAAATGCCTGTTCTCTTGAGGATGAAAAAGTGACCCCTTACCGGGTACATGATGACATGCAACTCTTCCCCCCACGTTTCTACCAGAAAAACCTCTCCGGATGTTTAGCATTGCAAACTCTTTCCAATAAGATTCCAAAAGTAAGTAACTGTGCCGTTTTCCGTGTCTGGGTCACCATTAGCTCGGAAAGTGCTATTTTGACTCTTTCTTTTCTTCACAAGAATTGGCTAATTACCATCTGCTTTTAATTGCACAAAGGTGACAAATGGGAAAACCATCAAAATCCTGAAGTGCCGCTCCACCGCCAATGCCTAAAATCCTCTCCTGCCCCCCTTGACCACACTGGATTCCACAGCTCTGGTTTGGGTCCTCACTCCATCACCACGGGATGCCCCATCTGTGCCCCCTGTGTAGTACATCCCGTGTGTGCCCGCCGGAGGCCAGCCCCACCTGCGCGGCAGCCGCATGGGGTTGGCAGGGACCACGCTCACAGGGATGCTTCCGCATCCACTCCACCTGCTTACGTGCGGAAGCTCCCACGTGGAAGGTTCGAACCATGCCTAAATGCTGGTCTCCATGGAAACCCGACTTTCATGGTGCCAGGCTCCTATCCCACTATTTTCTTTTTTTAAAGAAGTTTACAGACTACAGCTTTCATTCTTCGTAGGGCATGAGCCTAAGGTTTCCGCTGACCGCCCGGGGTGCTCACATGAGATTGGTTTTCCTTCACTGTTTGGTGGCTCTTGGATTGTTAGTGCGTCCGTGTCTTGCGTGCGCGCTTGGAGAGTGGCGCTGTGCCGTATTTGTAGATACTGTTACTCTGGGGCATCTGTGTTCTTGGGCGAGGTGAAGAAAACATGGGGAGGGCATGAAATACTGAATTTCTGTGAAACTATTCCAAAGCTGCATTTGGAAAATTCATAATTTACCCTCATATCCAGCCAGTGAGAAAAACACCTTGGACCCAGAAATTATCTTCTTAAAAAAGGCGATCTCAAAGGAATGCAATAGAAATATACCATGATATATATTATATATGGGGCAATTTTAAATTTACTAGTAGCCACATTAAAACAAGCAATATGTGAAATTAACTTTGACAATGTATTTTCTTTAATTTAAGAGAGAGAGAAAGAGAGAACAGGCAGGGGAAGTAGCAGGCAGGGAAAGAACCAGATTCCCCACTGAGCAGGGAGACGGATCTGGGGCTCGATCCCAGGACCCTGGGATCATGACTTGAGCCGAAGGCAGAGGCTTAACCATCTGAGCCACCCAGACACCCCAATAATGTATCTTCTTTAGTTCCTTTTTGTGTTTGAAATAGCATCTCGGGGCGCTTGAGGGGCTCCATTTGTGAAGCGTCTGCCTTCAGCTCAGGTTGATCCCAGGATCCTGGGTGGGAGCCTGGCATTGGGCTCCCGGCTCAGCGGGGAGTCTGCTTCCCCCTCTCCCTCTGCCTGCTCATGCTCGCTCTCACTCTTTCTCTCAAATAAGTAAATAAAATATTAAAAAAAAATAGCATCTCGGGGTGCCTGGGTGACTCAGTGGGTTAAAGCCTCTGCCTTCGGCTCAGGTCATGATCCCAGGGTCCTAGAATCGAGCCCCGAATAGGGCTCTCTGCTCAGCGGGGAGCCTGCTTTCCCTCTCTCTCTCTCTGCCTGCCTCTCTGCCTACTCATGATCTCTGTCAAATAGATAAATAAAATATTAAAAAAAAAAAGCATCTCAAGTATCCAGTATACAAAAGTGTTGACATATTTGGTCTACTCTCTCACAGTCAGTTTTTGAACTCCAGCATGCATTCTAGAACACTTGACAGTTGGAACCAGCCATAAAGTAGCTCTAAGAGCCAGGAGCGGTGCTGAGAGAGAACATGAAGTGGCCAGAGCCAGCTTCCCAGGAAGCACGTAGAGCATACTCCCATTTCTGAGAGTAATCTGAATTGTGTGGTCTGAGCACGTTTGCCATATTTTCCAAAACTCCAACAAATGAAAAACAGGGGTCCCAGATCTTTATTTGGCAGAAGGCCCAAATTCTGGGGCATCAGGGAAATGCATTAGGGATTTTCCTGCCAAATAAAAAGAAAGTTGATTGTTTGCAGTATGGAGGAATGCTTGGCAGCTTAGCATTAGGAAAATATCTCTTTCATCTGCCCTGGGGGGCGGGGTGGGCATCAACTCCCCAGGGCTCCATCCAATGCCTGCCCCCTTCTGCTATGCTCCAAGCTCTCTAGCCTCCTTGGCAGCCCTCAGAGGAAATGTGTCTCCTCCCCCACCTCAGTCCAGTCCCTTCCAGGTATTTTATCTGTTGTTCCTCATCTCCAAGACTGTTGCTCCATGGAGCTGGTCACTACCATTCACTCCTGCCCAGGCTTCTCCAGGAGGAATCCACCCTCAGGTCCTGGTCCCTCGACCTCTGACCTGACCCCTCCTGGCCCCCAGCCTCTGTCCAGGTTCACCTTCCTTTTTGCTCACCTGGATCACCGAACCGATCTCCTTGCTCGTCCCTCTCCAATCCTCACTTCTCCCCAGTTTGCCCCCCACACTGCTGCCAGGCTGAGTTGCAAAACATAGACCCACTCAGGTCACTTCTTTCAGCTTCCAGACACTTCTGGGCCCCTCCCTGTTGTCTACACAGTAGAGTTTCAGCTCTCTCTATAAGTAGAACTCCAGTTCTCCTCAATGAGGTGTTACCAAGAGCCCCAGGCTGTAGAGCAGGTAAAGTGTGAGCTGCTCCGGGGGGCAGAGAGGCAGAGGAGGGGCTGGGACAGAGGCCTCTGGGCTGCAAAGCTGCCCACCGGGCCTGGGGCCCACGGTAGCTGCCGCAATCCTGGAGTGGGAAGCTCTGCTCCCAGCCAGACATGGAGGTCCTCATGGAAGCCAGGCGTGGCCACAGTCCTGATGTCTTCACGTGGGGTCCCGGCTGCCCCTAACTTTCATGCCAACAGCACCTTGCGTGGAACCCTCCTGACTGACAACCCAGATGAACTCATCTTCTGAACTGGGCCTCTCTCTTCTAGGGATTCTGTTAAAGTCACTAACCACTTGTCACGTCTGTGCCCCAGATGTGTTTCTCCTGGCAACGAGGTGGGCAAGGGCTCCAGATGAACTTCTAACCCTGTGCCACGATCAAGTTAAGACTGTGAGCACCAGGAATGCCCACTTGGACCTTCACCCTGTTGCTGGATTAATCAAAATGGGTAAAGAACCCTAAAGGTCTTCAGAGCATCTCCTAGAGGCCAGAGTCGCACCACATGTGAGCCCACCGTCCAAGATGTCACCCAGAACCAAAGGGCCTGACACCCAGAGAAGGAGGCAATGCAGGCACTTGCCCAGGGAAGAGAAAATGCATGTAGCCCTGCCATGCCCGGCTGATGGGTCTGAGGGGCGCGGCTATGGGACCAACTCTTGTCCCTTAGTGCTTCAGGCCCAGCCAGGGGAGAATGCTGGCACCCACTGCACTCCCGTTCCCCTTCCTCAGTTCAGCCTCCAAGCCCAAGAGATCTGTGAATCCCCCAAGGGTTGGGAACGAGGGAGTTGACCCCCCCATGGCGCCTCTGCAGGCCTGATTCTTGCACTGGGCGGTGACCCAACAGAAGCTGTGCGCGTGCACAGGGGTTCCTGCACGCGCGCTCACTCCTCAGGTTCCAGGTTCTAAAGCTGTGTCCTGGCAACAGGCCCCGCATTGTGCTCTAGGCCTTCAGCCGTGACTTGGCAGCTGAAGGAGAGCGCTGCGAGCCTAGTTCGCTATCCTCAGCGTCTGACCTTACCGGACTGCTCTATGGGCACCTCCTGGAGCAGGCCATGCCCCTCCCCCCATCCCCGGGCTCTGCGGGGTCCGCACCTGCCAGGAGGGCTGGTCCGCCCCCACCGGGCTCACTGTGGCCGCAGACAACTCTTGGAGGCCAGGGCTCGCCCGGCGGTCCACGCCCCGGGGTCCACTCACAGGCGGTCTTCCAAGTACCCCGCAAGTTGGCATCCGCGCTCCGTCCTAGCAGCTTGGAGAAGGTACTCAGGGACCCTGGCGACCCCGCGCTTTCTTCTGGGGCTTCTTACCTCCTCCTGTAGGTGGGGCTGCCGGCTGAAATCAGTGCTGTCAGATGCCAGATCACAGATGTCCTGCCGCTGCCGCTCCGAGTCCATCGAGGACACGGTCACCCCCTGTCTGCTGCAGAAGCGGGTCATCACTGGGCTGCGGCCCTCAACACCCAGAAATGACCATGGTGACTCCACAGCGGAACAGGTGTGCAGAAATCCCAGACAGAGCGGCAAAGGGACAGCCCAGATAGAGACTCACAGAAAGGACCCTAAAGGCACTGAGGCCCCACAGGGGGCATTTAGGCGCCTGGGGGTCCACAGAGGCCTCTCTCCCTTTGTGCCCAGGCCTGGGCCTCTGCCGAGAGCCGTCCCCCGGAAAGAGAGCTCAGAAGACCCATACAGTAAGAAGTCCCCCAGCTCCCACAGGAGCTCCTGCCCCACTCGAAATGCCATCACCAGTTCTTACAGTTCCACCAGGGGCTGCCACCCGGTCCAGAAAAAGAGGCGTCTGGCCACAAGTCAGGCCTCGCAGCCCCCGAGGTCCCCCAAAAACGTCAGCCAAGAGAGCCTCTTGTGTCCAGCCAGAGTGCCTGCACTCTGCCAAAAGAACCAGCCGGAAAAGGCTGCCGATACCACCACGGGGCAGAAGGCAGCGCAGAGGAACTATTCATCCCCAGCTGACTGTTCCAGGCCCCGAAAACGCAAGTTTCCTCTGCTGCCACACAGGCGAGGGGAGCCTCTGAGGCTGCCATCACCCCCTGAGCCGGGGTTTCGAGTGACGGTTGAGGACCTGGACCGGGAAAGAAAAGCTGCTCTCCAGCGCATCCAAGATGCTCTTCGAGGGGACACAGAGGCCACCTGCAGCTGTGGCCCAGCTAGCCCATCCAGTGCCTTGGCCCTGCCTGCTGCAGTGGCTGCTCCGCTGCCAGCCTCTGACTCCCAGGTCACCTCCAGGGACTGCTCCAGTTCTTCCCAGCCTCTCCCTTTGGGGTCTCACCCTGGCTGCAGTGGGAGCAACGTTGCATCTACCCAGGCCCCCTCGATGCCGTCCGGGGACATCACAGCCTCAGTCACAGTCCCCCCAGGGCTGCCTGCACTGCCTGGAGGTAGGGGCAACCCGGGATCCTCTGCCCAGGCCCCACTCGGGGCTGTTGGTGGGCAGTGGCCCGGAGCCAGCACCCTTCAAATCTCTCCCGCGCATGGACAGCCGGCAGCTCAGGCTCCAGACCCACTCCAGGCCCTGAGCACGGCAGTAGTCCAGCTGTCCTTGGGCAGTTGCACCCAGGTAGGTTATGTGGTTCCCTTACCCGCATCTGCCTCCCGGGGGACCCGTGCCAGTGCCCAGCCAGGCTCGGTAACCTCCTCTGCTGTCCTCGCCCCTGGCGCAGCTGCTGCCCCTGGCTTGACAGCGGCCCCCCAGTTGCCCAGCGCTGTGCCCCATGCTGGGCCCAACAACCAGCACCCCGGCCCCCCAACTGGCACCACAATGCCGGCCCCCATCAGCATGGGGCTTTCGGCAGCACCCACAGTTTTGGGGAGAGGAGATTATGTTGCAGGCCTGTGCACCAGATTAGGGGCTCTCTGCATCACAGCAGCAACAAGCAGGGCCCCAAATGGCCCACAGGGCTCCAGGGCAAGCCTGGGCCCAAACACAGGGGGCCGCCCACGCCAGAGCACCTTGTCGGGGACCGCTGGAGCCAGCACGACGAACCAGCCTGTGTCGGGAGCCCCGAGTTTCCCTCCCTTCAGTCACATCCCCAGGAACCTGAGCCGGAAGAGGTCCAGATCGGACGGCTACAGCACTTCCAGCAAGGCCGCCTGCAGGGATGGGAGCATCCTGGCCTTTCCTCCTAGTGGCTCCACGTCTCTGGTCAGCAAGGCCCAGAGCAGCCTTGCCACCAAGACCCCCTCATCCCCTGCCCTGCGACTGATTAAGTGCAAAAGAGCTGCAACATGTAATAATCCATCTTCGGCCACATCACAGTCCACTGCAGCTGCCCCTGGCTTGGCAGTTGCCGCCCAGGTACTTGGCACCGTGTCCCATGCTGGGCCCAAAAGCCAGCACCCCGGCCCCCCAATTGGGACCGCAATGCAGGCCACCATCAGCATGGGGCTTTCGGCAGCACCGCCAGTTTGGGGGAGAGGGGATGATGTTGCCGATCTGTGCTCCAGATTTGGAGCACTCTGCATCTCAGCATCAACGAGCAGGGCCCCAGGTGGCCCGCAGGGCTCCAGGGCAAGCCTGGGCCCGAACACAGGGGGCCGCCCACGCCAGAGCACCCTGTCGGGGACCACGGGAGCCAGCACAACAAACGAGCCTGTGTCGGGAGCCCCGAGTGCTCCTCCTCCTAGTCACATCCCCAGGCACAAGACCAAGGGGAGGTCCAGATCGGAGGGCGGCACTTCCAGCAAGGCTGCCCACGGGGACGGGGGCGTCCTGGCCACTCCTCCTAGCACCATCGCCTTTGTGGTCAGCACGGCCCACACCAGCCTTGCCACCAAGACCCCCTCATCCCCTGCCCAGAGATTGACTAGGTGCAGAAGAGCTTCAGCGGGCAACAAGATATCTTCCTGCACATCCCAGCCGACTGCCGCTGCCCCTGCCTTCACAGCGGCCCCCCAAATGCCCAGCACTGTGTCCCATGCTGGGCCCAACAGCCAGCACCCCGACCCCCAAACTGACACCACAATGCCGGCCACCATCAGCATGAGGCTTTCGGCAGCACCCCCAGTTTTGGGGAGAGGGGATGATATTGCCGATCTGTGCTCCAGATTTGGGGCACTCTGCATCTCAGCATCAACGAGCAGGGCCCCAGGTGGCCCGCAGAGCTCCAGGGCAAGCCTGGGCCCGAACACAGGGGGCCGCCCACGCCAGAGCACCCTGTCGAGGACCACGGGAGCCAGCACAATGAACCAGCCTGTGTCGGGAGCCCCGAGTGCTCCTCCTCCTAGTCACATCCCCAGGCACAAGACCAAGGGGAGGTCCAGAACGGAGGGGGGCACTTCCAGCAAGGCTGCCCACGGGGACGGGGGCGTCCTGGCCACTCCTCCTAGCACCACCGCCTTTGTGGTCAGCACGGCCCACACCAGCCTTGCCACCAAGACCCCCTCATCCCCTGCCCAGAGATTGACTAGGTGCAGAAGAGCTTCAGCGGGCAACAAGATATCTTCCTGCACATCCCAGCCGACTGCCGCTGCCCCTGCCTTCACAGCGGCCCCCCAAATGCCCAGCACTGTGTCCCATGCTGGGCCCAACAGCCAGCACCCCGGCCTCCAAACTGACACCACAATGCCGGCCACCATCAGCATGAGGCTTTCGGCAACACCCCCAGTTTTGGGGAGAGGGGATGATGTTGCCGATCTGTGCTCCAGATTTGGGGCACTCTGCATCTCAGCATCAACGAGCAGGGCCCCAGGTGGCCCGCAGGGCTCCAGGGCATGCCTGGGCCCGAACAGAGGGGGCCGCCCACGCCAGAGCACCCTGTCGGGGACCACGGGAGCCAGCACAATGAACCAGCCTGTGTCGGGAGCCCCGAGTGCTCCTCCTCCTAGTCATATCCCCAGGCACAAGACCAAGGGGAGGTCCAGATCGGAGGGCGGCACTTCCAGCAAGGCTGCCCACGGGGACGTGGGGGTCCTGGCCACTCCTCCTAGCACCACCGCCTTTGTGGTCAGCACGGCCCACACCAGCCTTGCCACCAAGACCCCCTCATCCCCTGCCCAGAGATTGACTAGGTGCAGAAGAGCTTCAGCGGGCAACAAGCCATCTTCCTGCACATCCCAGCCCACTGTCGCTGCCCCTGCCTTCACAGCGGCCCCCCAAATGCCCAGCACTGTGTCCCATGCTGGGCCCAACAGCCAGCACCCCGGCCCCCAAACTGAAACCTCAATGCCGGCCACCATCAGCTTGGGGCTTTCGGCACCACCCCCAGTTTTGGGGAGAGAGGATGATGTTGCCGATCTGTGCTCCAGATTTGGGGCACTCTGCATCTCAGCATCAACGAGCAGGGCCCCAGGTGGCCCGCAGAGCTCCAGGGCAAGCCTGGGCCCGAACACAGGGGGCCGCCCACGCCAGAGCACCCTGTCGGGGACCACGGGAGCCAGCACAATGAACCAGCCTGTGTCGGGAGCCCCGAGTGCTCCTCCTCCTAGTCACATCCCCAGGCACAAGACCAAGGGGAGGTCCAGATCGGAGGGCGGCACTTCCAGCAAGGCTGCCCACGGGGACGGGGGCGTCCTGGCCACTCCTCCTAGCACCACCGCCTTTGTGGTCAGCACGGCCCACACCAGCCTTGCCACCAAGACCCCCTCATCCCCTGCCCAGAGATTGACTAGGTGCAGAAGAGCTTCAGCGGGCAACAAGATATCTTCCTGCACATCCCAGCCCACTGCCGCTGCCCCTGCCTTGACAGCGGCCCCCCAAATGCCCAGCACTGTGTCCCATGCTGGGCCCAACAGCCAGCACACCGGCCCCCAAACTGACACCACAATGCCGGCCACCATCAGCATGGGGCTTTCGGCAGCACCCCCAGTTTTGGGGAGAGGGGATGATGTTGCCGATCTGTGCTCCAGATTTGGGGCACTCTGCATCGCAGAAGCAACGAGCAGGGCCCCAAGTGGCCTGTAGGGCTCCAGGGCAAGCCTGGGCCCGAACACAGGGGGCCGACCACACCAGAGCACCCTGTCGGGGTCCACGGGAGCCAGCACAACGAACCAGCCTCTGTCGGGAGCCCTGAGTGCTCCTCCCTCTAGTCACATCCCCAGGCACCAGACCAAGGAGAGGTCCAGATCGGCCGGCGGCTTTTCCAGCAAGGCTGCCCACGGGGACGGGGGCGTCCTGGCCTCTCCTCCTAGCACCACCATTTTTGTGGTCAGCACAGCCCACACCAGCCTTGCCACCAAGAACCCGTCATCCCGTGCCCAGCACCTATGAGGACCTAAAAGAGCTGCACCGTGCAAGAAACCATCTTCTCCCCCATCATAGCCCATCTCTTAAGGGCCCAAAGGGAGAGGCTTGGCTGAGCCAATAACTACCTGGAGACATATCTAGTGGTGTACTTCCACCTTCCAACATTGGGAAAACTTCCCAATCCCTGACCTACCATTTTTAAGGAAGGTGGGGGCCTGAAGCCTCGTCTGTGATCCCAGGGGCCATGGGCCTTCGGACAGTACAGGGTAATCGGGTCCCTTGGGCCTCCAGTCCCACAGCTCCTGGGACTCCTGCCGCTGCCCACAGATTTCCCCTCCCCTCTCCCCACGTTCCTCTCAGAACCTTTAGGTAGTGTTCATTTCATTAATAAAAGCCTGTTCTAGTTTCTCTGCATAGCTCTCTTGAGTCTCCTCTGTGGGTCATGTGGGCAAAAGTTGGGGGCCGAATGGAGGCTGGCATGGGAAGCCAGACGCCACCGTTTCCAGGTTCCCGTGGCCCAGCGGAGCGGGTAGGGCTGGAAGGACAGACCCTTGAAGAGTGAGAGTAGGTTTTCCGTTTCGGGGATGGGCCTGGGAGAACACTGGCCTGGGGAGGGCAAACTGGGGAGACTCACCCTTGCCTATTGGAAGCGCTGCTCCTCTCTCACTGGGGACCCCACGGAATCTTCTTGCTTCACAGCCCTAGGGCGATGTAAAGACACTCCTGGCCTAGAGTATGGGTCTGGCATCCACGACTGTGGCTCAGGGCAAAGGAGGACAGCTTTGCCTTGAGGGTCTGACAGCTCCCTGAGCGGTGAGTGACATCCCACTTCATACAAGCACCAGGCCTCCCTCCGTGCATCTCTTCCCTCTGCCAGGCATTTGGGGGCCCCTTCCGGATGGCACTCAGGAGAAGAATGAGGAAGAAACAAGTCACCTGGGAGAGGGAGGGAGCAAGGACGACGCTGAAAGGACTGTCACCCCCAAAACTCCTCAGTCCCATATTGATTAGATACAAGATCACAGCCAACGAACGAGGAGGTTATACATTAGTCTTGGGTCTTGTAGGTCAACCAGAAGGAATGGGAGTCCTACATCGACCATAGTCTTGCCGGTAAACAGAGTAGGCTGTGCCTGGCCCAGCAGCATGGAATTTTTGGCGGAGAAAAACTCACTCATATGTTTTTAGCTAAGTTTTATCAAGGCCTGAGACAAAATTAAGGAGAAATTATGCCATAAACTAGAGATTCCCAATCTATCAGGGTAGCACACCCATCAAGGACAACACAATTATTAGTAGATCAGAACATTCTGCGGGTACCGCCCATTATCTGTGTTGAATAAATGGAAGATAACAAGAGTCAGGTGGAGCTCTCTACTACTTTGTTGAATCCTTAAAAGGGACACTTGAAAACAGGTGCCAGAAGCAGTAGGAAGCCTGATACCTTCGAAATTCACCAGCGGATAAGAAAGGCAAGCATCCTAACTGCACCCCTCCTCTGTTTCAGTGCATTGCTGCAAGAAAAACTTTAGAAATTTCCTTTGCTTTTTTTGGATAGCCCAGATATCCATTACACACTCCTTGTAAAACCCCTCATCCAAGATCCACTCCACTAAGGAGCACACTCCCAAAGCAAGAGTTAGCTACACTCCCAGTCTAAAATTATTTACTCCCCTAATTGAAATATTTACTGAATCTGAACAACAGTGTAACCACTTTATAGTTGTCATATCCTTTTATGAGGTCAAGAAGAACACAGAATTGCCTAACTAGACGAGAGCCTAGAACAGTATCATCAAAACCAAGTATTCAAGGAAAACACCCACCAACTGTTCAAAAGTACAAGGTCACGAGTATAAAATAAAGGGCAGCTGTCCTAAGACCATATGCTAATGAAGCCATGTCCTGTATTTATTGTACATGGAGTTTGGGGCTTGTCAAAACAAAGCCCTCCTGCCCACCAACCCAGGTTCTTCCTTGTGGCTGATGGCATCTTGTTAGAAAACATCTTAAATTTTTAAAATGCCCATCACCTGCTGCCAAACAAGCCTGATAGTTTCAAGTGAACTGAGCTACACCACATAGTTCTGAGCATGGACGGTTTTAAGAAATAAAGTGGAATCCTCAAAAAATTCCACAGGGAGTGAGCAGTCAATCTAGATAACTTTCCATCTGCCCAGCTCAGACATAATCTTTAAAAAAAATTAGTTTTACATGGCTTTCTGGTTTGTTGACACAAGTAACTTAATAAAATTGTTTTGCTAAAACCCTGATTTTTTTCCCCTTTGAACTCACACAGTATCTACATATTCCATTAGTTGCTTTTAATACTTCACTTGTCCTTTAAAAAAATCTTTTAAAAGGAAGAGAGGGGTGTAAAGATATGCAGGTAAATACAATAAGTGCTTTTCTCTAAATAAGCTGCCAGCATGTTCATTGCTGTATTGCTTTTATTAGTAAAATATTGGAAGCACCTTAAAGAGTTTTCATGAGGGAACTAGCTAAATAGTTATTGATATATAAAGGACTGCAATACAACTATTTTTTTTTAAGTAGCTCTATCTGTACTATCATGAAAGATTTCCATTACAGCATTCAGTGAAAAAATTAAGTGACAGAACAACATGTATAAATGTGAAACCATGAATGTAAAAAACAAAAATATATTTGTGTGCTTGAAAGTTTGGAAGGATTTTACCAATATCTGAGAAAGAGATGGATAGAAGAGAATTACTTTTTGCTGTATACCTGTCTATGATATTTGTTTTTACTACAAGTAAGAATCAGATTGTAAAATAAAGAAAAATGTAAACCTAGAAAAAAATCTCTAAGTGCACAAAAGATATACATAGGAAAATGGATATTTATATTTTCCAGTATGCTTTTTAAAATCTACTATCTAGAATTTTATATCATGGGACATATTATATATATGTAATTTCAATAAAGTAAATTTTCTAAAAAAAAAAAAAAAGTGCATGCAGAGGGGGCAGAGGGAGAGAAGGAATCTCAAGCAGACTCCATTGAGCGTGGAGCCCAATGCAGAGCTCAATCCAACGACCCCGAGATCATGACCTGAGCCAAAATCAAGAGCTGGACACTGAACAGACTGAGACACCCAGGCACCCCCCAGAGGCAACTTTAGATCCTTATCAGTGACCCTGAGCCAGCATGTCTCACCCTCAAAGTCACCCCACCCTGGACTCTGCAAACTGCTTCTCTGTTCACTAGGTGGCTGGGAGCTGAACTCTGTTGCATGAGCTATGGACACGTATACACTCATTCACATGCAGAGACGATCACACTCACAGGCAGACACACATGATCACATACGTACACACACGACCCACATGCTCACTTGGAGATACACGTGTACATGTACACACATGTCCCCATGCACTAACACACAGACACAAACACACGGGTATGTGCATGTTCACGCTCACACACACATGATCAAAGTCACACACACCGGCACCTACTCAGAGGTCTGTCCAGCTCCACAATACAGACAGGAGGGTGGGTCTTGTGGGCATCCTGAAGGCTGCGGAGGCCCCTCCCTCCAGAGCCCAGGCTTTGTTCCCCCATCTGTGCTGCCTTTAATGCTCTCAGGTTTAAACCCCCTTGGCTGGAGGACAGCTGGACAGTCAGTGCTCACTCTCAGGTGAGTCCTTCTGTCCCGGGTGACCCGTTTGGCCGGGTCAATGCCCTCCAGGAGACCCACGCCTGCTGCCTTGGGAAGTTGTTCATTTGGGCTTTACGATGGGAGGAAGCTGAACAATCATAAGAATGCGTTTCTGCAAATTTTGGATTTACCTAAAGACACAAGCATGTGCCTATTAGGCATGGGGGAAATTATTAGCGAATGTTTTAAAAGAACCAATAAAAAGGAAAATATCATTGCTCGTTGTTTTTTATGGATCCTAATGTTTCTTTCTTTTTTGTTTTCTAATGGAAACATCAACAAACTCCCCTCCTAGATGCCGGCCACTAACGGACACAGTCAGCACACGGTAATGCAGGCACGCGGGTACCCGCCTGTCATAATTCATCTTCAAAACTAAAATTGGCCCAACAAAGAGCACAAAATCACTGCAAAGAGCAGATTCAATAAAAAACCGATTTCACTCTCTTTTCCAAAGCAACAAGCCGGGGACGGGAGCTCTTAAGTACATATCAGGTCGCTTCTCCGATTGCCACTCCCACCCCAATTTGATGAATTCTCAGCTATTTACTGAGGACCTACTCCACTGGAATCATTAGTTAGGTACTGGAGGAAAGCAAAGTTTGAGGCAAATTCCCCATGGCCAGGAAGCACAGTCAGGTGGGGAAGGAGATAAGTTACACTGTTATGAAAGCCCCAGAAGAGAGGCAGTGTGGGTGACTCCTGCCAGGGAATCAGGGAGGGCTTTATGGAGGAGGTGGCATTTACACGTGATGGAGAGGCAGGAAGAGGGTGGGCAGGAGCTCAGACTAGCACGGGGGCAGTTTTAGCGGAGTGCAGGGGGTAGTGCGGGAGCGTGCAGAAAGGCAGGTGGAAGGTCCCTGATTGTGGAAGAAGCAGGTGTTGAAATTTGTAGGTGAAACCTGAGCCCCCTTCCCCTCCTATGGTGTGGTAGGACAGCAACCTGCCCCCTGCCAGGCCCTGGGTGGTCCAGCTCCCTTGGCTGCAGGCCTGCCCCCAGGAGCCCAGAAGGGCAATGCAAAGGACTCAGCCAATGCTGCTAATCAGAGGAGGCGGGGGCGGGGGGGGCCTGGGGGGGCTGTCACTGGGGTCACTGCTCACATGGGGCACAGGCCCCACAGTCAACCCCACAGCAGATGGCTCCCGGCGCTTCCAAGGCAAAAGGTTTTGGAGCATTTACTGTTCAGTGATTCTCTCCACCTCTGCTGCTGACATTCCCCTCCTTGAATGTTCAAATGTGCCAGGAAGAGACACTGAAGAGAAATGTTCAGGGGCACAGGAGGGAAATGCTAATGAGAGCCACAAAGCAGAATCCCAGGGAAGGGGAAGTCTCCTGAAGGAGTGGCAACCTGGTTGCTCCCTAACAGGGAAGTCAATTTGGTGACTGGGCAAGAGACTGTCAGAAAAGCGGGGCCCGGGGAACAGAGGCCGGGTGGCAGCCAAGGGTGGTGGGAAGGAGACCCATGCTGGTGCAGGTCTGCTTGCCCGCCGGCCATCCAGACCTCCAAGGGGTATTTGCTAACAGACCGACTGACTGTGGGGAAACTAGGGGTCACAGGTTCTCTGCAGGGGAAGGCAGGTGCTGCTGGGACCTTTCCGTCTGGGAGGATCTTGGCAACATGTGGAATGTGTCCCTCAGGAACGCCCCACCTACACCTGTGGCTCTCACCTTTCTGGGGCAGAAACCCGGACTTGGGGGATCTGGGAGATATTTGCCCTTTCCCTCCCCATGCACATTCCACCTGTTGCCCACTCCGTGTGTCCCCTCTGCTTCTCCTGCGTTTCTCTGCTCCCCCTACCCCACCCAACGACCCCATGGTTTCCTCTGGGACAGACTGAATCTCCAGTTTGGAGGATTCACTGCCTCATTCTAGATCTTACTTCTCAGCCTTCCCCCAGCCCCATGCCCCTCCCAAGACCCCCAGCCCCATCCCCCCACCCCACAGCCCCTCCCCCCAGCCCTTGCCCAGGCACCACAGCCCCTCCCCCCCACCCCACAGCCCTTTTCCCAGGCACCACAGCCCCTCCCCCATCCCCAGAGCCCTTCCCAGGCACCAAAGCCCCACCCCTGGCCCCATGCCCTTCCCAGGCCCTCAGCCCCTCCCCCCACCCCACAGCCCTTCCCCCCAGCCCTTGCCCAGGCACCACAGCCCCTCCACCCCACCCTAAAGCCCTTTCCCAGGCACCACAGCCCCTCCCCCATCCCCAGAGCCCCAAGGCCAGGCCCTGCTCCCTCCCTGCCCTTGGGAGGGAGGTGCACCATGGTGGTCCACATGGGTGGACCATGTGACCTGTCTGGGCTAATGAGCTATTCTTGATGCAATGCCTCAGGAGGCTTGCCACGTCCTTGTGCCCTGGAGTTGGGCAAGCTTTCATTCCTGGGATCCCCCAAGAAGGTTATGCACCAGGCAGAGGCGTCACTTCAGATATGGCCTCTGCAGAAAGCTGAGGAAAAGACCCAAGTCTATTCAGGAGCCTAAAGAATGCCCCGCTCGCCCGCCCCAGAATGAGGGTAGCCCAGATCAGCTGTAGCGAGGTGAACCCGCAGAGCCCTGGTCATGAGAAGAAATAGCCTTTGTCTCAAGTCACGGAGGGTCGGATGCTTTGTTACATGGCGTGGCTGCTCTGTTTGCGGGCTGGTGCAACCCTGGTCATCCAAGCTCCCCCCCTTCCTCCTTAAGCCCAACTGTCATAGGGATGCTCGCTGTAGCAGGAAAGACTTCCCCATGAGAGATATTCTGACTTTCTTCCAGAGGCTTATTCCTTAGTTCACGTGCCAACATACGGAGATCCATGCTCAGCCTTAGCAGGGGCGACAAGAGGCAAGAGCGGGGTGGTTCTGCAGGAGGCTGAGACATACGCCTTTTCTTCGAGAGTGAGAGAGCAGGGCCAGAAGCCAGCAATCACATGGCAGGGTACCGGCCAAGTTTCTGACCCAAGAGGAGACCACGGGGAGACAAAGTCATCATTCTGCAGATGCCCGTGTTTCTTCTTAAAGACAAATTATCTCTATTTTTTAAAAAATCCCCAGTAATTACGAGTATCCCTTCTTCTGCACACACCGCATGAGCCAGTGAGGAACTGGAATGCAACACAGCCTTCCCATATGTCAGTACCAGTTATGCCTTCTTTTAAGGCGTGTTCTGTGCATCCTTCTGGAAGGAGGTGAATGAAATGTTCTTGTAAATGGACAAACGATTCACGGGATCATGACTACTTCTCACCAGCTGCATCAATTCTAGGCAGCGATGGGACTTGGTGAGATATTATTTACAACTTGTTAAAAACACTCCTTGAGACACTTCGGGCCTTGTTTGGTCCTGGTGAGCTCAGCTGCACGTGGCTGGGATGGCAGTCGGCCGAAACTGGTCCTCCCGGCACACCCACGCTGCCTGGGCCCAGAGGAACTGCATGCCGGCGTGGGGAGGCTTCTGGAACTCTTTCCTCTGAGAGGGAGGACGGGGAAGCCTGAGACATGCACGGGACTTTACTGGGCCATCAACGAGGCATTCGATCAGGCATCGATCTAAGTGACATTCTGTCTGGTGATGGGGTCACAGCTACACAGGGCAAAGGACAAACACACAGTCCTGCTCTCAGGTTGTCTATGGTCTCACAGAGATACGGTTCCCCGTCTATTAGGTAGTCTTCAGGAAAGAAATGACCTGGCTTGCCTGTCCCTTAATCTCCTCCTCCGTCAAATTATGAAAATGAAAATGGTCATCACATCCCAGGAAGGTGGGGACAGCCATGTCAGCCAACACATGTCCACCATACCCCCTTGTTCCCTGAGAGGACCCTGAGCTTGTTGGGGCGGCCATGCTTCCTGATGACGGCTCACCTTCTCAGGCTCCCTGCGGCCACGTGGGCCACGCGCCCCGGTTCCTGTCCGTGAGCACAGATAGAAATTTTGGTGAGCGCATTCCTTTCTGAGTAAAAGGACAAAGTTTCGCGAGAGACGCTGCTCATTTGCCTTCTCTCCAGAAACACCTGAATGGAACCTCTGACCACGTGGGACCAAGGGGACAGTGACGGGCTGGAGGGGCCTTGGGCTCCGGACGTGCTCCTGGGCACCTGTCAGCCGTGTTCTACTTAGTTCCAGACAGCTCTTGCTTCAGCAGCTGTCTCACGGGTGAACGTGCTCTGGACAGTGTGAGCCCACAGACTGCAAGGTGTGCAGGAACTACTCCTTGGGGCCGCACTGTGTGGTTACTGATGCCGTGAGCACCCAGGACGGTGGCGTGGTGAGCGGGTGCGGACGCCAGATGCTTCACGGGGTCTGCAGTCCCAGCCAGTGCCACGGGCTCTGAGCCTCAGAGGTCTTTCCAGGCGGACCCCTCTGCTCCTCCCAGCTGTCCTGCCCTCCACGGGGCTTCTACATTGGCCGTTCCAGGAGGATCCAAGCCGGAGCCCTGGCTTCTGTCCTGCACGAATCGTCCGCCTCGCTTATTTCCAATGGGGGTCTGCTCCCAGCTCACTCCCAGATGAGAACCTCCCGGAGGGACCCCTCACCATCAGTAGCCCCTTGACGTTCCCGTCCTTCGAGCCCGAGTGCCGACACTGCCACGGACATTTCAGCAAGGCCTGGGGAGACACAAAACATACCTCACTTTCAAAAATTCAATCCTAAGAAAAAAAAAAGAACCATGCAATGTTTGCTTTTTTACTGTGATATATTCTTGTTAACTTCAATATAAAAATGTTTTAACTTCCCTGCTGATGGAAAGAATTAATTGTATTCGAGGAAGATGCTGGGTGTTCAGCCGCAGTTTTGCGCGCCCCCTCAGAGGGCGTTCGGGAGCTCCCTGTCCTGTCGTCCATGGGACGTGGGTGCCCTCCTGTGACCCCTTGTTCCACACACCGTCCCGTCCTCATGGAGCGTCGTACCTCCCTGGCCACTGGCAAACTCCCGGGTGTGCTCCCGTCTGAGAGAGCCCAGCAGGCCGGCTGTGCTAACCGCTTAGGCCTCTGGTCCCACCACACACCTGTCAAGCACAGGGAACATTCTGTTCATCGTGGAAGGCTTCCAGTTACTCGTGTGTGACCAACGATCCCCACACCTAGAGACCCCTCCTCCCGAGGGGGACAGGTGCCCCAGGAGCAAGCGGGCACCAGCTGCCTGGACGCGCCTCGGTACCACAAGCGGGGAGGCGTGTGGACAAAGAGAGCGTCTGAGAACGGATGTGCCGGCCGGTGACGTCCCCACGCACCCTCGCAAGCCGTCTCTGCCCCGCACCCGAGTGTGGAGGTTGAGGTTGGGGCAGGAGGGCAGGGAGGGACCTGCTTGCTGCTGGGAGGGACCCGGCACGGAGGGACCCATCTCCCGCTCCCCGTCCCTGGTATTTCTTATCCCCAACCCCACACGGGAAACAGAGTGCTTGGTGTTCATTCTGAGCGCAGGTCAGTGGTCTGTACAGGAAACCGGGATGGGCTCTGGTGTTGGCCACATCCCCCCAGAGCCACTTCTGTGTCTCCCACTCTCAGGGGCCCAGCAGAACAAGGGGGGGCTCTAGGTGTCTCCCCCAAGCCCCTCCCCTCGGCCCTCTGGAGGGGCAGGCTGCCCTCCGGGATCTGTCCATGGCTGTGGGCTAAGTGTCCGAGGTCTAACAGCCCCTCGTCTGCCATTAAGAGCTCCGTTATGGGAGCCTTCATAGCAGGTGTCATTGAACAGACATTAAGACCCAACTGGCCATGGTTAAGGGGACCATTAGCCCATGCCTGATGTTTGCCCTGACAAAGGGTGACCCAGCCAAGCACTCATGTGATAATGGGCTGGGAAACACTCCCTGGGGCGAAGAAACAGGATGGGGGGGGCGGGAAGGGCACGCCCTGCCTGGGGCCCTCAGAGCATCTAAGGACTCTAAGTCAGCCTCGCCCTGGCCTCCCTGGGTCTCTGGCGCTCGACCAAGGAGGTGGGGACCGCTGCCTGCCCCACCAGCCAGAGCATGCTCCGGGGAAGCCTGCCTTGTGACGGCAGGACAAAGGGTCACGCTGCCTCAGTTTCCCCTGAGCTGACGGGTCTTTGGGAGCCGAGACCAGCGTCAAAGCGAGCTGAGCTCATTTATGCTTCTGTGGGTCTGAAGGGGGCAGGCCCGTCAGGGCACCGACACCCCACCTCCAGCAGAACTGTGCATCCGCATAGGCGGCCGGCCCCACCAACCCACTCTCCCACCTGCAGCCTTCCATGACCAAAAGACGGCGCAGTGTGGGGTGCAGATGGGCGCTTTGGGTTCAGGTCTCCCTGGGTTCGACGCCCAGCTCTGCCCCCTGCGAGTCAGGCTCCTCTTTTCTGTTCCCTTGGGGCGCTGCGCATACCATCCCTCTGGCCGCCCAGTTCCCTCTGCTCTGTGTTCATGCCTGCACCTGCTGGAGAGTGGAGAGCCCAGGGTCTCCTGGACCCTGCCACTCCCCAAGGGAGCAGACACCCCCTAAATCACGTTCCATCCATGAAGGTCCTTCCCCTGGGCCACGCCCGATGGCGAGCACAGCCGGAGACTATCCGCAAAGCCACCAACCTGCCCGCTGACCAGACCTTGCGCCCCCACCTGCGTACCCAGCCCCGGCCATGCGCTCAGCTCACTCCTGCCATGCTTTCTGCTCCCAGCGCCCCAGGTACCACTTCCTCCTACCTGCTCCTCCTCCTCCCCTTTCTGAGCCCTTCCCTGCCCCCACCCTGCCTCCTCCCAGGCGGTCCCTCCCCCTGAACCTATGGCTCCCCATAGCCTCTATGTCCCTCAGCCTGTAGGCCCCTTCTGCGGGGCACGTGCCTTCAGGAACCTGCCTCGGGCAGCCGGGTCCTCCTCCTCCTCTCTCTCTGCCATGTGCTGTGGTGACCAGCAGTGTATGTGAACGTGCTCTTGCCAGACTCATCCCAGCCCTAACTGAATGTCAGGTGCACTCTACCCGCCCGCTGAGCCAGTCCCAGGGCTGCGCCCTGCCGAAGGGGTGGGAAGGTCAGCACCCCTCGTGCCGGGCCTGTAACCTTGCACACTTAGCCCCCAGCCACGGACAGCCTATACTCCCCCGTGCCTGGAGTGCAGGGTACTCCCACGGGCCGCGGCCAGCCAAGCCCGCAGTGTTTCCCGTGGGTCATCCAGCCCCTCTCACGTGCACAAGTGCCTCCTCTAAGATTTCTCGTTCCCCGTGAGTGGTGGCGCTTTTACTCTTAGGACCGCACTCACTGCGTCAGACATCGCGGTCCGGAAGGGGCTGAACAGTGGCTGCTAGAGAGGCACGTCTGCGTTCGCGACTCTGCAACCTGTGGCGGATACCTTTAACGGGTCTTGCCTAATGTAAATAAACGAAGGATCTCAACATGAGACGGTCCTGGATCATCCCCCAACCCAGACACAAGCGTCCTTTCCAGATACACACACACAGGACAGGACACACGGACACAGAGACAGATGGAGGGACGCAGCCATAACCACGGACCCTGGGGCCACAGCGGCTGTGCAGGGCCAGACAGACCCTGCCTCAGAGCCTGGCCTGAGTGGCTGCTGTGGCCTCGCCTCGCGCATGGACATACGGCGCCCCCGGACACTGATTCCGGATGCCCCACGGACACTTAAGGGGCAGCGGGCAGCTTGTTAGAGTCTCGTGGGTACTGAGGGGCTGAGTCCCAGCCTCCCCGTGAAATGGGGGGGGGGTAGTTGGTAAAAACAACCGTTTGCCCCTTGGGTTGCTCTGGACTTAAGGGTGTAGAAGAATGGACCCATGGACAGCAGGGAGGGCCCACGTGGGACACAGCATGTGCGTGGAAGGCACCTGCTGTAACAGTCCGTCTGCGGGGTCCCCAGCTCAAGCGCTCTGGTCTCCGGGGTCTCCGGGCTCACACGCTCTGGTCTGAGGGATTCCCCTTCTCATGCACTGTGGTCTGCAGGTTCACCCAGTCTCGTGCTCTTGTCTGTGAGGTCTCCCGCTCATGCACTCTGGTGTGCGGGGTATCCTGGGCTCCCGATCTCTGGTCTGTAGGGACCCTGGCTCACCCGTACTGATCTGCAGAGTCCTCTGCTCATGAGCCCTGGTCTACTAGGTCCACTGCTCACATGATCGAGTCTGTAAGGTCTCCGGCTCGTAAGCTCTGGTCCGCGAGGTCTCCCCGACTCTGCACTCTGGTCTGCGGAATTTCCGTGGCTCATGCGCTCTGGTCTGTGTGGTCTCCCCCTCACGCACCCTGGTCTGCAGCACCTCCCTGCCTTGGGCGCTCTGGACTGTGGGGTCCCCTGCTCACGAACCCTGGTCTGTGGGGGTCTCCTGCTAACGCACTCTCATCTGTGGGGTCTCCCCAGCTCTCGTGCTCTAGTCTGGGGGGTCTCCCCAGCTCTACACTCTGGTCTATGGGGTCTCCCCAGCTCATAAGCTCTAGTCGGCAGGGTCTCCCCAGCTCACTCACTCTGGTCTGCGGGGTCTGCCCCTCATGCACTCTGTGTCCACCCCGCCACACAGCATGTGTTTCCCAGCCACCACACTGCTGACACTCCCTGCTGAGAGACTGTCCTGGGCTCTGTAAGATTTGAATGGTGTCCTTCCACTGCATTCGCCCCGGCTTGGCTCCCTGTCATGCGGAACGACCCTGGCTCACTCTGGCCCAGGTTGGGAGACACCGCTACCCTGGTGGAGAATAGCCTACTAGGTGGAGGGGCCAGGACTTCAGAACCTGGTGCTCCTGAGTGCAGTGGGCTTGGGATGCAGGCAGGGGTGCCGGGTGGAGCACTGGAGCCGGCAGATGGTTAGCAAAGGCCCTGGGGTGGGCAGGCCATGCAGGCGGTACACAGACAGGGACCCGGATCGCCCTGGACAGTGGCACCAGCTGCACGGTGACTGCAGGTGCTTCCTGAAGCTGCGATGTGACGGGAGCCATCTGCCCGTCAAGGGGTTGGCTACCCCGTGGCTGTTCCTGCTGTTCCAGCCAGCTGAGTAAACCCTTAATGGGATGCGGGAGAAAACATCTCTTCACGGGGCTGCAAAGCCTCCCAATGAACTCTTCAAATAAGAGTCACACGCCCAGGATGGGGGTGGGAGTGTGCAGTGTGATTTGGAGCAGTGTCTCTGCCAGGGCTGAGATTTCTGTCGTGGTGATAGAGGTTCCTAAAGACCCGGGTCCCCCCGGCCTGGGATGACGATACTGGCTGTTTACAGACAAAGCTGAATTGGAAAAAGAGAGACCACGCTTGGGGAATGTCACTTCATTTTCCTTTCCTGTGACTGCGGTCCAATCCACGGCGGTGCCAGCCCCTCCCCGCGGAGCTCCAGGGTGGCCCTTTCCCCCTCACCTGTCCTCTGCCTAGAAACTGAGGGGAAGAAGCACGAAGTCCCTCAGACTCTGGAGGTCTGAGCCCATGCGACTCTGCCCTTTGCTGCTGTGTGACTTCAGGCCATGCGAGCCTGGCCCACCTTTCTGAACAGGACAAGGGTGGCCACGATGATACCACACCTGCTTACTAGTGGCTTATTCCAGAGCCCACAGGAGTCACGATAGCACTCTGAGGGCGGGTTCTTACTACTCCCATCTTACAAAAGAGAGAGAGGCTTCGAGAGGTCAGACAGTTTGCCAAGGCCAAGCACCTCATCAGGGCCACCCTGTGTGGTTGTTCCGGTTGTGTACTGCAAAAAGGAGCTCCACCTAGGGCGACAGTTACACTGCCGATGAATGCTGACGTCCAAGACAGCATGAAGAGGGCACAGGGCTCCCAGCGTGGCACTGGGCATGTTCGAGAACGATTTCCTTCATGACCCACCCACACGCCCATGCCCGGATCCCCATGCAGGAGCACAGGAGCTCACGCTCCCTCTTGGCCTGACACCTGCTGTGGAGCAGACCCTGAGTCGGCTCTGGCTGCCTGGCTGGAGGATGGAGCAGGTGCATGCTGGTGTCCATGAGACTGGGAGCCCAAGGGAACAGCAGGTGGGCGTGGGGCACCAAGCAGGACCCTGCCCAAGGACCAGGACCACAAACACTGCTCTCTAGCAGTCGGGAGGGTAGACATCCCAAGGCAACCTTGCTGGCTGGACCCAGGAATCACAGGGCTAGCCTCCCTGGCCTGACCTGTTTCATGCCTTTTCCAACCTGCCCTTCTGCGCCCCAGGATCTCAGGATGGCCCAAAGACAGAAGGGAGCCTCACATGAGGCCTGTCCTCCAGGGCCCGGGTGGGTCCCACCTGCTTGCTCAGTGAGGAGCATGGGAGGGGCGTCAGCTCTCACCAGGCCTCGAGATTTCTGTAGGTGGATGTGTCCCTAAATGTTCCCTGACTCCTGCCCAACATGTTCCTCTGGTGCTTCAGCAACCCCTCCGAACCGCCCTCCAGCAAGCATGTCGGGCTCCAACTGCAGCACGATGTGCGAGTTCTCCACACACCATGCTGCACCACACGGGACGGGGACTTCATGCCAGCGGCCTCTGTCAGTACTGTGCACGACCCACTCTTCCCTTTGCACGACTGCCACTGATGATGAAGTCCTTGAGACTGTGCTAGGGTCACCTCCACCAGGAAGCCCTCTCTGATTACTCAGGAGTCGCCCTGAAGATTCTCACCCTCTCTATGTCAAATGACAGTCCTCAGCTCCGTGGCCTGTGCCCAGGGGCCTGCACTCCCCTCTGTCATGACGTGTACCACTCTTGGTGCTCACCTTCTCCACCAGAATTTGATCTTTTCCACGCTGTGGACTCTATCAGCAGGGACTTGACCAACTGAGAAAAGCTTTCTCAAGGTCTGGTGTGGACCAGAGCCAGGGACTCACAAGTCCTTGTGACTCTGCTAAGTCGGGAGCTCCTCACCAGGCCACCGCCAGCAATGTCCGAGGCTCCCCATCCCCCGCACCTCTGGCCCCCCTTCTGGTCCTGAGCTTATCTGGGACAGGGCAGCTCCTCACAGACGGGCTCTCAAACCCTCCAGCAGGCGCCGAGTGCTACCCATTCTTCCCAGGGATACCGTGAGCGTTCCTGTGCCAGGACGGAGCATGCGAGAATCTGATGTGACACGCTCGCCATCCTCAGAGAAGGTTCTGACCAGTGAGGAATGGGCCGCAAGGCAAACCACTGGAACAAGACGTGTTTGCATTGGGTCGAGCAAAGCGCTGTGCAACGCGGTCCTGAGACGGGCTGGCCCTACATGGAGGAGAAGGGGTTGGCTCTGGCCGAGAACAGCGCACGCGAGTTTGGTCCCAAACTGCACAGCACCAGAGCGCCTGACCAGCCCTCCATGCGTCACGCAGGATGCAGGGAAGAGGGATATCCAGAAGAGCCCAGCCCTGGAAGAAAGGCATCTTCACCGCCTGGACAAGGGACCTAGAATTTGCCCTGCATGCGACAGGTGCCAGGACAGTCCCGTACTTCATAGAGACACCACCTTCTTGGGACCTGAGCCAGCGCCCCAGCAGCTGATGCCTTGCTGGCTCTGAGCTCCTCCGGCAGCAGAAAGGATAGACAACCAGGAAGGCCCAGGAGGTGGGAGACCGGGGGCAGCTGTCCTTCTGATGGGGATGTCCTCTTCTTGGCCAGAACCTTCTGCAGCCCTCAAAGCAGAAGCTCTTCAAGGATCAGACAGAGTGACCGGGCCATGGACACCTCTTGGATCCTGGGAGCACGCTCAGGTCCGGGCGAGATGGCGCAGAGATCAGAGAGAACATGGCCTCACTGGGTCGAGGATGCGGCCCTTCCTTCCAAGGAAGCCTCGGTCTCCACATCCAAACCATCTGAACAGCTTCCCAGGCTTGTGGTCGGGATGCAGCCCTCGAGCACGGAGGGAGGGACGAAGGAATCAGATGCTGCCAGGCCTCTCCCCCAGCACCATGCACGCCATCCCCAGGACCGACCGGGGAGCCCCAGGCCAGGGCAAGCTCCTGCCCTGGACATGAGGACCTGGGCCCAGCCCTGGGGAAGCAGGACGGAGAGGAAGACTACGTTCTTGGTGCTGGTCCTGCCGGCCTGCTGGTCATCCCCTCAGGACCAAGGGGCAAGAAAGAGCAAAAGACAGAGTTCTCATCCCCAGGGATTCTCAGTCCACACAGCAAGAAAGACCCAAAGGAGCACCCCAGCTCATGGCCCCAAAGCCACTGGAATGTCACAGTGTCTAGCCCCTCCTTGGTTCTCCTGCACGAGTGGGAGACACAGCTCCTCTGAGAGACCCCCGCGTCCATGGCGATGCTCCCTTCCCGCATCCATGGCGACGCTCCCTTGCCTGTGATCCTCCACACCCGTCTGAGCTGGGCCTGCAGCCCAAACCATGCAAAGATCAGCTTTTTCTCAAAACAAGGAGTTCCCTGAGGCCGGTGGCTTTGTCAAGCCCCAGGCATGGCCTGCAGCAGGTGCACGGTCCCTAGTCCTGAACTGCAGAAACACGTGCCATTAGGCCACCGTAGAAGCTCATGCGGTGGGTGCGCCACCTGCCCTAGATCCTTCCAAGCTGCTCTCTGAGATGCAGGACCTTAGCACCTGGATGAGCAAAGATCACTGACAGTCTTTGCCCAATGGAGGACCCTCCTTTCTCAGGGAAGTAGGTCCTTGGTGGCCAGTCACATCCCCTGGTCAAACCATGGGGCAACCGCTCCCTGAGCACAGCTGATGCACCCCCACCCCCACCAGGCACCCTGGAGTGTAGGACATGTACGGGCTGGGGCGAGCCTCCAGCGCTGGAGGCCAGTGGGTGACCAGCACACAAAGGCTCTGGGGGCGTCCAGGAGTGGGCAGCCCACAAGAACCATTCCCCCGGTCTCATGGAAACTGTCAACGTGGCGGAGAACCTCGTGAGGCCAGCCCGTGATGGTCCGCCAGCGAAGGAATTAGTTTAAGTCTGATGTCTGCTCTTCATTCCAGGAGACGGAAACTGGGACCGCACGGTGGAAAGCTATTTCTGAACACTCAGAGTGGACGGTGGCTTCCAGTCCACTGCCATCCACGTCACCCTGAGGTCACGGTCAGCACCGAGACGCACTGCTCACAGCCCGTCTCCCTCTTGAACTAGAGGCAGGCTCTCATGCCTCTAACGGGTTTCCCGCGGCCACCGGGAAAAGTCACCACACGCTCTCTTGTAGCTCTGGAGTCACGAGGTCTAAATTCGGGGCCGTACTCCCCAGGCAAGTGTGTTCTCTTGTCTCCGAGGAGTCCAGACACAACTGTGCCCTTGCCCCTTGGGCCCTCCTCCACCTCCAGCAGCGCCTGCAATCCTCTACCTGCTTCCCTCGCTCCCGGTCTGTCTCTTCCACACACAAGCCCACACACAGCAACATATACACGTGTGCACACACATGCCTCTGCTTCCCTTGTCTCACCTCATCTGAGGCAGACCCACCTGCCCCCACGTAGGAAGCTCCTCACACGGAGCTGGTGTGTGGCCCAACAATCCAGGATCACCCCACCCCCAGTGAGAACCTTGAACCAGTCACATCGGCGAAGCCCCTCCTGCAAGGGGATGTCACACATTCCCAGCTTGGGGGCAGCAGGACGTGGCATCTTCTGGAGGCCGGGACCCCACCTGGCCCAAGCCCCGGCCAGCTCCTCAGGTGCAGCTTCTAAAGCCCCTCGGGCCTTGGCCTGACCACCCCCCACCCCAGACAGAAGCCTATCTGTGTGGCTCTGAGCAGTGTGCCACCCCTGCCGCCCGGCCCTCAGTTTCCCGTGTGTGCAGGGCCATGGGCTTCCAGTTCTGCCATCCAGCCGCAAGACCGCTTGGCACATAGGCTGAGCAGGGAGGGCCTGGCCGTTCGCTAGCAGCACGGCAGTGAGGACACCTGTGTCCAGAGAGAGAAGCCACTCACCTAGGACCCAGTCATGGAACGTGAAGAAGTCCCTCAGCTTGCGTGTTCTAATTGAATCAGCACAGATTTAACTCGGGTGTGACGTTCAGAACATGACCCATAAAAACATCCACCAGTGTTGCTCTACGGGGCCTCCCGGAGGAAAGATGCCCTCGGGGGGTTCAGGAAAGGGCCACCTGGCTGGGGCTGTTAGCCGGAGGCTGGGAAGGGCTGGCGGGAAGCGTGTCAGGAAGGATCTACGACAGGCCAGAAGATGTCACCCTCCCACCTGGACGTCCCGAAGCAGAGGACGGGGTGTAGCGAGGGTGACCAAGCTGGCCACGGGTCCGAGGCTCAGTGTTCTTGGCTCCAAGATGCCTGTGCCCCTCAGCATGGCTCTGAGATGGGTTGAAGGCAAACCCCTCGTGCTGATCGGCCAGCAACAACCTCCAACGACAAGTGTCCACTAGACCTCCTGACCTCCGTCTGACCAGCCTTCGCCCAACCCCAGAAACACTCTTACTGGTTCCCACTCTGCTAGTGAGGAAAAAGCCCTCCTAATAAAAGCTCCTCACTAATAACAAGAATCCTCTCTTGTGGAAATTTGGCACACATTCTTCAACAACAAAAAGGAAAACAGGATGTATGCTTTGCAGCACTTACCAGCCCTGAGAAGGAGACGTGGTAGACTCTGACTCATTTTTCCAACCACGCTGGGGAACGGAGATGCTGTCAATGTGAGCGTGAAGGAGCTGTGGGGACAGAAGTTAGAGATGAAGTCCGTGAGAGTCTAACAGATGTTATTTTTGGAACTGGATGTGGGGCAGCAGATAGAACCGTCCCTGCTGGGGCTGTGAAGGTCACACCTGTGCTAGGACACCAGGGGCCCCAGTGTCAGAAGCAGAGCTTCCAAGGGCCAGGACCTCCCCATCCCTCACATGGAGGATTTCCTCTAAGAACACCTCCATCCTCACATGAGGGTCCATGTCCACACAGGACGGATGAGAAAGGCTGACACAGAGAGGAGCATGTGGGAATGGGGACAGAGGTTCAAGCCACCGGCCAAACGTGGCACGTAGCCACCAGGTAAAGCGGCGTGTGGTGCCAGGAAGGTGCCATCAGACGTCCTGGCAGAGAGGATTGGAGAGACCACCTCCCCTGCGGACGCAGGGTGTGGGCAGGAGGCCAGGGTCACCTGTGTACTGGACTTCCAACTCCTGAGGGCTGGCTACAATCTGTCTTGTCCATGCCTCTGTGCCCCATGCAGAGAAACGGGCCCAGCAGAGAGCAGGTCCTCACAACATGGTAGCTGGCTGAAGGAACCATGAATGAGTGAGTTCCTAAGCACACGGCGCTGAACCAGCTCAGAGCTGGGCCCTCGGGACTCCAGCGCACTCTGCTGGGGGATCACCCAAGCCAGGCCGCCTCGAGGACCCCCCCAACCAGCTGCCCTCTACGCAGACTCCTCTGGCTTCTCTGGGACTCCTTTACTCAGCCCTCCCTGATGGCCGGCTGGCCACGAGGTGGGACACAACCCAATGCAGGGGCTCCCGGGGTTCCCCGGACGGCTCCCTCCCAGCCCCGCAGACTTTTGGCCACCAAGCCCTCCTCATTCCACCTTCCATCCTCCTTCTGCCTTACAGCTAGCTCCCTCCGTCTCGGCCGGGCCTGCATCCTGCCCTGCGTCCTGGCCCTCTGGCCAGGGGGCCCGACCCGCCTCTGCTGCACTAACAAGCAAGCCCCATTCCAGAGCCTGTGGTACCATCACTGTCACCCGAGGCAACCACAGTACGGCCACTCTCCCAACACAGGGCCCAGCATTCAGGGAGGGGAAGTCCCGTCTGAGATACTGCGTTTTCACGGTAGAAAGAGAAGCCAAGCCAGGAGTGGAAAAACTCAGTGCCTCCGGGATGGTGCCATAGCTGGTCCCCAAGTGTCTGATGCCCCTCCCTCCATAAGACGGAGTTAAGGGCCCCACTCTAGGTGAGTGGGACTGCGGGCCCGCTGCAGCCAGCAAATGTCTGCCCGGGTTTCCTGGGATCCCTAGGGTGTGGCTGCAGGGTCCCCAGGCAGCGTGCTGGCCTCCACCTGTGCCCACAGGGCTCTATCTCCACCGTCTGGGTGACCTGGACATCCACCACGGGAGGATGGGGTGCAGGGCATTGCCTGAACCCTACACCAGCAACGGGCGCAGAAATGTGTGCAGAGAGGCGGGACAGCAGGCCTGCGGCGAGGTTGGGAAATACGGCTCACCCCCCAGTAGACTGCCGCCTGGGAGTGGAAGACCGGGATCTAGGTGATGCCCGTGTCCCCAGCAGAGGGGGGCTCCCCAACGACCCCTTCAGTCTCCCCTCACAGCACCCCTTCCCCTGCCTCTCACCTCAGGACACACAGTCAACCTGCCAGATCAGGTACATAGACTTATCACAAACCCATGTCAAAGGCAGCACACCTTCCCTGTAAAACCTGCTGTGGCTCCCAGTTCCAGTCGCCCAATGCGGCTCCAGCATCTGGGGGCTAGAAACCAAAGGCTCAGGTCATCTCCCGTGAGTGTGGATTGACGGTGCAGGGACACATGCACAGCGGCCCTCTGCTGGCCGGCAGGGGTCGGGAGCTCTCCTACACGCTGGGCAGACATCCAGCAGGCAGAGCCTGCTGTCTGTCCTCCCCGAGGGCCTCTCTTTACAGGTGGCCCCTCCCCCCAGCAGCATGGGGGCAGGATTGCAGGGAAGTGGGAGCATGGGATGGACCCTCAGGGGTCAGCCCTGAACAACACAGTGTCACTTCTGGCACATTCTTCACATCCAAAAAGACCGCAGGGCAGTCAAGTGCTACAGGAGGGGATGAGATCTGTCCTCGGTCGGGCAGGAGGAACAGCGTGTGCCTTTGTGGAGGGGGGACTCCCTGGGATCCATGCTGGGATGCTGCATCTCATCACAAGCTGAGAACAGGGTGCTCGGTATCCACACACTACAGAGATGCCTTGGGTCATCTCAGGAGGGTCTACATAGGGTTGACCCCAAAGTCACACACTCCGGAGGTCTGCCCAGGGAGACTTGGGATGGTGAGACGAGGTCCCATAGGCACAGACCATGAGCAGGTGCAGGGAGAACTCCATGGGGAAGGAGGACCCCCACGTCTGGGTGGAAACTGACACCTGGCTGCACTGGCTGGTGCGGGCAGACAGACGGAGCAGAAGGAGGAACAACTGGTGAGTGATGCCTGGTGCCCACAGGAGGGGAGTCTCTAGAAAGAGCCATCAAGGGCCACAAAGAGCTCAAGGGCACTGAGAACAGATGACTCCACAGTGTCCGTGGGTTGGCACTCCCACATCCTCCCAGGGCAACACCTCCCAGGAGAATTTCGGAGCCATGGGGGCTGGAAGCACACTGCGGCGGGTCAAAGAGGGAGCTGGGAGTGAGGAAAGAGACTCGGTTCTGTCCCGGGCTGGCCGAGGAGGACCGCTGTGGAGGAACCTGTCCTCACACCCCGTGACTCTTGCCGTTCTGGAGCTTCATAAGCCTGAGAGCGGCACATCCATGGGCCAAGAAATGTGTGGGCCAAACCTCACAGCCCCTAAGGCCCGCCGCCATGACCCTCGCCCAGGGCACACCTGCCCCGGGCGATGGCCCACAAGCCTCCTGCACTAATCATGCTCCCTAAGGAGGACTCCATGGTCTCAACCGGGGCTGTGACATGCTTGTCTGCACCACAATATCATGCATCCCACAAGGAAGAAGGTACAAGAAGCCAGGCAGCCTATGCTGTCCATCGCTCCCCTTGCCATGACAGCCCAGTACTAGGAACTCCACCCTGCCTCTGCAATGGACAGCTCAGGCTCTAGAAACTTCTGGGAGCCTCCAAGGGGCCACTTCAGCCGACGGGGGAAAGCCACCCCTCATGGTATGGAGCCAGCCAGGGTGCTGGCTGGCTCCATGATCTGCATCACCCTTGCATTGGGGAAGAGGCAAGAAGGCACACGGGTGCAGAGAAGGCCTTCTGGAGGTGAGCACGGGACTGGGAAGCTTACTCCTTCAAACCCTCACTCACGCGCAGGCCTAACGATGGCCCTGCTCTCCCAGGAGGTGAGCCCTCCAGGGGCTCTAGCAAGAAGACCTCCCCACAGGAGGTACACAAGGCCGGCTGTGACCTACAGGTGCTCGGGGAGGGAGAGCACAAGTGAGGCAGGCCTACCTTGGGAGAGACTCCCCTGCAGGAGACTTGCTTAAATTTCCTGTCTCAGAAATGCAGAAGGACCCCAGACAAAGACGCGCAACCTCCTCCATCTGACTCCCGTGCGCAAGGCAGCCTTCTGATGGCCGCGCGTCGGTGCCTTCTGCTCTAGGAGAAGGAATGAAAGCAGCACTGATGGCAAAGATACCCGGGTTTGATGCACACAGTCCTCATCTCACAGCCAGCCACAATCCGGTAACTCGCAGAGATGCTGCTGTCAGTCTATACACCCAGGGGTGCGTACAAGAACCACAGCCGCACTGGGCCTGCCTGGCCCCCGTCACAGGGTCGTGTCGCCCTCCCCAACCCCGGCTACCTCCGGAACCCGCCACGCAGAGCCAGATGCCTGTCCGGTACTTGGCAGGCCATGGGCTCCGCCGCACTTAGCAAGCTGGATCGTGATTCAGCATCAGGCGCCGGCAGCCTCCACCGGAGCAAGGCAGACGCTTAAAAATAGCAGAGCTGTGGCTGCATCCACCAGTGGGGGGCTGCTAGCCCCCAGCCAAGACCAACCTCCCCAGCCCCCCAGAGCAGTGAGCGGGGTTCCCATCAATCCCCCCAAAAATCCAGGGAACCCTGGGCAGGGAGCGGGGTTCCCATCAAGCCCCCCAAGAATGCCAGGGTCCCCTGAGCAATGAGCTCACAGGTCATGAGCTGTGCAGCTGGGATTTGGAGATGGGCTCCAGGCTCTCCCTGAGTCCCACCTCGGCCCAGGGAGCCATTGGTGAATTCCCGGTCTTTAGTCTTCTCTCTGGGCCACAAACACTGATCACAATTACTGCTTCCCAGAAGAGGACTAGAAATCTGCCTTCACAGCACCAATGTGTCTCCCCACCTGTCCCTTTGTCCTCATTCTCATACACCTGCTGGGCTGTTCTACCTGTCAGAACACAGATGTCTTGGGACCAAATTCACCATCTTCCTAATAGGAACTCTTCTCCCCGACTTTCCATTCCACATACGGACGCTCGTCACGAGAACTCCGACTACCGCTCCTCCCTTGCTTCATGGCATCTTTTTGGCTTCCTGTCCCCTCCGCCCCAGCCACCGGTGTCCAACACAGCCAGACCATTTTCCAGAGCAGCTCTTCCCAGCCTCGGGCCCAGGGCTGAGCTGGGCTGCGCGCCTCCACGTGGTTCCACCCGGTGCATGGGCCGGGGTCAGCGGCACCCCTAGTGTCTGCCCTCTGGACGCCAATCCCAGTCACGGCAACCGCTGTGTCTCAGACAGCGTCCAACACCTGAGGACAGATATGCTACAAAGCATGGCTCAAACATGCTGCTCCTTCCAGGGTCCCGCAAGGGCTCGCCGAGGGCTTCCTGAGGAGTTCTTGGGAAGGAAACAGTGTTCAGGGTATTATGCTTCTGGTTCGTCATTTCCTTCCTCTGGGGTTTTGGGCTTAACCGCCCTCAGGCTGGCAAGTCCCTCAAAGGCTCTGGGGCTGAGTGCCCCAGCAGGGAGGCCGTGGGGCCACGGGCCAGGATGGGACCCCAGCCCCACCACCCTAGCCCGCCTGTATCCCAATACTGCAGTTTGAGGTCTGAAAATGGAGATGAACACAGTACCTGAGTCACAGGGTTAAACGAATTAATATGTGGAAAGCACGTAAACCATGCATAAAGCAGCCAACCACTTCACGCTGGCCTATGGCCACCATGTCACCATCGTCATGCTCACCATCCTGGCAATGCTTCATGTCTCTTACCTACATGTCTCCAAAACACACTCGCAGTTCAGGCCAGAGTGAGGCCCCCCCAAGCAGCACCAAGCCTCACACTTTGCCCAGGGACAGCGCTGCCTTTGTCCCCTGCCCTCCACCCGTGTTTCTACTCCTGGACCCCACGGTGCTGCCTGCACTCAACACAGAACTTCCCCATCACTGCGGCAGGAGACAGAATTACCTCCCGTCAAACTGCGTCCCAACCCCCGGGGGATGGAATCCCAGCTCGAGGTCCCAGGGAAAGCCGGTGACGGTGCCTGGTGCACAGTGAGTCCTTGGTGATTCTCATGGGAATGCTCTTCCCAATACTGTGATAACTCTTCGCAGAGGGGTATCCCAAGGCAGAGCTGGACACTTGTGCTAAGGTATTCTCCTAAAAGTACAGGGTGAGGACAGGTTTCAAACTCTCGGTTCTTATGTGCAAGGTCAGAAGCATGGCAAGACCACGGCTCTGCTGGTGTAGTGTGTGCAGAGTTCATTCATTTTCTCCCAGAAATCAGCAATTGCTTCATCACAGTTCAGCCTTGGTATTGGCTTTAATGACTTATCCATGGTCAGGAGAGTGAAACCCCATGGACTGTGCTCGGGACCGTGACTTTCCCAACATGACGGGTTCCCCACGACAACTGCTCCCTGGTCTCAGCGTGAACAGGTCTGGCTCAGGAACCGTGTTCACTGGGAGCTGTCATTTCTTCACTCAGGCCTCGGGACCCATCACCCCGTGTGTTGGGAAACCCTGGTAGCGCCACCAACCACATTCCCACACCCTCAGAAAGGGACCTGCCACACCAGCTGTGGGCAGCTGACTGCCAATGCCCCACAACCCTTCCTCCGGGGGCTGGAACCTCAGGCCCCAGGGGACAGACCTAGCACAGGGACAGATGAGGACACATGGGGCAGACAGATCCTCCACGGGGTCAAGAACAGCTGCATAGTAAAGTCTGCAAGAAAGTACCAGCTTATCCGAGTACCCCCCAACCATGAATGTGTCCAAGGGAAATTTAAGAGAGGACAGAGTTGCTCGTGAATGCACAAAGTCTAAAACCCAAGATGTGAGGGAAAGCACCTGCCCAAGGCAGGCTGAAGTGGATTCGTGGAGAATGAGATGCACAGGAGGTACGGATGGCTCGCAGCCGCGGAGCTCGCATGCTGGCCCAGACACCGCTGTAAGTGCTTTTCCACATGTGACCTCGTCTAAGCCAGAGAACCCCTGGGAGGTGGCCACCGTTACAGCCCCCACCTATCTGCAGGAAGGCAAGTGACATCACAGGGAAGCCCTCAGGGAGAGGAAATCAGGCTCGCCATCCTGGCTCCACTGCCAGCCTGCTGGGAGACCCCCAGTCCACCTGCTCAGCGATGATTAATCCGCCCTCCGAGGTCCCTGCAGCATGGGTGCGTGTCTAGGGCCCACGCTGGGTAGGCCACGGGTCTGAACGACCAAGACATTTACTATGTTGCTAATAGCCATCATGGGAAACAAAAACAAAAACACGGTTTCTCCTATGCCACGAAGCTATCCGTTTATAACAATAGCAGATAATCACACTTAGAAAGCCCATAATACTTCAATGTGTCCTAACGACGTGCTGAATTACAGAGATAACTAAGACAGAAGCATCATTTTTGCCATTTATTGGAGTATTTCTCACTCTACGCCCATTTTCACGGGAGGAGAAATAAAGATGACTATTTCCCACATGTGACTTTCCAGACAACGCAGGCCTTGGGTCCTGCCTGTTGTTCATCTCTGACTCCCACCCTGGCTGGCCCAGAGCCTCGCACATCAGAACGATTCAGAATATTCTTGCTCAGCAAATGATCGCTGCCTCTTCGAGGCTTACTTATTGTTTTACTATTTAGAGTGAAACGGCTGGACAGCAGTCTTTCTAAATTGCGGCGCGTGCCACAGCCAGGAGAGCGAGCGGTTTAACCGCGGGGCGACTCCAAAGGCACCTGCCCATCCCGGTGAGCCCGGCCCCTCCACCCAAAGGTCCCCAGCACATTCTGGTCCCAAGCCCAGGCATTTAAGTCCAAAACTTCAAAAACAAGGAAACCCTAAGTATGAGAAACAGTTTCCCAAGCCCCTGGCCACCGTGTCCTCCCTTGCCTGAGCAAGGGCCCTGAGCAGTTGGCCCTGAGCCTGGGATGTTCTGGACTCTTTTCGGGTAACGAATGCATGTGAGGCTCCTCACACCAGTCTGCACACACCCCTGCGCCGGAGTGGGGCCACCCACATCTGGAAGCTAGAATGTGGGTGGAGACAGAGGGCTCCCAGGAGGCAGTGAGTAGACGGGTGACTGTGGGGAGCCCGACCTCAGCTGGCCTGGCCACCGCCCACCCCATCGGCCTGGAGGAGGCCCCTGAAGAGCTCAGGCCCAGCCACCACACCCGGACCCACAGGTCGGTCAGAAGCCCTGTGCGCTTCAACTGGGAATGTTGGAAGGAGGAGGGGAGGAACAAAGTAAAGGTCCGACTGGGAGAGGAGAAACCGCCCCGGGAGAGATAGATGCAAAGCGACTTAAAATGCAATCCGAGCCAACTTCCTACTACTGTAGGTATTAACCCATCACTACTCCGCAGGCCCACTCCAGCAGTAATTCAATGTTTACCTGACCTAAGCCAGACGTGGCCTACTTGGTGGCCCGGGGACCCACTTGCAATTGATTGTTTTAGGGGCCAGCAGCTGTAATCAAATACTGGGAGTGTCTAGCAGTTGGCTGATGAGGTTAGAGCAAACATTACGGCCTGTAATTTGGGAAACTGCACATGTGAGCTTCCGGATCATCCCCGGGCCCCACATCAGTGTCTCCAAGTTCTGTGTAGAGCAAACCGCGGGGAACGTTCAGGGAATGACTTAAGAAAACACACGAATTGGAAAACAGCAGATTGTTAACACCCCCCTTCTCTCTCACACACACACACACGCACATTTGCACACATGCCACTCTTCCTTCAGAGCTCAGCTCTGGATCACCTCCTCCTGGAAGCCTTCTCTGCTCTCCCCTGAGCTCTGAGGCCTCACAGTACCCCTTCATCAAAATTCACACTGGTCTGTCTCAGGTACCTGCCAAGGGCTGACTTCTGTCCCCCCTTACCCCCAGACTCATATGTTGAAACCCAAATCCCCCTGAGCGACTGGAGGAGGGGACTCAGATTAACAGAGGTCATGAGGGTGGAGCCCTGAGCCACTATGGCTGGTGTCCTCGTGAGAAGGGACTCCAAGGAGCTCCCTCTCCCCACTCCCTCTACCCACCACACACGGCAGGAATGGCCACTTGGGGCCCCAGCAAGAAGGCGGCCATCTGCATGGACCTCGCTGGCCCCTGACCTCTGATGTCCAGCCTCCAGAACTGCAAGAACATGAAGTGCTGTCTTTTAAGCCACAGGTCTGTGGACTGCCCACACCTGACGCCAGGTCCTCTCCCCCATGTCTCGTCTGAGCTCCTAAAGCAGGACTTACACACAGTAAGCACTTACTAAGTTCCTTTGGTTAGGAGGAACCATGCAACGGGAGGCAGGCAGAGGCTGGCAAGACCACCTCAGTTCCTCACCCACAGCAGCTCAAAGCCCTGCTTGAATCCGGCGGGCTACAGTGAGGAAAATCTCGGGCCCTTCAGGGCTGCATTGGCCGAGGGCAGGACAGGGTTGAAGACTAAACCAGTGTCCTTCTTGCCAGTGACACAGGCATCCAAAGCCAAAGGGAAGGAAGAGTCAGAAGTAAAAATTCTCGATTCAATAGTATCTCTTAATCCCATGGTCTCAGATCTTGGCTGCCAAACCACTAAGGAGCCTATTGACCTGCCGACCAGCCACGAGGCCAGAACAGACTCCGTCCCTCTGTGCTTCCAGAGCTCAGGAGAGCCAGCCCGCCTGGAGCCCACCCTGGAAAAGGAACCTAACATTCCCTGCAGAGGCCCAATGCCAGGGCTGCCCTTGGTCCCAGTGCACAACACTGCTCAGGAGAAACCGTTACAATGTTTCTAGAACACACAGAGTGCAGTTGGGTCAAGAGTCAGTGGGATCCTGGCATGGTAAGTGAAGATGCTAGGCGCAGCAACCACAGACTGGCACTGGACACGGACAAAGCCCTTGGTGACTCCTGGATCCAAACACAACCCCCTGCCCCCCGTGTCCCACTGGCCCAGTGCCTCCAGCAGCTGAGGTGGTGCCTGGGATAAAGGGAGACAGAGGGGGCATGTGGAGGAACCCCTCCCCTGCTGCAGACTCATTGGGGCTGTCCGGAGTTCTGTGGTGCCTTCCCTCTCCTCCCCCCAGGGAAAGAGAGGAAACCTCCCTGGTCATAAGCCCAAGGCAGCCTTCCAGACTGACATGGACTGAGCGAGCCTTGACCACTCGGCTGCAGCACGTGCACCCGACTGACAGCACACAAGCCTCCCGGGACCACCAAAGGGTAAGCAGGAACGTCTGCTGGACAGAGGCCAGCTCTGGGATGGGTGGCGGTGGATCCCATCAGAGTCTGCAGAGTTCACAGCAAGAACCCAGGGCTGAGGGGCACCTGGGAAGGAAGGACCACCCACCCATGCCAGGGTGCTGCCACCAGAGTCCCCGAGAATCCCCGAAGCGTCCCAGAGAGAGAGGACCAGCTTGGACGCAGCCCACCCCGAGCCCCAGCCCCCGGGGGCTGCCCTCCCTCAGCTCCCCCAGTGGTGGAGAGGGGGCGTCCTTGGCCCCTGTTGCCCACGCAGCTGTCGCACCCCACGGGATACCGGGCTGAATGGGGGCTGGAGATGCAGCTGGACACCAGTGAGAGCAGTGGAAGGTCCGGCGCACACCCACCTTGGACGGCAGTTCCTCAGAATCAGGGAGCACCGCGCAGAGCCGTCAGCATACCGGGCGCACGCATTTCCCGTCTCTCGCGGCCTCGGGGGCGTGGGCTCTGCAGACTCTGGAGCAAGTCCATCCCGCAGGCCGCAGGACCTAAGCCCAGCTCTGCCGCCTCAGCCACGCCAATGGAGGCGAAGTGCGCAGCCGCCCGTGACACCCACCAACGAGGGGCTCGAAAAAGAGTCACGGGGTGATTCAACGGGCTGAGCTGGAAGGCGTGGGGTGTCCTTAGCCGAGCTCTCTCAGCGCCTTGGCAGCCGGCCTGGGGGAGCAGGCGGCTGGGCGCAGGCCGGCCGGGCGCCTCAGGGACATCCTACTCCGCAGCTTGCCACGCTCCCTGTGAGCGCCTGCGGACGTTGCCGGCGTATTTCCGGCACTTCCGGCGTCCTGCCCGCACTTCCGGCTGCGCCCATCCCATGCGGCCGGCTGGCCTGGATACTTAAGGCACTTCCGGGCCGGCCCTCTGATGCCCCTAGCGGGTGTGGACACCCCTGCACTTCCAGCAGCCTGGGGAGGACCGGCTGCTGCTGTGGTCCCGCCTCTTTGTGTCCATAGAAATTTTGTGTTCCATAGAAACACAAAATGTCTGGGACGCCTGAGTGGCTCAGAGGGTTAAGCCTCTGCCTTCAGATCAGGTCATGATCTCAGGGTCCTGGGATCAAGTCCTGCATCAGGCTCTCTGCTCGGAAGCAGGGAGCCTGCTTTCCCCTCTGTCTCTCTGCCTGCCTCTCTGCCTACTTGTCATCCCTCTCTCTCTCTGTCAAATAAATAAGTTAAAAAATGTTAAAAAAAAAAAAAAAAAGAAAAGAAACACAAAATGTCTTTGTGTTCCATAGAAGTTTTAGGACTGTTTCGAGCAGCTCTGTGAAAACTGCTGATGGAATTCTGTTAGGGATTGCATTAAATTTTTTAAGAAGATTTTATTTATTTCTTTAACAGAGAAAAATCACAAGTAGGCATAGAGACAGGCAAAGGGCGGGGGAGGGGGGAATCAGGCTCCCCACTGGGAGAGAGCCTGATGCAGGCCTCGAGAACCCTAAGATCCCGACCTGAGTTAAAGGCAGAGGCTTAACACTGAGCCACTCAGGCACCCTAGACATTTAATGGATCTAACTGACTTCCATATCGAGCAGGGGCTAGGTTCTCGCTTAGTCCAACGCGCCTAATTTAATTAATTATATAACAAAACATCTTTTGAATCAATAAAGTAAATTCAAATGGTTTTCTGATTCTTGACATTCTGACACTTTGTGGTGTGTAAAGCAGTTAAGTTAAAGTCAGTTTTTCTATTTTTTCTGTCTAATAATGGAGTCACCTAACCTTTCATCCATAGAGTGAAAATTCAGGAAATCTGCCATGATCAGGGAAGGTCTTTGGCAGCCACAGTCTCCCACCTTTCCGTCTTTGCCTGGATGAGTAGCCAGCCAGAAGTTGTTTGGGTCTTTTTCATCTTCATAGGGATCTTGATGAGGATGCCCTTCAATTATCCCTGTGAAGGTTTCTAACCTTTGCCAAACTTCAGCACCTCCAACCACACCATGTAGTTATTTCTTATCCCTACAGCTAAATGAAGCCAACCATATCAATTTTATTCTCAGGGCATTTTTACAGCAATGCCAAGTGCTAGCAAACATAGGAGTCAGCTTTTGAGGCAAAAGAGGGGGAAAAGGTGAATGTCTTTCAGGGAAAAACATTTCCTTGTATAGCCTCATTGACACCAGAGACAAGGACAGAGAAACATGCTTCTGTCAACACGAGTTTAATTGGGTGATATTGATCCCGAGAAAAAGAATGCAAAGGACCCTGCAACAAATCACCCAAAAGGAGGCGGATGTTACTTTCCTGAGACATGTACTCTGTCCTCTTTACTTGCTCAAGCAGCTGCATAAACCAGGGAGAAGAGGTTGACACAAAAATCTTATTTGGAATTGACTGAATTTTGGCAGAAAACATGTCCCAAGATAACTATTTCATGATGGTCTTTGGTTGTCTTGGGGAAAATTTAGTTTCGCTGAGAGGGCCCAAGAATATGTTGACGGTGGAGTGCTTCTTCAGAACTTCAAATTGTGAGAAAGGTAGCTCTTCAAACTTCATTGATTTTATTCATGCTAATTTATTAATTAATGCTGATTTTAGTCAGTAACTTGAAATATCATTTTTCCTCACTGGCTATATGATGGTTAGTTTTATGTGTCAGCTTAGTTGGGGTCTAGGACCCACCTATTTATTCAGGCACAATCCAGGTGGTGCTGTGAAGTTGTTTGGTAGATGTGGTTAATAACAACAATAAGTTGACTTGAAATGAAAGAGATTGTTCTCAATAATGGAGATGGGCTTCATCCAATCAGCCAAAGGGACTTAAGAGCAAAAACTGAGGTTTCTCAAAGAGGAAAGAATTCTGTGGGTCATGACCACAGCATCAAACCCCACCTGAGTCTCCAGAATGATGGCCTATCCTATGGATTTTCATGTGCCAACCCCACATCCCATAAGCCAATCCCTTGACTCTTTTCATTTGGAGAATCCTGATACAGTTGCTATCCAGCATGTTTTTTTAAGAAGTTACCACTACTTACACATAAATGGAATGATAAACCATACTCACAGATTGGAAGAATTAATATTAATATGTGGATACTACCCAAAGCCATCTAGAGATTCAGTGCAATCCCTATCAAAATACCAATAGTACTTTTGACAGAACTAGATTGAAGTATCCTGAACTTTGTATGGAACCACAAAATACCCCAAATAGCTAAAGCAATATGACAAAGAAGAACAAAGCTGAAGGCATCACAGTCCCAGAGTTCAAGATAAATTGCAAAGCCATCATAATCAGGGCAGCATGACCTTGACACAGAAACACACACTCTTTTTTTTTTAATTTAATTTAATTCTTTCAGTGTTCCAAGATTCATTGTTTATGCACCACACCCAGTGCTCCATGCAATACATGCCATCCTTAATACCCACCACCAGGCTCACTCAACCCCCAACCTCCTCCCCTCCAAAACCTTTAGTTTGTTTCTCAGAGTCCACAGTCTCTCATGGTTTGCCTCCCTCTCCAATTTCCCCCAAATCCATTCTCCTCCCCTTCTCCCAATGTACTCTCTGTTATTCCTTATGCTCCACAAGTAAGTGAATCCATGATAACTGACTCTCTCTGCTTGACTAATTTATTCAGCATAATCTCCTCCAGTCCCATCCATGTTGATAAAAAGTTGGGTATTCATTCTTTCTGATGGAGGCATAATACTCCATAGTGTGTGTGTGTGTGTGTGTGTGTGTGTGTGTGTGTGTGTGTGAGAAAGAGACAGAAAGGGATGAAGGCAGAATGGACGTTGCACAGGGATGACAACTCCCGAGGCCGCAGTGAGCCAGGCTGGCACACGGGGACGCATGGGGCTCTGGCCAAGTACATTTATACGCACACATCTATTTTTGAAGGATAGACCAACAACCTGGTTCAAGACCTCATGATTTCTGTTGCTTTATCCACTGCCCCCAGCTCAGCTGCAGGGAACACAGGCTCCAGAGGCATCTACTCTCAGTACAAGCACACAGACATCAGAAAACACAACCCGTACCTTTGAAGAAGCCGCCAGAGCTTTTCCTTCCAAAGCATAAACTCCGTCACAAAGCGAGGCATCCGTTCTGGGCTTGCTGACATGTGTGTGGGGCTGCCTGATGCCAGTGCCAGAGAGGCCTGATCTCAGAAGATGCCCCGCGGCCCATGGAGGACAGGAGGCCCCACATGGCAGAAAGAGCCGCCATAGCCAAAGAGATGGGGCGTCCGGACACGTCATGTCACCCTTGAGGTGTCCATCCGGGCCTGCGAGAGGAGACACAAGCCTGGCCAGGCTCTGCACCATGATGGGGACATGGGGTGCCAGGGGGGCAGTGAGCGGCTCTTGTCTGCCACACATCCCCTGAGGTGGAGAGCTCCACAGGGTCAGCAGCCAGTCTAGAAAGATGAACCCCTTCCTACATGTTAGTGCTTCCAAATTGTTTGACTCTGCAAGAAAAGGTTATAAAAACATCACACTGCTTGCCCACGAGGCTGCAAAGTGATCAGAACAAGCTAGTTAGGTGACGTACCCTGACGATAACACGCGCGAGCTCTGACAGGACAGGGACCCATGTCGAGGTCCCAGTGCACCCGTTTCCCAGCTATGTCACTTGCTGAGTTTCTGGAACTTTACAAGCCCAGGCTGGCCCATCTGTGAAGTGCGTCAAAACCAGCGCCTGCCTCACAAGGCGCTAAGTGGCTTGCCACATCAACCCTCTGGCCACATGCTAAGCTCTCAGAACCAATGGCATCACTGGTGCTGCTGAGCACCTCCTCCTGACACGTGGGATTCACCTTCCACGCGAGCACCAGAACACCCTGGACGATCCCGAGTGTGCACAGAAGTGTGGGTACTGGGCTCACATGGCCACGCCCAGGTTCTCACTTATTTACTTAATGTGCCTCTGCACAGAATTCCAAGAAGAACGATAACAGTGGCCCTGGAGGGAACACCCAGCATGTGCCACAAGCCTCCCTAAATGTGTGATGTCCATGCTGGATTCTCATGGTGTCAGGAGGAGCGATGACCATCTGCCCCATGTGACAGGTGAGGGAACAGGGCTGACAGAGCTAAGTGATGCACCCCACGGCAAAGCCATCGTGTGGCAACCTACGATGTGAGCCCAAACAGTCAGACGTCAGTCCACGCTCTTGCTAAACATTGCACGCTGCCTCCCGACCCACTTGGGGACCCCATCTCCTGGCTGTTGGTGGGTGTGGAGAAGGCTTGGGGTGGGGACCACAGCCGACGCACTGGTGGGTCCCGGGGAGCCCCAAAACGGGAGGGAACCACTTTCCTGGCACAGCCAACCAGACCCAGGCGCTCAGGGGGCAGATCACCCCTACATTTAAAAGCCCCTGAAGGCTCCATGCTTTCCAGCACCATGCAGTGGATTTCCCTGGGACATCAAGAAAAATCAGACTGTGTGCTAAGAAAGATGGGAAACTGAAGGGGGAACCAGATGACAGAGGGCAAGGGGCAGAGTCCCTGGGGATGACAACGGGTGCCCCGTGACAGCATGACTCCTCCTTTCAAAGACCGCATATGATTCCAGTAAGGCTGAGGAAACAGCAACATCTGATGCATCTGGATAATCTTCCATGAATCCTTGCCTGGTACCCCGAACCATCGTTCAACCTGGCCCCGTTTCTATCAAGTCTCGAAACACAAAAATCCTTCAGTCGGCGCTGTGCCTCTTGGTTCTGAATCACAGTTTTGGCATCTTTGCCCAGTTAGCAGTTCAAGATCCCACGAGTGCTTCCACCAGATACTTTACAGGGAGAGCAGACATGCGAGGATTATTAAACACATACACATGGTGTACATACATGTGTACATGTGCATGTGTACGCACACACACATGCACGCAGCCATGCATGCGCACACTCGCACACCAAAACCTCAGAGGAAAGGCCACTGTGGCCTTTGTGGCAGCGGTCACTCTGGCCATAGCCCTTGCTGGTGGAGGACGAGGCTACACTCCAGTTCTGTGTTCCAACCTTAGCTACCAGCTACTAACACTAGGGTCTGTTTCATTTGCTCCCTGCAGATCCTCCAGACTCCACAGAAACAGCTCTCAAAGCTTCAAAATGAAGCTTATCGGAAGGTAACCGATTGAAAAACATTTAAACAAAACTTGTCAAAATCTTGAAACAGGCATCTTGGACTGATAGAATCGTAATCATGACACCGTCCACCCAATCTAGTTCTGGCTTTCTGAGCAACGAGACACCCCCAGGCCCAGAGGAGCCCCTTTCCTTATGGCCCAGGCTCACCTCTACCTGCCTGCACTTCTGGACATGGGGGACACCGCATCCCTGCAGGTGAGGGTCCCCAGAGTTAACAGGTGAAAGTACTGGGTGCTCAGTTATATTTGAATTGAGAATTTAACAAATGAGTTAAGTCCCATGCAATATTGAGAGTACGCTCAAATTAAGAAATGATTTGTCATTTATCTGAAATTCAGCTTTTACCAGGCATACCGTGTCTTACCTGCCACATGCACTGGAGGCCCAACCCCAGGGACCTGGGACGGGTGGGGGCCGGACTCACGAGAGCATGCCTGCTGCTGTCCCAGGGGCCCCCACTTGCCCTTCCCCCAGCACTGCTTTAGGACGCCCCCCTGGCCTCTTTTGGCTGTCAGCACTCCACACAACCCATGGTCCAGCGGCGTCTTCCCTGCTGCATGCACACCCTTGAAAGAACGTCATGTGGTCGTGTCTTGTTTCCAGGAAAAGCTCCAGGGGCCTCCTAACTGGAGCCTGCTTTTGTTTTCCACTTCCCCCTCGTAGACCCGTCCTGCACGCTGTGCTCAGAGGCCCACACTCAAATCAGTGTGTGTGCTTCAGTCATAATTTCAAGACCCGCATGAAACTGAGAGCTGAACCAGTATGCCCACCTTCACTAGCAGGAAACCCCTCAGACCCCGACCTGCTGCTGTCCCTGGATGCCCTGTCCCCTCACTACTGCGAACCACTGCTCAGGGTAATGACACACATTCGAGGAGAACAGGAAGAAAGGAGCCCTCAGCTCCAGGCTTCCCAGCGTGTGCCAGCCACGGCTCAAGCCCAGCCATAAAATGCAAAGGAACAGAGAGAAGCACGGACAACACAATAAAGCAAGGAGAAAATGAATGACGCCATAATACAGTCTGTTTTCATTTCGTGCAGAGAAAATTAATTTTTTAGGACATTTCACTTAACTTGGCAATATTTTACGGTTTAACCTCTGATGCCTGAAGCGCCTCTCTTTCCTGCCCTTCAGCCTCAGACGGGGGAAGCCCAATTTACGACTAGCTGTAGGTCCTGCCTCTTGGGGGATGACCAACCTCATGGCCCAGCTCAGGGCCGTGTGCACTCAAAGGAAGGGGAGTTGCGCTGACCAGGATTCCCAGCTCATCACCTCCCGCAGGAGCACCCGCTGTAACTGTGAGTCACCCTCCTGAAGAGTGGACACATTACTTTCCAGAGCAAGGAACCGGCATGGGCTGGTCAACCAGATGAGGCTGTGTAGGCACTCGAGGTGCTTGGCCCCCTCCAACTTGTACCCAGGGCAGCAGTGGTAGGACATGACATCCCCACGGGGAAGGAGGTCTGCAACTCGGAGATGTTCGCGTAGCCATTGGAAGAGGCAAGAGGTCTCAGGCAGCCTGTGGCGAGGAAAAGAGGAGGGACGGTCGCACTTGGTCCCCTCTGCACCAACGAGACCCGCAAAACCCTGGCCCCCTGCCCGCCTCCAAGGGCTCTTCAGCCAGACGCCCGTAACCACTTTCCTGTTCGATTCATGTCGCAGAATTTGGCGTTATGCTTGCAAACCACACAGAGAGGCCCAGGGGAAGAGGGAGGAATTGAGGGGGGTACAGCTGGGATCAGGGAGCCCCAGACACACCTCAGAATCATCCGGGAACCTTTAAGCAACACAATCCTGGCTGCGAGCCCTAGGTCTATGCACAGCCAGGGCACCCCGAATTTTTTAAATCTCCCCAGGTGATGCTAACATGCTCCTGGGGGTGAGAAGCACTGAGGTGCTGTGCAGCAAACATACACCCCAACTGTTTCAACAATGGGGACACCTGGGGGGGTCTGAGGAGGTGGCAGCAAAAACACCCTTCCCCTGCTTGGACTGTGAGGCAGGGGCCTGCGGACCCCGTGTGATGCTACGTGAAGATCAATTTGCATTTTAGGTGCACTTGACATGGTTCTCAGCCTTGAGAACTACCCAGAAAAAGGGTGTCTCAGAATACACCCCTCTCGGCCCCCTCCCAAGGAGCTCCTGGTCAGGGTCTGCGCAGAGCCCAAGGACATGCACGGCAGGCATGGGGCTGGGTGTCGCAAGCCCCCACAGCACACCCAGAATTCTCCATGCTGTCTGTGTTCCCACACTTCTGCTTCTGCCAAACGGAAGCTGCTTTTCCGTGTTGAAACCTGTGCCTGGGGAACATTCCCAGGGGCACAGAATCCCGTTCTGTGTGGCCCCCGCTGCGATCCTGGCATTTCCTGTCGGGGTCAGTGGTCTCACTAGAGGAAATAATGACTCTGCAGAGCTGGGGCTCTTCCCGCGGAGAACTAATTGTGTGTGAAGTAAATAACGTATAATGGAAATCCCGACTCTCCCTTCCAGTCGCCGAGCACGGATCACAGCATGCCCATGGCAGCAGGTGTCTGAGCTCTGCTCCCGAGCTGGCTTGCTTTGACATTCTGAGCCTCGAACGGCTTCATGCTCCGCCGACTGCCCTGGTCAGTGAGCTGGTACGTGGGATCGATGTTTCGGCGTGAGACCAGAGAGGCCAGGGCAGCCCTGGCATGCAGAACTTAGGGAAATGCTCCCTTTGGGGCCGACAGTGTCCCGTGCCACAGAGATCCACGGGCCTACTACCACCCAGGCCACATCTGAGACACGTGGCCACATCCTTTCTACACGGCCTGGAAGGATTTACCCGTTGAGCTGAACATGAACTGTGCTCACAGGAAAAGTGAAGTGTCGGGGAGGAGGGGGAGATTGGGACTCAGGAATAAACAGAATCCGTGACTGAGAAAAGTAAGACAAGCACGTCAACATGAACAACTGACCGTATCAGAGTCCCTAAGTGCTGTTCAAATGAGCTGGCACAAGGGACAGTGCCTGCGGCTCCTCCCAAGAAGGAGTGTCATTCCTGGCCACTCCCACAGAGAAGCTGGAGTCCCCTGAATATAAAACAGACAGACCCACAGTGAACAGCAGGTGCGTCTGGACACTGCTCTCCAAAACACAAAGTTCCCAAGGAAAACATGGCCTTGGAACATGCCCGCCTGCTTGCCTGCCCCAAAAGAAGCCAGAAGGGGTTGTAACTGCTTGTAACTGCAGTAGTAAACCAGGGAAAGAGAGACATGCTCCTTGGCTGGGGACAGCCCATCCCAAGCATGGCAGCAGACACCAGGCTTTGACACAATAGCTTGGTGCAACCTCTATTTACACTTCCAGGCAATGGCGAGCCGGCTTGTCAGGCTCTCTCCCCCGGATCTGGGAGTGCAAAGAAAAGCCACAGGACGAGACGTCATGCTAAGGGCCAGTCATGCTCCCCGTGGCGCTCCGAGGTGTCAGGCCATCTAATGCCGCCAGACCCCTCACGCCCATGCCATGTTGGGCAGTCACTGCTTGGGCAGCCAGGCCCCTACCTGCCTCTGCATGGAGATGAGTTCAGGGCACAGAGCAGGGGACATGCCCTGAGGGAGGGTGGTGTGGGTGACGGTGCTATCCGGGGAAGGGCACCTTCCGAGAGCAGCCAGCCGGCTCTGGGCGACGCTCTGAGATGCAAGCGCAGGGTGGTGGACAGAGCAGAGCAGGAGGCCACACCTGAGCCCCTGATGAGGATGCCACCCTCGGGCATTTCTTAAGAAATAATAGGGACCAAAAGAACTCGTAAATAGGTGCACGGAATTTGCAAGACCTAAGAGGGAGAAACCTCTAGAAAGGGCAGGAGAACAGGGGACAGTGGGGGATGCAGGATTCATGAAGGCAGAGGGGGCTGGCATCCGAGGTAGCGTTCTTGGCCCCGGGAAGGAAAGGGACCAGTCGTTGGTAATGTTCACGTGAATATTCAGCCCAACCTCAGATCACGGTAACAACTCTCCACAGCCTCCCGAGAAGTGCCCCCAGAGCACATATATCCCTGGAAATGTCATCTGTGCAGGCTACGTGGCACAGGGAGTTTGAGCAGAGAAGCTCACAAAGGGGTGGCCTGGCCGCCCTTGGTCCTCCCGATCCAGAGCCTCTGTTTCTGCCAAGGGCCATGTAGGACTCTTAAGCCCTCACAGAAGGAAATAATTCATTTCCGACCCCGGGGCACGCAGAGTAATATCAGAGCCTGCCAGCCATGACCTAGAGCCAAGCGCTAGCATTTGTCTCGACCGGAACACGCCAAAACTCCGGCGCAAACAAGCCTCCTCCCGGAAGAATGAATTATGCACTGGCTTTCAAGTCACATGTCAAGAAAATAAAATCAGAATTAATGTGCACGGAAGGACTTATTTTCACAAACAGGGTCCTCCGTGTTGGCCCAGGCAAATGTTAAAAAGGCAAGAGGATTCTTGGGTAGTTTGGATAAAATCTGAATTTGATTATTTTTCTGCTCCTCAGGCATTATAAAAATGGATAACGTTAAGAAAAAATAGCCTCTGTAAAGATGCGTCTTTAATCTACCCTCACCACCACTGAAATAAGTATAAACATTCTGCTGTTTTCATTAAAAATGCCATAGTTCATCATCGTGCTCACAGCCTGGTGACAAAATGCCTATTTCTTAAAAGACTTTTGTTTCTCGGTGTGAAGGAGAAGTCAACATGCTCAAGAACAAGGGCTCTTCTGGTCTGGGCTCTCACGGTGGGCACGAGGGGCTGGTGGGGACCGCAGGGAGGGTGTGTGGATGCCAAGGCCAGAGCCGGTGGGCCCTGCTTCCCTCCACGTCCCAGTGGAGAGACACACACGTGTTCCCAGCCCGCGCCCCTACCTTGACAGAGCGGCAGGTTGTCCCACGTCCCGTCATCACGGCACAGAGAAACCATGTTGTACAGATCAGGGTAGCGGATCTTGAATCCCTCGTGACAGGTGACGATCAGCTTGTCTCCGTGTCTGTATGTCCTGTTATGAATCTCAGCATCGTCGATTTGAGGGATACGGCAATCTGCAAAGGTGTAAAATGGACACGTTATTTTTTTAAATTTCAGCCTGTTGTGCTTCCCAGCTTGGCACAAAGCTCTTCTTTTCGGACCTGGCTTCAGGCTTCCCTGTGATAAAAGGCCCTCGCACAGGGACTGCTAGCCCCTGGACTGGAGGGGACTGAGGACAAGATGTCCCAATCCAGCCATGAAAGGAGCTTCACCTCCAGCCTGGAACCCTTCACACCTCACAGTGGAGCCTCAGGCGATTTTGGAACTAAGAGAGGAAGGACAGAGCTGGGGGCTCACAATGACCTGCTAAGTGGTCCCACCCAGCCTACCGCCTCTGCCTTGGGGCAGAAGAAAAAAAAAGCCTTGCAGAACAGTGGGGGACAAGCTGGGGCCACACCGGCCGGCACTCCCTTCTACCGGATCTGCTCCACGCGGGTAATAACATGGAAGCACATGCAACCACCAACACCACACAGCCCCCCACAGGTAGGTGACCTGCTTCCTGGAAGCAGGTGGGAGCAGAATACACTCGGAAAGGGTCTGTAGCCCAGCATCAGGGGCGCAGGAACAGGAAGTCCACACAGAACGTGATTGAGAGATAAAATACAGTGGATAAATTATAACCCTCCACTTCGAACACGGTCTCCTCCCAATTCCGCGTGTGTCCCCACATAACCTTGGGCAGCCATCCCCGGAGGCGTACAGAGGGGTTGCGCTCCAAGCTTCGCAAGTTTTAAAAATGAAGCAAAATCCAAGAACAGCATTTCGACAATCACAGAAACTTTCTCCAAGAGTATCTCAATGCTGTAAGACTGGGTTTCTCAGCCACTCCCGAAAGCCTTCTGAATCAGCCATATGGTTGGAATGGTGGGAGACTTGACCATGAACTGCTGGCTCTGAGGCCTGAGCCCAGGAGTCCTGAGGCTGCGGAGGGAAGGGACCCAAGCAGCCCATGGCCGGGAACACAGGTGGGTTTAAAAAGCACATCCCAGGAGTTTTGATGTAGGGTTGGGGCTGGGTTTACAGGGACCAATGAAGAATCTGACAACAGACTCTAGAAAACAGGATGACCTCTTCCCGGGGTCATTCAAAGTCAAAGCTTGGGTGTGGCATCTGCCTTCATCTCCAGATTAGCTGGAGAGCAGGGACTGCACCCCTGCATTCTCCCACATGCCCTTGGCACTCCGGGACTCCACACGTGGCTGGCAAAGAAATGTCAAGGAAGTGCGGCCATGGAGCCCCGGGACAACCCCATCAACCCTCTGTCTGCAAATTTCAGCAGGAAGCGTCCTTGATGGAAAACTGTTGTGGTTCTAGTTCGACCTCTCATTTTTGAGCTTCAAACTGTGGAAAGGGGTTTCCAACCCCTCACGTTTAACCAAAAATTTTTCTACCAGAATAGACAAATTCCCCCAAAGTCAATGCCAGAATGATCCTGACTGGAGTCACAAGGCAAGTGACAACTTGGCACCACTGCTGCCTTCTTAATGGAAACGGGAAATCACGTTTCTCAGTAGTGCTAACGCAGGCATTACTCAGAGCAAATAAAAACACCTTTATCCAGGCGCCCCTCTGTAAAACCCCAGCTGCCAACTAACCCCATGGTGCTGATTTACGCGACAAAGCCACCGTTCCCCTGACTGGCTTCCGGCTTCTCCGGGAGCTGACCCAGGTCCTTAGCAGGCAGCCAGCGTCAGTGAGTAAAGCCAGTGGACAGAAGGGACACTGCGGCCCGTGAGTGTGTGGTCACTGGCTGTGCAGAAGCAGCAGTCACTCACACAGAGTGCCCTGAACTCCTGACCAGATGCCTCTGTCCACAGCCAGGAGCTGGGGGCCACCACGGGGCACATGGCCCAAGGATCCCAGGGCACTACGGCCTCCCAAGTTTTGTTCATGATGGAGTCACCATGGGGACTGGCTGCTATGGAACAGAGACTCGCACTGACCAGGGAGCTGGGAGCAGGCACCGGAGCTATGGCCAGGAGGCCAGGAGGGCTGTGGCCCAGATAAAGGACAGAACAAAACAGACCAGCAGTAGCTTCACAGAAGTGGGCCCCCCAAAGCTGAGCTATGATCCTACCCTTGGCGTCTGGCGCCTGAGCCCCCCACCAGAGGAGGGGAGATAGGAAGATGGGCCTGGCCCAGCCAGGCCATCCTTAGCCGGACGTGACTATGCACTTCATGTCTATGGAAACAGAGAAGCCAGGATCTTTAGTGCCCCAAAACAAATACATATAATCTTCATCAGTTCTGAAGTTTCAAACAGAAATAAGAGAAATTTCCTACAGTATGAGTGCATCCCGTCAGCCGGAAGAATGTTTAAAAGCCGCTCCAAAAATGCCGTTACCAAGGATGACAGATAAAGCTCCATCAGTATCTGACTCTGGCAGGAGTGGGGATGTGATCAAACCCGACACAGACAGACACAAACGGGCACTTTGGGGATACAACTGAGAGGGTGCAAAGCTTCCACTTTGAGACATCCTTTCTCCCCAGACCACTGCATCACTGCATCTGAGTCCTGCTCGTGTAATAGGGGATTTAATAGAAACAAGTCAAAGAGGGGATATTAAGGTGATATTACACAGTTATACCTAAGAACAAATTATTCAATGACATTAGTTAGCATAGAGCAGAGTCCTAAGGAGCAGAAAAGGCAAAGTTCTAAGAATACATACCACGACCAATATTTACTGGCCTTTTTAAATGCCAGTTATATGTGAACATGAACCTGATTCCTTCAAGTGCCAACTCTGACACCCATTCTCCCTAAAAAGTGTTTCCAGGAACATAACTACGTAATCGACCCTGGAGCATTCATATCCACACAGGAAAGGTGCTGGAAGCCTCGCTGTAAAGGATGGTGTTGGGTTTTGTTTACCCCTGCATTTATAACACCCGGTATTCATCCATCCAACCATCCATCTGTCCACTGGTGACTCGCTGAGCACCCAGCTGCAAGCGCTGGGCATGGAGAGTTAGGAATCCTACCCTCGCTGCATGGAGAAGGCCGCTAACAAGTTAGTAAATCTGCGAGGTAGAGACTAACATGCAGTGATTGCCGCTCGCATGAGGAGGAACAGGTGCTGAGGTCACAGGGACCTACCAGGGGCCCCTGGAATCCTGGTGCATGGGACAGGCACCCTGAGGAGATAATGTTTATGATGCAGGGCCACATGGCAAGGTGGCCTTATCGAGCAGATCTGGGAGAAGACAGCTTTAGGCAGAGGGAGAGTAAGTGCAAAAGCCAGGAGAACACGAGTGTCCTTAAAATCACACAGGAGGAGGGGACGCCTGGGTGGCTCAGTGGGTTAAGCCGCTGCCTTCGGCTCAGGTCATGATCTCAGGGTCCTAGGATGGATTCCCGCATCGGGCTCTGCTCAGCGGGGAGCCTGCTTCCTTCTCTCTCTCTCTGCCTGCCTCTCCATCTACTTGTGATTTCTCTCTGTCAAATAAATAAATAAAAAATCTTAAAAAAAAAAAAACACACACAGGAGGGGGACACCTGGCTGGCTCAGTCCCAGGGTCCTGGGATCAAGTCCCGCATCGGGCTCCTGGCTCAGTACAGTGTCTAATTCTCCCTCTGCTCCTGCACGCTCTCTCTCTGACATATAAATAATAAATAAAATCTTTTAAACACACACACACACACACACACACACACACACACACACAGGAGGGTCCATGTGTCTGAGACACAGTGAGCAAGGGGAAATGAAGGCCTTCTAAGTTGGGGCATACTTCATTAGGTAGTTAGGACAGGACTGGCAAGAGGTTGTCTTTTAGATAAGCTGTTTCCCAGGATGATAAAACAATAGAAGGCCTTTGTCTCCAGGCAATATTCGCAGAGCCTGCGTGTTCTACTATTGCTGATATGTTCCTGAGCCTGTCTGGGTTTTAAATGCTGAGTATCTTGGGCCAAAGGATTTATCACGGAAGTTGATCTACAAAACCAAATAAACTTTTCATTACTGAAACCTTATGGAAACCACAGCCTGCATGGGCTGCGCATAGCAGAAAATATTCATTTATTTCTAAAATCCTTTTCAAAATTTGTTTTGATTTTTCAAGAGAAAGCTTGTGTAACCTGCAAGGCTGCAAAGTTAAAGAGGAAAAACCACATGCCTGTCTCAATAAATATAGAGAAGCATCTGTATCAAGGGACACAGACTCCTACCTGCAACACAGGGAGCCACCTTCCCTACACAGCATCCACCCGAGGCCCATAGCACCCGTTCTGAATGGTGACGCTGACCATTGTTAATTGAAGGATACTTGACCAACCATGCCCTCTTGCTATTAGGCATAACCACGGTGATTCCATATTTCAGAACTTCCGACAGTGCCGCCAGGGGTGTCCCCGTCTGTCCCCACACACCGTGGTCACAGTACCACAGACAGTACTCCCGGGCGCATGTTCCTTCCTGCGACCCACCTCACAGCTGGAGCTCTCTCAGCCCTGCTCAGCCACCACTCCCATGTTCGTTCCAACGCTTCTCTTACTTGTTCATTTGTTTTGTTGTTGAGATTCCACCTGTCACACACACACCTGTCCTTCTCTGTGTGATTTAGTTCACTTTACTTCTTTGTTTTAATTTTGACTCTTTTAGAAAAAGACCTCAAAAATAAAAGCAGAGACCATGCATGCTCTCAGCTTGGGGAAGCCTTTGCCTATGCTCAGTGACAGTCGAGTTCGGTGCTTCGAAGACTTCCATAAACACGGTCTATGCTAATTCCGAAAAACAGTGAGCTGTCAAGGTCAGGAAAGCTCCATCCACACCCACGGTCAGGGGTGGTGGGGAGAGACGGAGCCCTTGCCCGCACCGGCACTGCCTCCCTTGCGTCAGCCCAACCTGCCGCGGAGACAGTCAGCCCCCTGCCCGCCGCCAGGTAACCTCTGAGCAGTGTTCTAAACTCACACACACCCACGCAGCATGAAGCACACAGAGCAGACACCGCCACGCTTGCCAGAGGTAGGCAGATACCGCGCCATGACGAGAGACCATAGGGTAACTGCTGGAAACAAATGCCCACTGTGCCGCCCTGTCTCCCTATCAAAACCCGCCTGGAACAGACGCGACAGTGACTGAGTGGATCTCCCGAGTACCACACGTTCCTGCCTCCACGGGCAAGTCTGAGCAGCACGTACTCTGCTTTCTCAGGCGCCGGGGCTGGGAGTGCGCGGCTGGCTAGGGACGCAGCAGTGAGCACCCCTGGTGTGACCTGAGCTGCTCTCCTGCCTCGACAGAAACCAGGACCTGGGTCGTCATTGAGGTTGAGGAGGGACACGGTGACTTGTGACACCGAGCCTCCTTTGCGCCCGGCCTGGCCACAATGCTCTCCCGCCAGCATGTGGGGTGGGCCCCTGGGCTGACGCGGCTGGTCCCCACAGCCCCACGAGCAGCCTCCACGGACGAGGGGGGCACTTTACCTTCTTGTGCACAGAAGGGCTTATCACTGGGGATCCAGCCGAGGGTTCCATTGAGATGTCTCACACACAGCCTCTTTGTAGGGCCCTGGAGCGTGAACCCGTCTTGGCAGTGAAACTGGGTGACAGACCTTTCAAGGAAAAGCCCTCCACCGGGTGTCCTGAAGCCATTCTCAGGGACACCGGAAGGTCATCGAACCCTACATTGACAGAGAGAAGAAAAGGAGCCTCTAAATATGTGCTTCCGAGGCTGGGAGCCTTCCTGCATCCGTGACGGACACTGTCACACACCGCCAACACCTAGCCACTCCAATCAGCCCAGAATGTCCGCATTCTGCCGTGTGCCACACTGGCTTCTTGCTTAGAACAGCGCCCGGAGCGTCCTCCATCCCCCGGCCGACCACAGCCCTTCATGGAGGCTCGGGGAGGAGCAGGGGAGAAGGAAGCCACACAGGGAATGACGCCGTGCAAGATGCTGCAGGGGGGTGAGGCGGGAGGGTCAGGGAGGAGGCATGGACTCTGAGCCACCCAGCAGGCCAGACGACATTTCAGGGACAGAACCAAGGATGTAGGACTGGCAGGGCTGGCATTCTCACAGGACAGGCCTGAGCCACCAACACTCGTCTCCTCCCCGGCCCTCAGCCTGGCCCCTCCCGCCAGGCCTCCTCCGGACTTCCCGAGGATCTGGGTACCTTCCAAACCTCCCAGCCACCCATTCTGTGCTCCAACTAGAGCTCAACCGCCACGGGTGCTGAGCTGGGAGCCCTCCAAGGACGAGTCACCTGTTCATCTTTGTGACCCTCAGAATCCGCCGCTGCCCCACGTCACCCCCACGCATGTCCCAGGGAGGAGCAAAGGCCCACAGACTCCCACAGACTCCACAGTCACCCCACTTGGGAAGGGGTGACCCTCGACAGCTGGGCTATGTGGAAGCAACGTGGATCCACAGAGCAGGCTGGGCGTCCTGAGGTCCACAGATGACCCAAGGAGGGGCCGGGATCAGCACTGCTGGGGGCGGAGAGCAGGGACATGGCTGGCTTCATGTCTTCAGTCTGCAGCAGAGTGGAGGTGCCCCCTCCGTGGGGGCTGGTCGACATCAGCCCCCAGAGTCTGACACCCTTAGGGTAGCCCCAGGGGGCTGGGATACATGCAGGGAGCAGGGGAGGGCTGAGGCCCCCAGGGAGCCAGCCAGAGGGAGGACTACACGGGCATTATGCTACACGCAGACCCAGTGGACCACCCCGGCCAGATCCCCATGGCACAGCGGTCCCCCTTGTTCAGAGCTTCCTGAAAAACACTTTTCCTTTGAAGTTAAAAACCCCAGGCTCAACTGTAACCAACCAGGGGAGGGAAAGACAGACTTTAAAAACTCCATGCTTTTTTAAAAAGTTTTAACAAACTTAAACTTCAGAAAAACTTCAACAAAATGCCTGTTCTCTTGAGGATGAAAAAGTGACCCCTTACCGGGTACATGATGACATGCAACTCTTCCCCCCACGTTTCTACCAGAAAAACCTCTCCGGATGTTTAGCATTGCAAACTCTTTCCAATAAGATTCCAAAGTAAGTAACTGTGCCGTTTTGTGTGTCTGGGTCATCATTAGCTGGGAAAGTGCTATTTTGACTCTTTCTTTTCTTCACAAGAATTGGCTAATTACCATCTGCTTTTAATTGCACAAAGGTGACAAATGGGAAAACCATCAAAATCCTGAAGTGCCGCTCCACCGCCAATGCCTAAAATCCTCTCCTGCCCCCATTGACCACACTGGATTCCACAGCTCTGGTTTGGGTCCTCACTCCATCACCACGGGATGCCCCATCTGTGCCCCCTGTGTAGTACATCCCGTGTGTGCCCGCCGGAGGCCAGCCCCACCTGCGCGGCAGCCGCATGGGGTTGGCAGGGACCACGCTCACGGGGATGCTTCCGCATCCACTCCACCTGCTTACGTGCGGAAGCTCCCACGTGGAAGGTTCGAACCGTGCCTAAATGCTGGTCTCCATGGAAACCCGACTTTCATGGTGCCAGGCTCCTATCCCACTATTTTCTTTTTTTAAAGAAGTTTACAGACTACAGCTTTCATTCTTCGTAGGGCATGAGCCTAAGGTTCACACAGGTGATAGGAATGTAGCTCTCCAGAGCATCCCTCCCCCTTCTCTGGAAATCACACCTGTTTGCTAAATCATCACTTTTCACATTACAACTAAATAGTACCTCAATATTATTCCCAAAGGAATCACCTATAGAACAATGATCACAGTTCCTCTCTTGACAAGATGTTTCCTTCTAATCTGCAGCCTCCTACTTTTCTGCTCATCTTCTTAATACAAGATGATTCAGTGACAACACCTCCAGGCCTGTGACATGTGCACACAGGACAGCAAACAACTCCCAACTTCATGGGATCTAGAGTCTAAAGTACACAAGCCTGGACAACAGCGGTCCCCCCAAACCTGTCCTGGAGCTCCTCCTGTCCTGTCCGTCCTGACAGCCCTGCCCATCATGACACTGCTCTTGTCCTGTCTGTCCTGTCCATCCCATCTGTCCTGTACCTCCTCCTGTCCTGTCCATACTGTACCTCCTCTTGTCCTGTCCATCCTGTCTATCTTGGAGCTCCTCCTGCTGGGGTCCTATACCTCCACCTGCCCAGCAAACACCAGGCCGGCTCCCTCTAGCTACATCTTGTTACCTCCATTCCCACTTTATTGTCTGCCTCCCTGCCTGCTGAAATCTATTTTGGGGAAGATAGTCTCCATTTGATGTCCCAGACCTTCTACTGAATTAATAATCTTCCAATATCCAAGAGCCCTATTTATTCCGTGAATGATCCTTTCTGGAGCCCTTGTTGTTCCACAGACACAGCGGATTTTAATCCGCTGAGGATTTTAATTACAGTTTCCTTCAAATGTCTTTTGCTCCTTTATTGATTCTGCTCCTTTCACATTCTTTTTTTAATCTTCCTGTCTGTTTTAGTTTCTTTCATGTGAGAGACTTTCCTCCAGCATGTCTGTCCAAGTCAAGAGACAGCAGAGACATAAGCAGTAGCTGTATATTAATGGCAGAACTGTTTTTTTTCCCTAGAGAGAGATCCTCCATTCACCTGTGTGTGTGTCTGTTGAGGGTGGAGAAAGGGGGGTGGGTATAAGCCTGGGAGCCTCTGTGTGTTGGCCAAAATTGGGCAGAGAGCATTGCAACTCAGTATGCAGACTCTGGTTTGATTCTGTTAAAATGTTAAGTCAGACTGTGTTACTCAAACTCATTCGAAGAAAAAGCAAGGACTTACAATAGCCAGCCAGGCCCTACATGATCTCCACTGCCCACCCCATGGCCCTTCAGTACTCCTGACCTCATCTCTCACTCTTCTCCACCAGCTGACCACCTTGCGGCTTCAGTCTTGCATCTCCCTCAGGACCTTTGCACTACCTGTTCCTCCACCCAGGACACTACCACCTCCAATCTGCAAAGCTCTTTCACTCTCCCAGTGCAATACTCAAATGGCTCCCACTTGGCCACCTCGTTTTAAACCACAGCCCTTCCCCCCAGAACTCACAACTTCCCTGATTCCGAGTTCTTCTTCTCTAAGTATTTATCACTTCTGACATCCTAGGCAAATAACTTTACTACATCTACTATTTACTGTTCATCTCCTCCCACAAGAACAAAGCTTTTTGATCCATTGAGATCACCCATACAGACCCAATACCTGTGACAGTATTCACCCCGTCCTTAGCTGTGCCCAACTTAAGGATTCTGAAAATACAGCACTGGTCTTCTGTTACAGCGAGGAAAGGCAGTCCGCCGGCCACATGCAGCAGAGACAGGAGCCCAGGAACCCAGTTTTCAAACAATTCTCCTGTTTGCAGCTCCTGCAGCATGCTCGCCCTCAGAGACAGCCCATGCCCTCCAGGTCTGTGGCCTCCAGGGACACGATCTTCAGTCACTCACTTCTTATCTGCTTCTACCCTGTTCTGTCCTCTCTGCTCTACAGTACCCATCAGCACAGCGCTGGACGATCCACAGTCCAGCCTCCAAAATGCTGGTCAAGTTCATTCTATGGTTGTCACCCTCCATTCCATTACAGTCAGTTCAGTGAGAGTTCATAGGGGCCAGAAAATAGAGCACATGTTCAGTTTACCACATTTACCTGTGCTGCTAACTATCTGAATCCCAGAACTAGCTCCCCCTTTCCATACTCCCTTGCTCACCAAGAAACCTGATGCTGATTACGGCTCCTCAGCTCTCTGCTCTGGTGCAGGCTAGAGTCTGCTCTGTAGAGTCCTATTAGTAGGCAGTAAGTGCAGTTATCTTGCTCTGTGACCTTGATAATGTCTCCCCAGGAGAGAGAGCTGGAGGCTTAAGAGGCTGACATACCAGCAGACTGAACGTCACACGAAGATAACATAATCTAGAAGCCTCTTGGGAGATAACCAGTGAACCTTTCATTTTTCATACATTTATCCTTTATGCTAAGTATTTTCATTTTTTAAATTTCCGCAGAACACAATTAGATTTTTTAAAAAATATCTATTTTTGAGAGAGAGACAGAGAGAGAGGGTGCAAGTAGGGGAAGGAGCAGAAGGAGAAAGAACCCTCAAGCAGAAAAACCAAGAGCTGGACACCTAACTGAGTTGCCCAGGTGCCCCCAGAATACAGTTGCATTTAAAAAAGAACGGAAGGCCGAAAAAAAAAATCTGTAAGATAAATATAAATATATAGGCAAATAGGTAGGCAGGGGATGGGTGAGCAAGCGGACAGACTGGACAGAGACAGACAATTCACAATAAATATATAATGGATCATTTACTGAGTACCAAACATGCCACAGGCCTTACATAGGTATCCTATACCTACCATATCATTAACCTGCACACTAACTCTGTAATCTGTTATGCTATTTTATTTAAAAACAAAAATGAAACAAAACAAAAAACCCTAAAACCAAGTATCTTAAGTCACTGGCCTGAGGTCACAGAGTCAGCTGAGATAAAGTCAAAACTGCCCAATTCCAAGTTCCATGATTCTTATTCCATACACAGTTTTTAAGTGTCCATTAATACAGTTTAAAACGTGAAATGGGGGTGCGCCTGGGTGGCTCAGTGGGTTAAAGCCTCTGCCTTCAGCTCAGGTCATGATCCCAGGACCCTGGGATCGAGCCCCACATCGGGCTCTCTGCTCGCCGGAGAGCCTGCTTCCCTTCCTTCTCTCTCTGCTTGCCTCTCCGCGTGCTTGTGATCTCTGTCTGTCAAATAAATAAAAATCTTTAAAAAAAATAAAATAAATAAAATAAAATGAGAAATGGAGGGCACCTGGGTGGCTCAGAGGGTTAAAGCCTCTGCCTTCAGCTCAGGTCATGATCCCAGGGTCCTGGGATTGAGCCCCGCATCGGGCTCTCTGCTCAGCGGGGAGCCTGCTTCCCTTCCTCTCTCTCTGCCTGCCTCTCTGCCTACTTGTGATCTTTGTCTGTCAAATAAATAAATAAAAATCCTCAAAAATAAATAAATATAAAAAATTTTAAAAATAAAAAAAAAATTAATAAATAAAAATAAAATGTGAAATGAATACATTCTGATCTGATTTTAACAGAATGTTAAATGGTGACAACATTTTGAATGTTTCCCAAAGCACTATTATTTTTATAACTTGTAATAAACATTAAAACATACTGTCCATCCAGCTCAACATCCTGTCCCAAAATGGCCAGTAGCATCAGTCGATATCCTGTGGTAGGAAAGAGCTGCTTTCCCTCATACCAGCTTCAACACCTTAGGGCCAACCCCCAACACAGTCTTGTTTTTCTAGAAGACTCTGCCCCACACTGGTCCTCCCCTGTGCTGTGTCTATGAGCAAGCCCACACCCACCAGGCCAACAACAAAGCCCAGTTATGTCAGGGTAGAGAAGGCCTCCACTTCCAGCCGCTGGAATCTCCAGCACATGATCACGCCTTCTCATGGGAAAAGGCAAACACTGCCTTTGGGTTCAGAAAAGAAAAATTAAAAACAGTGAGCAGCCATACCTGGATTAGTAATGAGTGACAGCAGCACAGCCGGGAATTATTAGTTTCATCTGGGCCGGAAGGAGCCTCAGTGCAGGAATTTTTGGCTGTAGCTCTGCTCTTTGCTGAGAATTCTGAAAATTAAACACTGATCCCCTCGAAGTGGAATGTGCCTATGCAGATCACAGAAGCGCGCTGGCCGTTGCAGCCAGAGGTTTATATGAGATCTAATAAAGGACTACACGTCGGAATACAGTTTTCAATTTTTCCATTTGAACTCAATAAAAAATAAATGACAGTCATGGCGCTCAAAATATTCACACCCTGGAGCTGCCAAGCTAAATAATTCAGTATCTTTTTGAACAGAAAAATCTTTTCCCCCAGGACATATTTTTCAAAGTATTAAATGTTCTGTTAGCTCAGCCCTCCTTCTGCAGCCAGCTGCATTCTGTTTTTGAAACTGGAGAATGATGGTCTGCCTCTCCCGTAATTGGAGAAAAATTCCAGTCCCATTACGTAGGAAGCATTCAAATCACACACCCTTACAAGTTTATAAGTTATGGTATTCTTAATATTATGCAAACTCTGAATTAGTGAAAATATCTTCAAAAGGTGGAGAGAAAAATGTGCTTTGAAATAAAAAAAGGAAGCATTTTACACTGCATAATTAAGCTAGTTAACTCTTTAAATTTTGTTCATTAAGCATGAAAAGCACTTAGTAACCTAGTAAGATTAATTACAAAAATCAGGACACCTTGATTTGATGAAGACGTGGCCTTAGTGAGGCAGCCCGGGGTGTGCATCTGTCCCCAGGCACCTAAGAACCATCTCTATGTGCTGATCCTGCCAAGGTTAAGACTCATTATGGCTACAATCTGCTGCTTTCTAAATAGTTTAGAGTGCTGGTTACTTCTGTACCTATTCTTAACGAAGATAAGGCAAGTTTTTCATTAGGTAAGAAAACTGAAGAGTATCTTTCAGGGCTTTCAAACGCTGATTAACATTTAAATCCATCATTTCTAATAGCTCTTACTTTCCTGGCTCTCACAGTGTGGAAGTCCACTGTTAAACAGTTCCTTCCCCTACTCTCCTTGTGTGAGAAGGGCAGAGGAGGCCAGAATAGGGAAGGCCCATGAGAAGGTTCCTGTGATGGTTCCTCATCACAGGCAGAGATGCTTCCGGGACTGGCACACACACTCTACCTCAGGCAGGCTCTGAGACAGAGTCAAGAACTTCCACTGCTTTCAAGTTCTTTGTTTGGCTTCATAGCAGCTCCCTAGTTAAGGGGAGTAGGGTGGGCTGAGTCCCCACTCACGGCATCTCTGCAAACCTACTCCCCCGGAAGCCCCCAGGGTTGTCTGGGGGGCCCCTGTGCCCCCGAGACAAAGGTGAAAATGATTTACACTGAACTACCCTGGCTTCCCCATAGACGGGACTGTTGGTACTCTGGAGCACCCATTCTAGTCCCCCAATTTTGTTCATCGAAAACAGCTCGACATCCCCACATATATTTCAGCACTCAGCTTTCAAAGCACCGTCTTCTGGATAAGCAAAAAAAAAAAAAAAGAGGATCTGTTCTGATGAACAGGAGGGAAAGCCCTGAAGCCACCATTCCAGCAATAGTGAAGTGGCCCAGACCAGACTGGTTGGCGGAAGGTAGGGCACACAGACATCTCCAGGAGCAGCTTCCGGCACCAGCTTCCGTGCCGTGGTTCTGTGGTATCAGGGACTATCCCCTTCCCTCCTGCACAGGCAGCCGCCTACACTGCTTCTGTATGTACCCACATGTCTGCATTTCCAGGGCAAAGTTTCTGTTTCCAGGCACAAATACTACTGGATGACTGCAGCTTCGTCTCTGAACTGCCACAAAATCATGGCCTGGCACCGACTTTATTATTAAAACACAGAATAAACATTAATTATCAAAACTAGGCAAAGGGCTCTACTTTTTCTGCCAAGTAACTCATGGGAGGTGGCTTTTTAAAGCAAAGACTACCCTCTCCTCAGGCCCTATTCATCTGTTTCCTGTACCTGAGGCTATTTGTATATGAACATATGTAGGACGTACACTTACACACTTACATGTCTGTCTCCAAGGCAAGAACTGTCAGTGCCAAGTGCACTGGCACACGGCCCATGCAAGCACCTGCGAGGCACCATCACAACAATGTTCACTAGCATACTGCCCAAGCGAGTACCCGTGAGGCACAGTCACTGCCAAGTTCACTAGCACACTGCCAGAGTGAGTACGCACAAGGCACTGTCAGTGCCACGTTCACCAGCACACTGCCCAAGTTACTGCAACGTTCATTAGCACACTGCCCGAGTCAGTACCCGCAAGGCACAGTCACAGCCACGTTCGCTAGCACACTGCCTGAGTAAGTACCCACAAGGCACTGCCAGTGCCATGTTCACTGGCACATGGTCAGAGTGAGCACCTGCGAGGCACCATCAGTGCCACCTTCACCAGCACACTGCCCGAGTGCGCACCCGTGAGGCACAGACACTGCCATGTTCACTAGGACACTGCCTGAGCGAGCACCCTCAAGGCATAGTCACCGCCACATTCACCAGCACACAGCCCAAGTGTGTAGCCACAAGGCACCGTCACAGCCACCTTCACCAGCAAACTGCCCGAGCAAGTACCCACGATGCACCATCACTGCCATGTTCACTAGCACATGACCCAAGCGAATGCACTTAATTACTTTCGTTAAACGTGTTTGTGACACCCTGTTAGCTAAGTCCCACACACTAAACCAGGATTAATCACCAGTAGCTTTTTAAAAGGGGGGTAAGGTGCTTGTGTTTGTTAATTTGGTTTGGTTACTCCCCAGTAGAATTAAGACCCTTGAAAAAGGACATTTTATTTTTGAGGTCCGAATTAGCAGTGCAGAAATAAAAGCAGCATTGATTTCAAAGGAGTATTTTCCTTCTCTCAACTGTGATACATAAGATGTGTTACTTGGGTATCTCGTCCTCCTAGAGGAGGTCTGACTTTGTCAGGCTATCATGGTGAGTCACATGAATGATGATCTTAATTAAGAAGACAACTTTGCACTTTGGCTGACTAGAAAAATATAGACGAAAAGTCTACATTATTGTTTTGTTATAGAAGACCTGTCTGCCTTCAAATGCTTATGAGAAACCCCAAATGCTGTCAATCTGAACTTTTTTCCTAACGAGTTTGTAAATGATTCCAAATAAAGCGTTCCTCCACTGGACAATTAGCTTCAAAAATATAGAATGCTTTTGTTTCCAAGTTGGAAAAAATACAATTAAAATGAGAAACATCTATTTTGTTTTCAGTAGAGCTGGCCACTTGTTAGGAATATCTGAAATGGAAAATTACTACAAAATGCTTTTTATAACCCTAACACCATTAAAATACTTTTTTTCATATTTCAAAAATTTATTTATCTCAAACTGTGCATAATGGAGTAAAAACTTAAGTTGAAAATGTACCTGTTATAAGGATGGTATTAGTTCAAATATATACATGGATTCTTGGCAGACTGATTCAAATAATACAGAACCAAATCTTTAAAATACAACTACGGAAAATAAAGGAGGGGGGGGACCTTAAAATATCACAATAAATTTACAGAAATATTACAAACCATAAGAAAATATTTCAAACACAGTAATTTCATGTTTTTTTTTTTTTTTATCTGAACAAAATGGAAAGTTGGGAAACAAAAGCTATTATAAATTACCAACGAAGTCAACCTGTATGGCCATTTTTGCTTTTAACAGTAAGTTAAAAAAAAAAATTTAGTACAATCTAAAACTTTTTCCCCTTTAAAGAAGACCACGGAGATGGTTTTGCCAGTACTTATTCTAATTTTTCCTTTTGTACAATTTTTAAACAATTACAATGTCCAAATCTGAATATTTTTCTTCTTTCCACGTTTGCAACTGTCCTAAATTTCAGCTGCAGAATCAAAATTCAGCAAAAAGCCTCCCCTTGAAAAATATTGTCAAATTCTCAGCTTATAAAAAATGGACATTTTGATTGCCATGTTTATCTCCATAAATACTGTACAAAAGTTGCTTGCAAATATTAAAACATTTTTTTTCGTCGCTTGGAGACTAGCTCTAAATATTATTGGTAAAGACTTTTGCAAACTTTCTGCAAAGCTCCTACCATATCACTAGAACTTTTAAAAAGTTTTGCGTAGTTTTCTTTCCTCCAGATCTATACAAGGTCCATTCCCTCGCTCGCCCCACCCCCCCAATTTTCTCTGTACAAAAATAGTCCCCCCAAAAGAAGTCCAGGATCTCTCATAAAAGTTTTCTCGTTGGCATCGCAGTTTTTTCATGAGTGTGGATGGGATTGGTGTTCTCTTTTGCAGCTGTCATTTGCTGCGGGTGATGATTTTTTTTTTTTTTTTTTTAAGCGTACCGGGTTTTTCTCCATGCTGTTCCTTACTCTCCTCCCCATTTCTCTCGTTTTTCTTTGAAAATTTCTCCCCCCCTCTAGTTCACTGTCTGGCCCTCACATGTGTGAGAGGGGCAGTGTGCCGTTAATGGCCGTGCCGGGCACCGGGCCGCTCCGGTAGTGCTGGGACATGTGAAGTCTGCTGGGAGCGGCGGGCTCCGGCACCTCGGCGCCGGGGAGGTACATGGTGATCATGTCCTGGAGGTCCCCAGCCTGGCAGGGCGCCCTGGAGTGGGAGGAAGAGGTAACCACAGGGGGGCTGGAGCTGGCCTCGGACTTGACCACCAAGCCCATGGAGCCAAGCGCCATGCCTGGTGTGCCCTGCTGCGAGTAGGACATGCTGTATGTGGGCGAGCCGTTCATGTAGGTCTGCGAGCTGCTCATGGAGTTGTACTGCAGTGCGCTTACGTCGTAGCGGTGCATGGGCTGCATCTGCGCGGCGCCGTGTGCGTTGAGGCCCGGGTGCTGCGGGTAGCCCAGTTGGTCCTGCATCATGCTGTAGCTGCCATTGCTACAGCCGTTCATGTGCGCGTAGCTGTCCATGCGCTGGTTCACGCCCGCGCAGAGGGCGGCGCCCACCCCGACCCCGCTCGCCACGCTGTTGCCGCCGGGGTCCAGCAGCCCGCCGAGCAGCGTGTACTTATCCTTCTTCATGAGCTTCTTGGTTTTCCGCCGGGGCCGGTATTTATAATCCGGGTGCTCCTTCATGTGCAGCACTTGCAGCCGCTTGGCCTCGTCGATGAACGGCCGCTTCTCCGTCTCCGACAAAAGTTTCCACTCAGCGCCCAGGTGCTTGCTGATCTCCGAGTTGTGCATCTTGGGGGTTCTCCTGGGCCATCTTGAGCCGCTGCCCGTGGGACCACACCATGAAGGCGTTCATGGGCCGCTTGGCACGGTCCGGGCTGTTCTGGTTGCCGCCCGCCGCCGCCGCCGCCGCCGCCCCCCGAAGTTGGCTACGGGCCCATCGGCTTCAGCTCCATCTCCATCATGTTGTACATGCGGGCGCTGTGCGCAGGCCCGGCCCGCCGGCGGCCGCCGACCCTCGGCCCCCGCCGACCCTCGGCCCGGCCGGGACTTTGGGGGGCCCGCGGGCGGGGGGAGAGGAGGAGGGGAAGTGGGCGGGGGTGTCGGGAGCGCAGGGCTCCATGAGAAAAATCAGGCGAAGAATAATTTGGGGGATGAAAAGAGAGAGAGAAGCAAACTGGAATCAGGATCAAAAAAAGCGCTTCCCTCCTCTTCTGGCGGATCCTGCCACGCGCCGATGATTGTTGTTATTTTTTGGAAAGGCTTAAGCCTGGGGCTCAAACTTCTCTCCCATTCTTTCTCTCTCCTCTTCTTTCTCTCAATCCTAGTCTTAAAGAGGCAGCAAACTACTTTCCCCCTTTTGCAAACACTCTTCTCTGCCTTGACAACTCCTGATACTTTTTTTGAACAAGTTAATAGATAACCATCCACCATTAAAATATTTAAAAGCAGAGCTGTTACACTCAAATATTAAAGCACACCCAGGAATGCAACAGTTAATGAATTATTGGGGAATAATTAAGTCCCTTTATACTTGTCTGGTGCAGATCTCCTGTCCTCCCTGAATGCAGAGAATAAAGCGCAGAGCACCTTCCTGTGTACAAAGAGGTTCCCTGATACCCAAGAAGTAAATGGAAAGGGGCCCCACAAATCATTTGGGAAGGAGGACATCTTCAACTCAGAAAACTCGTGAAATCCTCTAAAACTGGGGAAGAACTAAGGGAATTTCCCTTAAATAATGCATCTTCACAGAATCTTGCCTACAATTCCAGCGATTCAGCAGCCCTGCTGAAGGCACGCAAAGACAGGAGCATCACAAGGAAGAAGGAATCACGGCCACTGGGCTGTCAGGCAAAGGGACAGGAATTGGGAAATCTAAAAGTATAATAACCCTTGGGGTAAAGTGGGAAAAACAGAGAGTGAGAAGAGAGAAAAAGGGAAGGACAAGGGAGTTGTTGGAACTGAGAACACATGGGAAGATGAGAACACCGAGGAGGAGGGGGAAAAGCAATAGGCGGGAGTGAAGGAGGGAGGGAGAAGGTCTGCTGGCATCTCTCACGGCAGCGCCCCTGTCAATCCTGCAAGCACTGCAGGACATCCACCTTGCACATGTCCCAGCTCGGGAGCTGGAGGCACAGAATGGGGAGGCAGCCTTGCCGCCGACCAGGAAGTGACTTCAACAGAGGCCTGCTGCCCCACCCCGCCCATGCCCTGTGCTTTTCTCCACATCCCTCTTTCAGAGGATGCTCTAATATGTGTGGGGCATCAGAATGCATTCTCTTTCTCAGGGGGCACCCTTTCAGAATCTCAGTGACATGCTTGTCAGGAGCCAAAATGGTCAGGGTGTTCTTTTCTCTTTTTCTGGATGTGCTGTGATATAATCGATGTATCACACTGGGTCATGATGTTCATTCCAACTGAACTGGTACTTTTATTTTAAGGCTTTTGATTTTTAGAAATTTCATAATTCCACTTGTCAAAATGCATCATATACATTAAAATATTATTTTAAAAAATGTACTAGAGGGGCACCTGGGTGGCTCAGTGGGTTAAACCACTGCCTTCAGCTCAGGTCATGATCCCAGGGTCCTGAGATCGAGTCCCGCATCCGGCTCTCTGCTGAGCGGAGAGCCTGCTTTCCTCTCTCTCTCTCTCTGCCTGCCTCTCTGCCTACTTGTGATCTCTCTCTGTCAAATAAATAAATAAAATCTTTAAAAAAAATGTACTAGAAACAAAACCTGTCACAGTCACTCATGAAGGTACTTCAAGTTCCACAGTCTTTCTAAGGTACATGTTTGTCAGACCGGCCGCCAACTACTTCCCTGACATTATTGTCAACAATACTATTTTGTGAATGCTGCCTTCCCAAATCATGGAATTCTTTTTCTAGCTAAACTGATCTGGAAAGGTTTATGTTATACAGATCTGGTCTATTGCATCTAGCATGGTTCTGATTTAGATGGCCCTTTTTGCACACATACTCAGTTTACAAGTAACTTCATTCTTCCCAGAGTTTCAGTAATTGGTATTTTTCACACAGTTACCCCGCAAAAATAGAACATATGCCTCAAAGCTGGCATGCCCTGACAGTGTGTTTCTTTTCTACAAGTGAATGGCTAAAATCATCTTGTCATAGGTGTGGAACATACATAGAACAGACACTTGGAATTTTAAAATGCATTAATTTGATCTTTTCAAAAAACCACACAAACTACTTACATGACTTTAGTCACAGAATTAGAAGCATTCAGAGAAACCATTAATAACATACAGAAATTACCACCATTTTGTTAATATATGGTATATACACATTCACTATTCAGGATTAAACATGGACTATATAGAGTTAATGTATTTAATAGAAAATACACAAAGGAAGCATTCCCAAAATGTGGCTTTTTGCTTTTGAGACTGGCATTTTACAAGGATTTGGGGGTGAAGGAGGGGGCGGATATATACTACTCTGAGATGTAGTTCATGGGAAGCTAGCATTAAAACAGTATTTAAGGGGCACCTGGGTGGCTCAGTCATTTGAGCTTCTGACTCTCGTTTTCAGTTCAGGTCATAACCTCAGGGTCATTGGATCAAGCCCTGCGTCAGGCTCCACACTTAAAACAGAGTCTGCTTGAGATTCTCTCTTTTCCTCTGCCCTTCCCCCACCCCACACACATGTGTAGAGTACAAAAATGAGACATTCTGAGTTTTTATGGAAAAAAAAGAGATGCCAGTACTTCTTGCTATGCTTTTTATGTTTCTTTTTCAATTTTCACTCTTACTGTTTCAATAGTGGATTCCTTCTCTACTGAGATGCTAATAACAATGGGTAGTATGTGTTGACTGCAGTAGACAGCTAGCTCTAGTCATTTTCTTACTGAGGTGTAACTGACATACATTACATTAGTTTCAGGTGCAGAATATATTTTTATATTTGTACTGATTGTTAAATGATCACCAAAGTAAGCAGGGAGCCTGATATGGGGCTCCATCTCAGTATCTTGAGATCATGACCTGAGCCAAAGCAGCCACTTAACCAATGTAGCCACCCAGGCGCCCCTGCACTACAGTGTTATTAACCCTGTCACTAGTTTACTTTATAACTGGAGGTTTGTTCCCTTTATTCCCCTTTATCCATTTCCCCCATCCCACACCCCCTGCCTCTGGCAACCATCAATCTGTTCTCTGTATTCAGGTGCTTGGTTTTTATTTTCTAGATTCCACAAATAAGTGAGATCACACAGTATTTGTCTTTCTGTGACTTATTTCATTTGGCATGATGCCCCCAAGATCCATGCTTGTTGTTGCAAATGGCAAGATCTCATTGTTTTTCATGGTTGAGTAATATTCCAATGTGTACATAATCACACCTTCTCTACTCATTATTAATCATTGGACATCCATTTCTCATGCAATGCTCACAATCACCCTGTGAGGTGTTATCCCACTATTGGGCAAACAGCGGAACAAAGAGATAAAAGGGACATACATATGAATGCAGGAAAACAACAATGTAAAGCAGAATTGGGTAGAGATGGCATCTCAGCTCAGACGGGGAAAGACAGACCAGTGAACATCAATGTTGGCATAACTGGATTCCATTTCGACAACTCCAAACTCCATTTGGACACATCAAATAGAATTAGATCCTAAAACACCCCCAAGTAAATGTCAGGTGGATTAAAGATTCAAATGTCAAAAATAAAACAAAAGGCATAAAGAGTACTACAAATACTTTTATGAACTTAGCTGGTGACATGAAAGTCAGAAACAAAAAGAGAGAAAGAGAAACTGATGAAATTGTCTATTGTCAGGTTTAAAATTCTAACTGGTCTCTTCCTTCCTTCAGTTCTTTCCACCCAATAGAGTAACTGGGACAAGATTCACTCTCTTCCCTTCTTCCCTCTCCCTTCCCTCACCTTTTCCCGTCCCCCAGGCAGGGCATGGCTGCTGGGAAAGGGGAGCCAACAAGTCCTATAGCAAAAATCTAGCTAATTATAGCCAGAAGAGTTGTACATATAAGGGATTGAACAAGTAAGCAAAATCCTGAGGTTAGTGGGAGGCAGGCTGCATGAAAAGAAGAAAGCCCTATCACACCAGACTACAACAGAGGGTATTTATACAGATGAACAAATACAGAAACACAGATATATATTCCCTGTGTAGACACCTGGGTGTGTACACACACACATGCACATTCATATATGACAGGACGTAAAAGCAATGAGGGCTTGGCAGTAGTGAGCACACCAAGTGTCTAGATCTTTGTTTCAAACACTGTTCTCCACAAGGAAGAACTGGAGCTCTTGGGAGAAATGACTGGGTACAGAGCTTGAGCAGGGAAAGAACAAGATGAGCCCAGAACACCTCTTTAGAAGGGGCTGTAGAGATGTGCCAAACACTGAAAACCATACACTTAAGATGGGTACATTTTATTATACACAAATTATCTCAATAAAGTTAATTTTTTAATTTTTTTAAAGATTTAATTTATTTATTTGAGAGAGAGAGCATGGTCTCAGAGAGAGGCAGAGGGAGAAAGAGAAGCGGGCTCCCCACTGAGCAGGGAGCCTCACCCAAGGCTCAGTCCCAGGACCCTGGGATCATGACCTGAGCTGAAAGCAGACACAACTGAGCCATCCAGGTACCCCCGATAAAGTTAATTTTATTAAAAAACTAGACTGAGAGACTAAAAAAAATGTTCGTTTAACATTGGTTACCAAGATTACACATGTTTCTGACTTCTCCCCAGCCAGCTCAAGGTATTCAGGGTAGAAGTATTTGGTCATCTGCAAAACATATTTTAGTAATACAAAGCTCAGGTATGTATCATTGGTTCTCCTTCATGAATATCATTCTGCGTCCACATTTTTAAAAATACTTTTAAAATGTTTAAACAAGGGGCGCCTGGGTGACTCAGTTAGCTAAGCAAGCATCTGACCCTTGATTTTGACTCAGGTTATGATCTCACATCATGAGATCAGTCCCTGAGTTGGGCTCTGCACTGGGCATGGAGCCTGTTTAAGGATTTTCTCTCTCCCTCTCTCTCTGCTCCCCAAACCTTAAAAAAAAAAAAAAAAAAGTTTAAACGAGATTTATCCATACATAGAGATAGTGCCATTACAGCCTTGTTCACAAAATCCAAGAATGGAAATAGCGTAAAGGTCAGCCAAAGAGGACTAAGCACATGCCCCATCATCCCTCCAAGGGACTAGTAAGCAGCTCTGTATGCATAGATACCTACTGTCTACAGACTGGAGTCTCACAGGAGCCAGCATTATCCATTCAAAAACCTAAAGCAGACATCACGCTCAACTAATCAGGCACATAAACAAGCCTTCTAAGGGCCTCTCATTACTCTTAAAATGAAACCCAAACCATTTGCCTTGGCCCTACCTGGCCTAGCGCCTGCCTGACTCCTTTACCTTCCATGCCCCCATCAGTATTGATTTCTTTACCTTCCCGAAGCCTCCTTCTGCTCATCTTCCCTTGGCTAGGCACTTCTTGTCAGACAGGTCTCCATTGCTTCTAAGACCATCCCTAAGCACCATAAAATAACCCTATTTTAATACTCATCCTTTCTCTCCATGTGTGTTTATCTCCCCTACCTGAATGTGAGCTCCATGAGAATAGAGATCTTGCATATTTTTTTTAAAGATTTTATTTATTTATTTGACAGACAGATCACAAGTAGGCAGAGAGACAGGCAGAGAGAGTGGAGGAAGCAGGCTCCCCGCCCAGGAGAGAGCCCAATGCAGGGCTCCATCCCAGGACACTGGGGTCATGACCTGAGCTGAAGGCAGAGGCTTTAACCCACTGAGCCACCCAGGTGCCCCAGAGATCTTGCATATTTTGTTCGCTGCTTTATTCCCAGGATGTGTGCCAGCCAGGCACTTATTAATACACATGTTGGCCAAATAAATGATCTCTAAGATGTGTTGTGAAATAGGGGAGAGGGCACAGACGCTGCTTGTGGTATAAATAAAAAATATGCAGATATCACATACATGTTTGTATCTGCATACAATCTCAGGAAGGAGACTGAACGAACTGGCATCAGCTGTCGCTTCTAAGGACAGGGGAAGGTTAGAGGGACTAATAACTTTACCCCTTTTGAATTTTTTACCACACGCATACAGTATCTATCTTAAAAAGTAATCTGAGTTAGAAGCTGTTACTCCTCAAACACAGTAATATTCAATATTAGAAATATTAAGTAATATTAGAAAATGAACTTCAGAAAGCATGTCGTTTTACAGCTTTACAGAGCCTTCCCACACTTCTGAAAGGAAACAATATCCCCAACCAACACAGTCCTTTCACTCTCCTGCCATTGTATGTACTTGTTAACTGCACTTACTCATCATCATAAAGATATTTTGATTCTGTTTGTTTACAACATTGAAAATGGATCCCAAACAAATCTACTACTTTCCATCTTTCTTCCTCCTAATGAACACCCACGGCTGTTATTCTCCATGTAAATCATGCCACAGAACACAGGTTTAAAAAAAAAAAGCAGAAGGCAATACTTGCCCAAAACAATAGGCTCAAGAAATAATTACAGAAATCTCCCTAGGACAATTACAAAAATTACTCCAATCTGTTTGGAGTTAATGACATTTTATTCTATATGAGCAATATTCTACATTGTGGCTCTGGACCAAAATAATATAAACCAAAACAAATAAAAAATAAATTATTAAACTGAACATTTAAATTTCACTTTTAACAGAATTAATTTTTTTCAAAATTAAAAATTAAACTGGTAGGAAACCAACATTTAAAATATTAAGAAATTAAAAATAGAGCTTCCCTATGATCCTGCAATTGCACTACTGGGTATTTACCCCAAAGATACAGATGGAGTGAAAAGAAGGGCCATCTGTACCCCAATGTTCATAGCAGCAATGGCCACAGTCGCCAAACTATAGAAAGAAACAAGATGCCCTTCAACAGATGAATGGATAAAGAAAATGTGGTCCATATATACTGTGAAGTATTATGCCCCCATCAGAAAGGATGAATACGCAACTTTTGTATCAACATGGACGGGATTGGAAGAGATTATGCTGAGTGAAATAAGTCAAGCAGAGAGAGTCAATTATCATATGGTTTCGCTTATTTGTGGAGCATAAGGAATAACATGGAAGACAGGGGGAGATGGAGAGGAGAAGGGAGTTGGGGGAAATTGGAGGGGGAGACAAACCATGAGAGACTGTGGACTCTGAGGAACTGAGGGTTTTGGATGAGAGAGGGATGGGAAGTTAGGTGAGCCTGGTGGTGGGTATTATGGACGGCACGTATTGCATGGAGCACTGGGTGTGGTGCATAAACAATGAATTCTGGAACACTGAAAAGAAATTTAAAAAATTAATAAAAATTTTTTAAAAAGGGAAAAAAATAAAATAAAATATATTTTCAAAGTATCCTAGAAGTTAAACCTGATAAATTTACATTTTACTCAGGTAAAAATAGCAGATATTCAATAAAGGACATTGACTAGTTGCTAAGAATTCAGTTTCACTGTAAATCATTCTGAATATTAGAAACATGTAAAGTGATTCATACATTTCTAAATACTATTTAAATAGAAATATAAATAATATAAATAAATAATATAAATACTATACCCATATAGTATCTAAATACTGTATCTCAAAACATACTTCCACCCCAAAATCTTGCATCTTACAGAGGGGGAAAAAGTAAAGAGTAGGGCTTCAAAATTGTCTCTCAATAGCATGATCATTAAACTATCTGGCTGAGGTCCAGATAAAGCCAAAATACACAAACATGCGCGCAAAAACAAATTAACTCACAGTCATAATAAAAATCATTCAAAACAACCTAAACATATTGTTCAAATAACAAGAAGCTCATCAAGAACCCTGTTAAGAACTGTTTCCCGTGCTAATGTCACATTGCAGATCTACATAATGTTTCAAAAACACTAGTTGAAAACACATCTAATAGCTATGTAATTTTAAGTCTTTTATCTTACATTGAGAAATTACACAAATTCAAACAAATTTAAATAAAAAATACTCTGGGTTTTTTTTTTTTTTTAAGAGCCCTTTAAAGAAGAGTATGCATAGTTAAAAGTCAAAACACACACATAAACCACTAGATGGTATTTACTATGAATCTAATCATTCTGTCTCCATTTCTGTTTTTGCTTTAGGATGACAAATGGAGTGCAGAATCAATCTTGAATGCACACAGAACATTAGTGACACTTCTGCCTTTCTTCAACAGTTACCACAAGCCAAGTGAGTTAGGTTTGAGTATTCAAAGAAATAGCCACTTTGCAAACTCTTTTGCTCAGCCAAAAACAAACAGTAAGGTATCTGAATTATGATTTTACCTTTTTTTTTTTTTAAGATTTTATTTATTTATTTATTTGACAGACAGAGATCACAAGCAGGCAGAGAGGCAGGCAGAGAGAGAGGAGGAAGCAGGCTTCCCACTGAGCAGAGAGCCCGATCTGGGGCTCTATCACAGGACTCTGGGACCTGAGCCAAAGGCAGAGGCTTAACCCACTGAGCCACCCAGGTGCCCCGATTTTACCTTTTTAATCACTAGATTATAAAAAACTATTCTTTTAACCTTTATAGATAAATGATTGACAGTTTTCTTGAAATGTACAATCAGAAAGCTTAAGTATCCCATTTTTAGTCAGGTCAACGAGCTATAAACCCTAAATGCGAAGTCTGAAGTTTTTACTGTTAATCAGCAATTCCCATCCTTTAAATTCAAAACACCTCTTTCACAGTCTACAACTAAAATAAAGCAATTGTTGGACACCCTGGGGAGTTATTCCAAACTCCACTTCACAATATCTTAAATTACTCACTTAGAAACACTATTATCAATACAAATTCTGCTGTAATTGTTCCATTCTGCTTCCTTGACACATGGCACACAGCCATATAATGTCTTTTTTGCATTCTGAAAAACTCAACATCTTACTTAGAAACAGCTTTGAAACTTGGCTCGTGGCCTGTTCGTAATTGATACTACAGCTTAAATACCTTTCCAGCAAAGTTACAATAACTTCAAAATACTCTGGGATCAACCATTAAAATGTTTTTGTTTCGGTTACAACACTAATGAGCACCAAATGTTAGAATTTGTTTTAACAACCTAATACATCAAGGATTTTCTTAAAAGGGAAAGCTAGATCAGCTATCCATTATATAACGAAAGGCAGATTAGTCAGTGTTGATACAGATAATGCTTGAAGATTTAATACTTAGAGTGCATAATCAAGAATCTAAAAGTTAAATTCAGAAAGCCTGCTCAGTCAGCCATCATGGTTTTTCCCTGTGAAGATACCAAATTTCTGCTCATGGAAGCCTCCTTCCCTTTCATGCTTTGCATTAGCCAATCAACCCTCACCGTGATGTCCCCATTCCTGTCAAAGGGGTGACACTACCATGCTTTACTATACTTTTTCGTAGTACAAAGGAATTAAAGTACCGAGGAAGCAAAAAGCCATTAAAGGAAATCTCAACATATCAGGTTTATTAAAGCCTGGTAAGAAGCGCTGATATGACAAGATTTTACAAACAAAAGTGTAAATGCTATTTTAAAAATACAACAAAAGGAAAGAATGGAGCATTTAGATATATTCTGGAGATGAACACTTGGCATGCAAACAATCAGCAGGGTAAGGACTGCTGCCACCCCGCGGGTGTCTTCCCTGGACCCAAGTGCACTTGGCAGAGGGAAGCACACTGGCACCCACAGCCGCCACCACAACAGTCACACAGGCATCTCTGGCTTTGCAGCTGCTCCTGCTCCTTCCGAGGTGGCTTGTCTGCAGACTGGCCTCTGCCTTCAGATCACCTCCACATCTAAGCATCATGACTGCTACAACCACCATAACTAATTTCATCTTTCTTTTCCAGCATCTTTTCACTTTCCTCGGCATCCTATCACTTTTTTCTTATTTTTTTCATTCTAGGTAACTTAATATTTCTTGATATTCAAGCTGGACTTTTACAGAACTCAACAAACAGGTGCCTTTCCTTTGGTTTAACAATTATTAATCCTTCCTTTTGGCTTTAATGGTCAAGCCTTGGGTTCTTGTCAATTTTTATCACTGCTCAAGTTTTTTTTCCTTCATCATTAGGTAAGATCTCTCTTTTGCCTTATTTCCATGTTTCATTCTACTCTCAATGAGGATGCAGCTCACTAAATAACTAAGGTTTCATGAGACATGCCATATTAAGAATCCGTAGCAGATTCATTTATAAAGAAATGACTTAGCAAGCAAATACTATAAATAAGATTCATGTCATAAAAGCTAAAGCCTTTGAAAGAAATGCTAAAAATAATCTCAAGTATTTCAGAAGTATCTACATATTTGTACCTGAACTAACTGTAAGTAACTGATATTTATTCTTTAAAGAATTTCCACCCAGAATCTCTTGCTTGGGAATATTTTGTTAGTATAATTGGTGATGAAATATTTACAGTGATAAAACTCATTTCTTTAAAAAACAGTCTGTATTTTTTATATTATCTTGGATTTGCATGACTTCCCCAAGAGTTGGAATTAATAAGGCTTATCATTGTGACCCTATGTACCAAGTAGAGAATAATTAAGTCATTTGTAAATATTATGCCTACAAATATAAGGAACCATAGCATATAAATTCAAAGAAGATTCATTGTAACTTCAATTTCTAACAATTTCTAAGTGCTAGTTCCTAAAATCTATTTATTAACTAGAAATGAAATGATGGTAGATTTTTGATGGATTGTTATTCTGAAACCTCAGCAAAACACTACGTTGTTACACTGCTATACTGCGCACCATTATTTCTCAGTCTGTGGATCATAAAGGGCCAACAGATATTATGGAGAAAAGGGTTCTAAGTTCCAACAAATGGAAGCGAAGCCAGTTTTTATCACTACAAGATTTCTCTGTACCATTAACATATTCATATATACTGTAGCTCCTCAAAGCACATGTGTTGACCCAACCATCTGTGTGTGTGTTGGGAGGGGTGGTATTGATGCAACTGTTCCTCAGCTTATGATTACAAAACCACACTGCAGCGGAGCATCCCCCAAAAGTAAAGTCTCACAGAATATATTTTGGCAAATACTAAGATTTACAGAGAATAGTCACTATTTGTTGTTTTTAATCTTTAACATAAAGCAATTTCTGCAAGATGCTGTATTTGTAAAGGTACTGGTTACTGGGGAAAGAGGAAAGGCATAAAGGTTAAAAAAAGAGATAAAGTCAACATTCTTCTCCTAAGAACAGTGACACCCGAAAAGATAAACAACGCTCTGTTCACATTTAACCTTTCTGCTGTAGCTATACATGAATTCAACAGATAATTCCTTTTTTTTTTTTTTTTTTCAATGACAGGCTTTGCTTAAGAGATGGCACAGAATTTAGACATTTCATTTTTTCAAAATTCAGGCTAATGGGGACTTTAAAACAACTAAAATACTAATATCCAAAGGCTTTTAAAGGGCTGCATATAGCCAAAAACAAAATGTAAATTGAGTGCCTTGATTTGTGTGATACCAGACTCAAACTAGAGTGGAGCATGAACCTTCATAGTGTTCTCCTAGATCACAGAATTGGGTAAGGAGAAAGACATTCCAATTCCTCAGGTCCCAGGGCTATTAGAGCAGACCAAGGGCAGTCCTAGGTTCAGATTTCACTAGGTGTCTAGCACAGGTGTCAAAAATAACAGCTAGATGTCTAAAAATCCAACCCTTCTGATCCAACAACTCTCATTTCTTCTGACACCTCAAAGATGCTTCAGACAGAAAGAGCACTTTACCAGCAGAAAGGTAAAGCAACCCACCATTACATTGGAAATAATGCCCACTTGCCACTATCAATAGTTTATCAATGTAACTATTAAAGGCACACTTAAAATATACTTACAAAAAATGTAACTTTTTAAATAACCCAATATATTCATTATATAGCTTGATGATAAAAGGTAAGTATAGTGAAAGTTACTTTCAGAAAATTTCTATTTTAGCAAAATTTTACTATAAACAATAAGATAAACCCCACTCGTATGGACAGTCTTCTGGAGAGATGGAAATAGATTCCGAGTTGGTATTTTTAAAGACAGGAGTATACCTACTGTGGTCTTGAAGCACAGACTCTGGAACCCAGACACAGCTGCAAATCCCACTGAGACTCATACTAGCCAGTAACTCTGAGCAAGTTACCTAACTTGTCAGTGCCTCAGTTTCCCCACGTTTGTCACATAATATCAACAGCCACCTCCTAAGGTTTTCATGAGAAGAGTATGACTTATGGCGAAGAGGACCAGACTCATAAAAAGCACTACATCAATATTTGTTATATACGCCATTATTTGTTACAGAATCCTAATTACAAAGGAAAAATACTTGAAGTTTGTTAACTTTTTTGTTGTTGTTGTTTTTAAAGATTTTACTTACTTATTAGAGAGAGAGAGAGAATAAGCTGGGGGAACAGCAGGTAGAGAGGGAGAGAAGCAGGCTCCCTGCTCAGAGGGACTTGATCCCAGGACCCTGTGATGATGACCTGAGCTGAAGACAAGATGCTTAACGGACTGAGCCACCCAGGCATCCCAAAGTTTAGTAAGTTTTTAAAAGGAAGGACTCAAATACCTAAGGAAAGCAAATGAAACATATTCATAACAGAAGGATTTATGGATGACAGTGATATGTGTACCAACTTAAAAATTGGTTCTTATTCCCTAACTCATGGACTCCTTCACGCAAAAACATGCTCATGGCTTTGTGCACACCAGCACTGTGCTAGGTGCACAGTCACAAGGATAAGCAAGATAAAATCTTTGACCCAAGATTACAGGGGTACTCTGCTCACTTTAGCGTTTATTAAAAACTTAATGTTAATAAACTATATGTATATCGTACATAATTAAATGGTGTAACTGCACACAAATGTGGTTTTATTGTCATGGTTTTTAAGAACCCTCTAGACATAACGCCAGTGAAAGGTCAAACTGGTGACTCAGGTGGATAAGCACATGTAATCACATTTTCCCTTCTGCTCCACACTCACTAGCTGATTAGAACCTGCTGGAAAGGATAGCCTGGTTCTGGGAGCTCAACTTAAAAGAAACTTGTACTGTTTTCTTTACCAAATAATTTGATTGCTCTGAGAGAAATGAACAGGGACAATTTGAAGCCTGCAATGTGCCTCTTTTGTCTCAGGCAGGTTTCCAGTTGCTCTTAGACCCTCATGTTTCTGCTGTGGGTTGTGATACATAGCCTGATCATCCTTCTAACTTGGCCACTTGTATCAACCTTACCTAGTAATCTCCAGATTTTCCAAATATACACCATGCACACAAAACTTCAATCAACACAAATAAATGATCACAGTATTTAAAAGAAAACTTTTATATACAAATTTTTGAAAGATTTAAGTCTATATTCCCTTTAAGAGCAGATAGCAATTACCTAAATACCTCTCTCCCTTCGTACTCTCTCAGCAGCTGAAATCAGCAGTGTATTTCTAAATATTTAGGATATCAGATTCTACATTCTTAGGAAAAGTCTAACTTCTAGACTTAGACTACTCCACTGGACAAAATTAGTTGCATGTGATTATCTTTAAATTGTTCACAAAAAAATGTTTTGTTTTGTTTTGTTTTTTACAGAGAGAGCACATAGAGGGTGCCCAGAGATCTAGCTGAGATCATGACCTCAGCAGAAATACAGTTGGACGCTTAACTGACTTAGCCACCCAGGCACCTGCCCCAAATATTTGATATCTTTCAAATTTTCTCACTAAAATACAATTCCTCAACTATTGTAAATGACTTGTATCAACTCACCATTCTGTCAAAATTGAAAAGACAAGACCAGTGGCAAGATAGAGATCATATTAAGCAGAAACGATATTGATCATATATGATCTAAGCAGAAACAGCCCAAGAATGGAAGGGAAGACAAAGTTAACTGAAGAGGAGTAAATATCATCTTATAAACAAGACAGGCATGACCACTATGTGGCCACAGATGTGAACCCTTGAATCTTCAGTCACATTACTGAGTAGGAATACCACTGCTGAGTTGTAGGGCACGCATCTATGGTTCCACTGGCCTTCAGGAAGTGACCAGTGAAGAAGCTTTGTTCCCAATGTAGGGGTCAGCACAGAATGTAAAAGAATAACCAGGAAACAACCATCTAGAGCTGCATGAATACTGATTCCCCAGATGGGAATCTGAATACCACTTAGTAATTCACTCATGTTACTCAACCTCTGTGTTCCATATATATTATATAGTATAGCTTAAAGTCAGGCCATGTAATGCCCCCAGCTTTGTTTCTCTTTATCATCATTTCTGTGGCGATTCAGGGTCTTTTCTAGTTCCATACAAATTTTAGGATTGTTTGTTCTAGCACTTTGAAAAATGATGTTGGTATTTTGATTGGGATGGCACTGAAAATAGAGATTGCTCTGGGCAGCACAGACATTTTAACAATGTTTACTCTTCCGGCCCATGAGCATGGAATGTTTTTCCATCTTTCTGAGTCTTCGAGTTCTTTCATGAGTGTTCTGTAATTCATATAGATCCTTTCCCTCTTTAGTTAGGTTTATTCCTAGGTACCTTATGGTTTTTGGTGCTATAGTAAATGGAATCGATTCTCTAATTTCCCTTTCTATATTTTCATTGTTAATGTATAAGAAAGAAACTAATTTCTGTACAGTGATTTTGTATCCTGCCACATTACTAAATTGCTGTTTGAGTTCTAGTACTTTGGGTGTGGAGTCTTTTGGGTTTTCCACATCCAAAGCATCTTGTCATCAGTGAAGAGAGAGAGTTAGACTTCTTTGCCATTTTGAACACCTTTTCTTTCTTTTGGTGTCTGATTACTGTTGCTAGGACTTCTAGTACTATGTTGAACAACAGTGGCAAGAGTGGGCATCCTTGTCATGTTCTGATCTTCAAAGAAAGGCTCTCAGCTTTTCCCACATTAAGAATGATATTCACTATGGGTTTTTCATAGATGGATTTTATGAAATTGAGGAATGTTCTCTCTATCCCTATAGCTGAAGAGTTTTAATCAGGAAAGGCTGCTGTACCTTCTCAAATGCTTTTTCTGCATCAGTTGAGAGGATCATGTGGTTCTTGTCTCTTCTCTTATTGATATGTTCTATCACGCTGATTGATTTGCAAATGTTGAACCACCCTTGCATCCCAGGGATAAATCCCATCTGGTCATGATGGATAATCTTTTCAATGTACTGTTGGATCCCAACAGTAGGATTTGCTAGGATCTTCTTGAGAATTTTGGAATCCATATTCATCAGGGATATTGGTCTGAAATTCTCATTTTTGATGGGGTCATTGCCTGGTTTGGGGCGATGCTGGCCTCATGAAGAGTCTGGAAGTTTTCCTTCTGTTTCTATTTTTTGAAACAGCTTCAGGAGTATAGGTATTATTTCTTTGATGCAGACATGCATCCATTTTTTTCTAGGTTGCTTAACTTATTGGCATATAGCAGTTGATAATTTCCGATGATTGTTTCTAGTTCCTTGGGGTTAGTTGCGATCTCTCTCCTTTCATTCACAATTCTATTAACTTGGGTCCTTCCTCTTTTCTTTTGCAGAAGTCTGGTCAGTGGTTTATTGATCTTATTTTTTCAAAGAACCACCTTCTAGTTTTGTTGATGTTTCTACAATATTTCTGGGTTCTAATTCATCAGTCTCTGCTCTACTCTTAATTATTTTCCTTCTTGTGCATGGGTTAGGCTTAATTCGTTATGGATTCTCCAGTTCTTTAAGGTGTAAAGATAGTTTGTGTATTTAGGTTTTTTCTATTTTTTTGAATGAGGATTGGATAGCCATGTATTTCCCCCTTAGGTCCGCCTTTGCTGTATCCCATAGGTTTTAGACCGATGTGTTTTCATTCTCATTGGTTTCCATGAATTGTTTAAGTTCTTCTTTGATTTCCTGGTTGACCCAAACATTCTTAAGAAGGATGGTCTTTTACCTTCCAAGTTTTTTAATTTCTTCCAAACTTTTTCTTGTGGTTGAGTTCCAAAGCATTTGTGGTCTATGAATATGCAGGGAATCATATCAATCTTTTGGTATCAGTGGAGACCTGATTTGGGACCCAGTATATGGTCTTTTCTGGAGAAAGTTTCATGTTCACTAGAGAAGAATGAGTATTCTGTTGTTTTAGGGTGGAATGTTCTGTATATATCTATGAGGTCCATCTGGCCCAGTGTGTCTTTCAAAGCTCTTGTTTCTTTGTTAATTTTCTACTTAAATGATCTGTCTATTACTGAGAGTGGAGTGTTGAGGTCTCCTACATTTATATATTATTATTAATATGTCTATTTTGGTTAACAGTTGGCTTATGTAGTTGGTGGCTCCCATATTGGGGGCATAGATATTTACAATTGTTAGATCTTCTTGTTGGATAGACCCTTCCAGAATGATATAGTGTCCTTCTGTACCTCTAACTACAGTCTTTAGCTTAAAATCTAATTTGTCTAATATAAGAATTGCTACCCCAGCTTTCTTTTGCAGTCTGTTGGCATGAAAAATGCTTCTCCATCCCTTCACTTTCAGTCTATATGTATCTTTAGGTTCAAAATGAGTCTCTTGTAGACAGCATATGAACGGGTCCTATCTTTTTATCCAATCTGCAACCCTGTGCTCTTTTATGGGGGCATTTAGACTGTTACTGAAAGATATTATTTTACTGTCATTATGTTGCCTGAAAAGTCCTTATTTTTACAGATTGTCTCTGTAAATTTCTATTCTATATCACTCTGGTGGTCTTTCTCATTTTATAGAACCCCACTTAATATTTCTTGCAGGGCCAGCTTAGTGGTCACATGTTCTTTCAGTTTTTGCCTGTCTTGGAAGCTCCTTATCTCTTCATGCATTCTGAATGACAGCCTTGCTGGATGAAGTATTCTTGGCTGCATGTTCCTCTCATGAATATGTCTTGCCAGTCCTTTCTGGCTTGCCAGGTCTCAATGGGCAGATCTTATGTTATTCTGATGTTCCTCCCTCTGTACATAAGGAATCTCTTGCCCCTAACTGCCTTTAAGATGGTTTCCTTGGTTCTAAGATTTGCGAATTTTACTATTACCTCCCAGAGTATTGGTCTATTCTCCTTGATCTTGGGAAGGGTCCTCTCTGCCTCTAGGACACAAATCCTTATATCATTCCCCAGATTAGTTTAGTTCTCAGCTAGGATTTACTCATATATATCTTCTGGGCCACTGTATCTCCCAAATCGAGGATTGCCCCTGCAAGAAGGCTACCCATACTGCTGAGAAGCTCAGTGATGGCTATCCTCGTAAGGCCAGGCTGGCCACTAGAAACACTGCTAGAGAGCTGGGTTCCCTGAGGCACAAAGACCTGGTCCCAGTGCCTGGATGTGTGATAATCCCAAGGTTCAGAGCTGCCCAAGGGGCTGATTCCAGGAGCGGTGGAAACTGCACTCTGGTTAGCTCCTTCCTCTGCCCAAACTCACTTCACAAGCCCTCACTTTCCTACAGGTGCTGCTGCCAAGAGAATTGTCTAAAAAACCTCCTGCATGCAAATCTCTGCCTCAAATCTCTATTGCCTGGAGAACCAGACCTAAGACAAACTTAAACATTCCAAAATGCTGCATGAAATAAAACAAACATTCCTTAAACACACAGTAAGAAATTAAGTGCTGAGAGGCCAAAATCAGGCAGGAGAAGGAGACTAGAGCAGTCAGCATGAACTGACTGTAGTTGCTGGGGGGAGATTTACCGGTTTCAATAACCAAGGAGCTCAAATTTTAACACACCTATCAAGTAGCTGGAAATGAGGACTTAACCCTGAGTGACAGGGAACTGGAATAAAACACCCTCATAAAACCAATTTCGCCATCAAGGAAGCTTAGCTATACCTTGGCCTGAGTTCTAAGTGGATTAAAAAAAAAAATCCCCAAAAGCTACACTGAGAATTTGAGTTATATGCCAGCCTTCACAAAGGCCTGAAGTTCAAATTTATACTACCTGCCTGCATGATCCAAGAAATCCAAGTCTCAGAAATTTATAAAAAGAGTGATTTCAGGCCAATACTAGCCATGGTATACCTAGCAGAAACAAATGTATAACTACTCTGGGCCCACAGAATTCCACGAGGGAAAGAACAGAAAGAAAAACAATTAGACAACAAAACACTTCAAATAACAGTACAGATAGGAACTATAAAGTATGCTTAGAATTATTAAAAACAAAAGTCTTTATAAAACTTTGAGGAGGAAAAAAAAAGGGACAGCACCAGAGAGGCCATGTAACTTTGGAGGAAAAAAGAAAGAACTTTATAAGCATTGAAATGAAAAAAAAAAAAAAAGTGCACAGTGGGTTCAAGAGCAGATTAGAAACATAAATTTTAAGGAAAGCTTCTAGGAAAAAGACAATAATAGTTTGTTAACGGGTAAAAACCAATAGAATTTGAAGAATTAGAGAAGAACAATTTATAAAAAGCATAAAGACATAAAATATGATGATGATTATGGTACTCAGTGATCAAAGCAGAAATATTAAAAATAAGCACAGGTAATGGATACTGTGGTTGCCTTCCCAACGTCCATGCCCCGTCATTGTTTTTTTTGTTTGTTTAGTTTTGTTTTTGAGTAATATTCCTGCTTCATATAACCTATATGTTTTGGGGGCCTAGAGCCACCCTCATTCTAGAAACAGGGCATGAAACTCAGAGGCAAGGTTAAACAGTATAATCACTGCCCCCCAACTCTACCCTGAGGTTTGGAGAGGTTATCCAGTAACTTCTGGGAAAGAACCTCTCTCAACTTGGAGCTGCTCAGCCATTTTGGAACCATGAGGGAAGCCAGCCTAAATACAGTCAACATGTAGATCAGAGCAGAGCTGAGAGAACTGCAGACAAAAAGAACAAGAGTTTTGATCAAATAGCATGTAAGACTGACCTATCTCTAAACTTTCAAGTTAGGTAAACAGAATAAATCTCTACTGTTTCATGTAGCTAGTTGGGTTTTCTGTTATTTGCAACTAGAAGCATTCTGTCTGAGACCCATGGTAAAAGACTAAGTTCTAGCTGATCTACCACTAAAATTTCCACTCATTTTAGACTGAATACAAGTTTTGAATGAGAAATTATTAGGCTATCTTTCAGAATTGGCTTAGAAGCAAAACAAGGATATGCCTGACATGGGAGATTTTCAGGAATGCCAAGACTGTAATTCCCCAGGAGCCAGGAAAGCTGAGCATTCCCAAATGAAAAGCCTAGCATATGGTAACACAATTTCCATAGAAAAGGGTAAAGATGATGGAGCCAAAGGGAAAACAGGACATATGTAAATGAGGTTTGCCCCTGGAGCAGTCCACTGAGTAAGAATCTACCTCATCTTAAGTCTTTGTTTTCATGCTATTTATTTAAACTGTACTATTTTAAAACACTGAAAGCCTCTGGTTAAAATAGATCTATTCCCACTTATCCCTGAAACTCCAGTAAAATGCCAGTGAAGCCATTTTCTTTAAAGTATGAAACACTTAATTATGAAGACTAGAAGTGATTATAGACCAAAGAGGTTAATCAAATTTTGGAAGCTGGAAAGCAGAGGTGTGAGCACTTTCTGGCATAGCAGAATAGAGAAAATTGAAACCTAACTTTGTATAATCAAAAGGATACCAACAAGAAGGTAATTGACAATGAAGAATCGTAGATAAGGCTCAGGACAATGGGCAAGACAATGGTAGGTGGGGCTAGAATCAGAAGGAGAGAAAGATTCATGAGACAGCTGGATTAAAAATGTTCTCTCTGATTCTCTGAGTCTCTTTCCAGCAGGATGAAAACAGACTCTGATGGACTCTAGACTGAGGGGCTGCAGGCGCTGAGTACGAGGCTGAGACACCACAGGGAAGCAGAGAGGACAGAGGCCAAGTTTATATGCTAAGCAATGAGCTACCACTGCCCCAGCTCTCTCCCCTACTCAACCTCCAGAATCTGGTGGCCAGTCTTACACCCCCTTGATAGGAGACAGGATTCCTCTTTGGGAAGAAAACCAGAAAAGATTACAGGCATTAAGAGTCAGAGATGTGTAATAAAATAAATCTGGTCTTCATCTAACAGCCCTGGAATGAAAGCCATGCACACAGCTTCCACTAAGACTTCTCAAATTAGCCAAGCACTTGAGAAACATGTGAGGAATTCCTCTGCATGAAAGACAGAAACCAAACAACAGAAAAACAAATGGAAAAGAGATAATACGGTACACAAAGAAGTCCTGTATTTTTTTTTTAACTGAAACTAACATCTTCAGATGGATGAGATCAAAGTGTGTCCATAAAGCACTAACAGGGCCTATCCAAAGAAATGTTTACACAACAAGAAAAAGCTTTTGAGATTTTAAAATGAGAGCAGAAACATAAATACATATATAATATGAAGACTGGAAGATAAAGCAGAGGAAAAGTCCCAGATACTAGAAAGAGAGAAAGAAGAAAAAAAGAAAATTAGAAGACCAAAATCCAGGAGATCCAATACTAGACTTTAGAAATTCTAGAAAAGAGAAAAGGGAGAAGAAATAATCAAAAAGGTAATACAAGAAAAATTTCCCATAAACCCCAAGTCAAACAAGTTATGGGAAAAAGTGAATATAACTTGCAGTCACTGTAACTCCACTATAAATAATAGTTCATTACAATAATGAAGTCATTGACCAATCAAAAATCGTGTACCTGGGGCGCCTGGGTGGCCCAGTGGGTTAAGCCGCTGCCTTCGGCTCAGGTCATGATCTCAGGGTCCTAGGATCGAGTCCCGCATCAGGCTCTCTGCTCAGCAGGGAGCCTGCTTCCTCCTCTCTCTCTCTGCCTGCCTCACTGCCTACTTGTGATCTCTCTCTGTCAAATAAATAAAATCTTTAAAAAAAAATCGTGTACCTATTATGGAGAACCAATGCTGAAGGGGAGAGGGAGAGAACTGAAAAGCGAGATATAAAAGAGGTCAATCCTCAACTACCTCATTAAAAAGTCAACAGTTAAGTGACAAATGAAGAAACAGCATCATAAATAATATTTAAAAATACAGAGGTAAATGCCAGAAAAAACTGCTAAAAGAATTCAAACCAGATGCCTCTGGGGCTACTGACCCACATCTTTCTCTAGAGGCTTGACCTCATTGGTTGGCTTTTTAACAGTAGTTAAACCCATAAACCTTTGTAAGAAACAACCATTTATAATATCAAGTAGCATGAAATACCTCTCCATATATTTTTACATTCATTTATGTCTAAATTAAATAATTTTTCCAAGAATTAAGTCCAGTTAATATCAAATTAAGTCCAATTAATAACCATACAGTTAAAAAATTATTTTTCTTAGAAGCTTCAAGATCCACTCTTCTACTTTCAGATATGCAATATGGTATCATTAATTATAATCAATGCTATACATTACATCCCCACAACTTATTTTATAACTGCAAATTTGTACCTTTTGACCCCCTCACCTATTTTGCCCACCTGCACCCTTGGTCTTGGGCAACTGCCAATCTGTTCCCTATATACATGAGCTCAGTTTTTCATCTTCAGGTTCCACAGGTGAGATCATATGGTATTTGTATTTTTATGTCTGACTTATTTCACTTAGCATAATGCCCTCAACGTCTATCAGTGTTGTAGTAAATGGGAAGATTTCATTTCTATGGTTATTATATTTAAATATAGATACATACACACACACATACACACACACACACACACACACACACATTATGTTTTCTTTATCTATTCAGCCATTGATGGACACTTAGGCTGCTTCCACATCTTGGCTACTGTAAATAATGCTGCAATGAACATAGGGGTACAGATACGTTTTGAATTAGTGCTTTCATCTTCTTCAGATACTCAGAAGTAGAAATGCTGGATTCTACAGTAGCTGTATTTTCAATTTTCTTGAGAAACCTCTACATTGTTTTCCACAGTGGCTGTACAAATTTGTATTTCCCCCACCCAAAAAAATTTTTTAAATAAATAAAACAATAAAACATATGTGTATAAGCATGAAAAAAATTTACATTCTCACCAACACTGCACGAGGGTTCCCTTTTCTCCATATCTTTACCAACTTGCTATCTCTTGTCTTTTTTATAATGGCCATTCTAAGAGGTGTGAGGTGATATCTCACTTGCGTTTTGATTTGCACTTCCCTGACAACTGGTGATGTTGAGTAGCTTTTCATGAACCTGCTAGCCAGCTGTATGTCTTCTTTGGAAAAATGTTTGTTCAGATCCTCTGCCCATTTGTTAACCACAATGTTTTCTGCCACTGAGTTGTATGGGTTCTTTATATATGTGGATCTTAGCCCCTTATATCAGATATATGATTCACAAATATTTTCTGACATTCAGGAGGCAACCCACAACTCTTTAAGGTGGTGTTTTATTTAGGCCACTAGGTAGAATGCAACAAACTGTAACAGCTGTAACAAAGAAGTACAGAAATGCAAGGGCTTAAGTAAGACAGAAGTTTATTTCTCTCTCACCTAACAGTTCAAAGTGAAGTTGGTCCTCATTTGGTGTCTACCTGTGGATCCAAGGCTGCTGCTTCAATTCTTGTCATTTCCCAGCCAAAGAGAAACAGGAATTGAGGACATTCAGGGCAAATAACTGTCTTTAAGAAGAAGACCCAGAAGTTGCCCACAACTCTTCCTTCCAAATACCAGGGTCCCAAGCTTAGTCACAGAACCACATCCAAGCGAATCTTGCCCTAGCATGCAGTTGGGGTGGGATGTCATGGGTTAGCTAATATAGGGGTGGGACCAGAAAGCTCAAAAGAAGAAAAAAAAATGACTACTGCGGTACAGTTAGCAGTGTTTGTCACAGGTAAGTATTATCATCCCTCCTTCTTAAATGAGGAAATTGAGATTCAGAGCTATCTACCAAAGGTCCCATAGCTAATAATAATTAAGCCAAGATTCAACTGCATATTCTGTCTCTAGATCCTATACTATTTCTACTAAACCATGCTAAGTGACAAAAGGAATACATATTATTTTTAAATTTCTTGCTAGGAGCGCCTGGGTGGCTCAGTCGGTTATGTGTCTGCCTTTGGCTTAGGTCACGATTTCAGGGTCCTAGGATCGAGCCCCACACTGGGTTCCCCACTCAGTGGGAAGTCTACTTCTCTCTTTCCCCCTGTCTCTCCCTCCACCCCCACTCATGCTCTCTCTCTCAAATAAAATCTTATTTCCTGCTAAATACGGCACAACTGGATTGGTTCTAACCAAACACTCCTGGATATCCAAAAGTAGTTGCCTCCCCACCCACAGCAGAAATGACCTGTCCACTTCCATCTAAGAGGTTTAGCCTGCCTATGGAAATAGTAAAGATCTCCCAAAGGCAGCAAAACATTGTCATGCAAGACAACGCTGACTGTCCTCAGGACTCACCTCTCCCACCCCTCTATGTTTCTAGACCTATAACCAGACTCAAGTCCCACCAGGTACCTAGAGGTGGGATACAAAGTGTGACTCATGAGGAAGTGCACTACATTTCAAAAGAACTACTTGGGTTTTCTAATTTGTACAAGGAGAAATCTAAGGAACATGTACAGGAATGGAGATTTAAGGCCGTGGAATAACAGTGGAAGAAACATCAAGTTGGATCAAGCTGAATTGATTGGTACGAGCTCACAAAGAAGAAATTCTGCATTTAATGTTTCAGCTCAGGGAGTTAGCAAAGGCTCTAACGATTGGTCAGTTCATTGGTTGGTTGGCTGAAAGGCAGATCAAAATATGCTGTGCCTGTGAGCAGCCTGGAAATGCCCAAGCTTCCTTGATTTAATGCAGAGGAAGGGATTCAAAGGCTCAGGGAGACCAGACAATTAGAGTGGACTGTCATTTAAGATCAGCTCACTCGGTGGGGGAGGATCCAGAAGATATAATTTTCACCCATACATAGAGAAATGAATTTGTGAGGAGAGGTCCCAACCTTCTTGAAGAGCTCCATTAATTGCTCTCCCCTATAAGCCAGACCTTACACTGGGAACTGTAGCCATCTCAACTGGAAAACCTGAAAGCAATGGGAGTAATTGGATCCCAGAAGGGCAGCAGCCAAGTGACAGCACTCAAGAGCCAAACGCAAGGCAAGTATAGTTACTGTAATGGACAGCAGCCAAAACCACCATTAGAACAGCAGGACTCTTCCAGGCCTGTGGCACTGGCTGGTTACCCATGGTGCTGCCAGAAGTGATGTAGATACGAAGTCTACTAAATTCCCACCTGATCTACAGAAGCAGAAAAAGATTTAGGTCAAGTGAACAAAAGTCTAACTCAAAACACAAATAGAGCCATGGTCCTCCAGTCAATTCCCAAACTTAAATCAGTTTACAGATCTAGAGTCCCCAACCCAACATGGGGCTTGAACTCAAGACCCTGAGGTCAAGACCTGAGCTGAGATCAAGAATCAGATGCTGAACCGACCAAGCCCCCCAGCTGCCCCCAGTCCAGAAACAAAGAGAAGGCCCAGTCCCCTTGAGGAAGGACCCTGGCACACCACTGAAAATGAATACAATTAATGGTTCTTCCAGCATCCCTCCAAAGATGCCTACAGAGGCCTTTCATAAACTGTGCACTGGAGAAATGGAAATAATTACACCTTTCAAAACTAATGGATACTGGGTCTGAAATGACACAGACTACAGGAAACCCAAAACATCATGTGGCCCTCCAGTATGGGCTTATACAGAGGTCACGTGATCAATGGAGTTTTGGCTCAGACCTGTCTCACATGGGCCCGGGGTCCCCAAATCTATCATGCAGTTATTTCCCCAGTGCCAGAATGCATAACTAGAATACGCGTACTTAGCAGCTGGCAGAATCCGCACATGGGTTCCCTGAACTGTGCAATGAGGGGTTACATGGAAAGGCCAAGTGGAAGCCAGGAGAACTAACCAAGGAAAATAATTCTGATTAGAAGCAATACCACATCCCTACAGGGATTGCCGAGTTTACTCCTACCATCAAGGAGCTGAGAGCTGTGGGGAGAGGGATGCCTACCACATCTCCGTGAAAATCCTACTGGAGAGAAGACAGAAGGATCCTGAAGAACAATGGACCATCTGAAGTTAACCAAATGAGAACTCCAATTATAGCTGCTGCGCTAGATGTTCTCCCACTGCATGGGTGAATGCATCCCGCTGGGAGCTGGCAGGCACCTACTGATCTAGCAAATACCCTTTTCCGAAGACCTGTCCAGAAGGCCCTCCAAAAGCAGTTTGCTTTCAGCTGCCAAGGTCTGTGATACATCCTTACTGTCTTACCTCAGGAGCATATCAACTCTCCAGCTGTAAGGCATAACTCAGTTCCCAGAGACCTGGATCTCCTTTCCTTTGCACAGATCTTCCACTGGTCCATTACATTGATGGCATTGTGGTGACCAGGCCCTACTGAAGGAAAAGTAGGAACTACTCTAGCCTGGCTGGTAAGACACATCGAAGCATGCTGACCACCCATCCTCTCCGAGATGAGGGGAAAATTGTATCTGGTCCCTCCTACAACCCAAGAAACATACTCCTCATTTGGGTGTATGACTCCAGCCCACTTACCCAGTGACTGGAAAAGCTGCTGGTTTGACTGGGGCTGTGCCCCTTGGGTCACGTGATGCAGTGGATCCCATGGCATCTGAAGTGCCAGTGGCAGATGTGAATGTGTTTGGAGCATCTTGCAGTCCCCTGAAAGTGAGTCACCACAGGCCTTCAGGATTTTGGAGTAAGGCCTGGCCATCACCCTCAGACAATTACTCTCCTTTTAAGACATGCTCTTAGTCTACTAGAGGGCCTTCATAAATATTAAATGCTTGGCTATGGGCCCCAAATTACCATAAGACCTGAGCAGCCCATCCCACCAAACGCACAGCTTGGCCTGCACAGCCACACTCCATCATCAAATGTACATGATGCATACATGGTCAGGCCCAAGCAGGCCCCGAAAGCATAAGACAGACAGATGAAGTAGCCCAAACACCCATGGCCCTCACTCCTGCTGCTCTGCCTTTTCTCTCCCCGCCTGCACCTACAGCTTCATGGGGAGTTCCTTATGACTTCCTAGCAGATGGAGACTCAAGCCTGTCTACAGACAGGTTGCCTGACAAGCAGGCACTGCCAGAAATGGCACTAGCCCTCCTCCTCTGGGGCATGGCTCAAGGACAACAGTGAAGGGAAAAGCCTCTCAGTGGACAGACTCGGAGCAGCGCATCTGGCTGTGCACTATGCTTGGAAGAAGAAATGACCAGACACTCAACTCTAACAATTCGTGGGCTGTAGCCAGTGGTTTGGCTGGATGGTCAGGGCCATGGGAGAAAGAGAATCAGAAAACTGGGAACAAAGAAACCTGGGAAAGACGAATGTAGCCAGACCTCTCTAAATGGGCAAAATATATGAAGATCTCTGGGTTCCATGTGAATACTCACCAAAGGTAACTTTAGCAGAGGAGGATTTTAACAATCAAGTGCCTAAGACGATCTGTTCTGTGGCTATCAGTTAGCCTCTTTCACCAGCAACCCCCAGGTTAACTGGCAAGCTCATGAAGGTATTCTTGGTGGCAATGCTAGAGGATATGCATGGGCTCAGGAACACACACTTCCACTCACCAAGGCTGACATGGCTACAGCCATCACTGCCAGCTGTAGGGAACAAAACTGAGCCCCTAATATGGCACAATTCCCCAGGACACTAGGCCACTTCCATTATGGGAGAGTCAGCATTGTATCCTTACTGGAATGAACACCCTTGGATATTGATTTCCCTTCCTTAAACACAAGGGTTCTGCCAAAACTACCATCCGTGGATTATAAAATACCTTATCCACCATCATGGTATTCTGCATTGCTTTTGATCAAGGAACTTACCTCAGAGGAAAAGACCTGAAGGAGCTAGCTTGATACAACAGTGGAATGGCAATAAAAATAAACTACATGGTGTATGTCAAGGACAACAGTATTTTTCATACTTGCTTGATATGTCCACAAGAAAAATAATTTTAAATGACGGCTAATCTTGTTTAGTGTCTCACAAAATTTTCAGGAGCAATTCAGACATTATTGTTAAGAACAAGTGAATTAATGTAAGTGGGATTAAAGTTTATAAATGAGCTATTTAAAACAATCATTATGTTTTATAACATGTCTACTTAAGAAGTTTCCAGAATTTTCTTGGAAAAAACTTATCTATACTAAGTTAAGTTAAATGATGGAAAGTTGTACTTAAAGGAGGCATATGCCTCTAGAAATTGGAAGTAGTGTATTCATAAATTTACTAGTATACTAAAGATGGTTAATATGTGGCAGACAGTTCATAGTTGTCTATTCCTTAGTTTTCACTGAAAATTAAGGTTACTAAAGATTAAAAATTCTTATCGACTATGTAAATGAAACTACTAAAAAGAATATAGACGACGAAGAAGAAAAATATACAAAGTATGCAAGGAAAATAAGATGTGTTTATGGTAAGAAAAAGTATACAAGGTATAAAGGATTATGATTTTGTTGAGAGAGAGTAATTTGTCCTAATACAAGATACAACTGGCTGTTCTAGAAAGAGAAAAAGGAAAATAGGACAAAAACGGAGTAGATATTTTATTTATTTTGTGTTTATTTATTTATTGTGTATTCAAGTTGCTAAGATTAAATAGACTAATTTGTTAGTCAAAAAAAAAAAAGATGGGGGTACCTGGGTGGCTCAGTCAGTTAGGCGTAGGACTTCTGATTTTGGCTCAGGTCATGATCTCAGGGTTGTGAGACTGAGCCATGCATCAGTCTCCACACTCAGCAGGGAGCCTGCTTGAGATTCTCTTTCTCCCTCTCCCTCTGCCCCTCTATATGAGTGCTCACTCTCTCTCTCAAATAAATAAATCTTAAAAAAAAAAAAAAGATGAACCTTAATATCAGAAGTATATTGATGTAAAAGTAGAATGACAGATTTTCTTGGATTATTGGTCTGCTTTCATTAAGAAACCAAAAAAAGATTGGTTCCCAGGAAGATTACTTAAAAGATAACAAAGTTTTGTGTGTTATCAGAATGATTTCCTAGGCTTCATGTTGTCTTTATCGGGTCCTTGATTACTTAAGAAAACCAAACCTTCTCAATATTAAAAGAACTAAGGGTTTTAAGAACTTTTTTTGGTCACTTTGGTTAAATAGATAATCACGTATTATAATGATCCGTGGTACTATTTAATCAAATATTCAAATCTTTTGACATTTTGACAAGCTTTCCAAAATCAAATTCAAAATAAAGTCTTTTTTAACTAAACTAGCTTTGTTATTTTAAAGAGGGTCCCTGGAAAATCTCAAAGGATTTGTTTCTCACTTTGTGAGAAATATTAAACTAATGAAGTTTAATCAAATAAACTCCATGGGAAGCATTGTCAAATAAATGATAACTTTCTTTCGGTTTTATTTGTATGGATACATGCCATTAATATAAGTATTTCAGAACTGTATGAAGTTCACAGAAATTTTCAGTACTCTTTATGTTCATGATGTTTTGAGCAAATTAACATTTCCAATTTTTCTCCCACCTTCCTGCCTTGGAAGCAGTGAGAACCCAAACTGTCCTTTTCTTGAAGTTCTGCAAGCTGAGGATACTTGATTTGATTTAAACATCTGAGAAATCGCCCCAACAGATCACATGTGAGCAACCTTCCTGCCTGCAGCCATGTGGGCCACTCGGAAAGTTCACTGAAACATGTGGTGACCCCAGAGACATTCAAATTGCAAACCAGGAAAATCTGTCAGATTGTCTCTGCCTGTCCTCACTCTACCATCTCCAAATGGTAGACATCTAGACATCTTAACTGCCTGCTTTCTGGACTCAACATCTAGACATCTTAACTGCCTGCTTTCTGGACTCAAAAACGGAGTTTAGAGTTTGTTCTAAACATTAATCTTTGTTTTTCTTTTATCTCTGGAAAAATGTCTTCTTCAATGCCTGACTGTTCATACCACAGAGAGGTCTACTGTAGGTTAGGGTATCTACACCCACCTATATACTACCACCTCCTGAAATGAGACACAACTGTTTGACAGGACTGACCACTTCCCAGGACAGAAACTGGTTCCGTGGGTTGTGGGACAGTCTACCAACTCAGGGTTTGGACTATGAAATTTCTTGGAAAAGTTTCACATGGTGGAATGACAAGGTTCAGGACGTGCTACCCCAGAATACAGCACCTTGGCATATTGAATATTATAAACTGAAGGAATATGAGAAATAGCACATGCAGGAAGGACTACCTAAACTTCCCCTGAAGTAGGTCATAAGGCCCTCGAATGAGGTGTCCTCCCTGAGGGAGGGAGGGAAGGAGAATACTTCTCTCTAAAGATGGAGGGACACCAAAAAGACTCTTTGTTTTCCTCTGTTTGCTACTCTTAACTCATACTCCTTTTTTTCCTATCATATTTTTCATTTTCCCTCTACTTTTGATGAAACCCAGGATAAAAATTGGTTTTAAGCATTTTTTTATCTTCATTTCCTTCTGAAGCCTCTGTACATAAAATTTGTATTAAATAAAATTTGTATGCTTTCTTTCAAAAGTCTTCTGTTATAGAGAACTTAGAAAGGAAACTGGTATTTTCTCCTCTACAATAAAGCACCAGATGACTTCCCAAAAACAAAAACAAAACAAAACAAAAAAAAACACTTCTGAATACTCCCCCTTCTGGAGGCTTATATTGACTGTCCTCTTGAGGAAGAAAGAGAAAAGTCTGAAAACAGATCTTTTAGTGGGGCATTAAGTATTGTTTTACCTTGAATCTTATTCTGAGATAAACAGGAGCCAAGAATTACTTAATCTGAGCATCGACTACCATGTGTAAGCTCAGGTAGGAGCAAATACTCTTAAGAATATTTATAATATTGGGGCACCTGGGTGGCTCAGTGGGTTAAAGCTTTGGCCTTTGGCTCAGGTCATGATCCCAGGTCCTGGGATTGAGTCCCGCATTGGGCTCTCTGCTCAGCAGGGAGCCTGCTTCCCCCTCTCCCTCTGCCTGCCTCTCTGCCTACTTGTGATCTCTTTCTGTCAAAAACAAAAACAAAAACAAAAACAAAAACAAAAAAACTTACTTGTATTGGAATTTTGTGAAGTTCTGAGGATTTACCTTCTTCAAGGGCCTCCGTAATCTTCAAAGAGATGATAACTGAGAACTCATCAGTTCTCTTCAGATTTTAGGCTCAAGAACAGTTTTTTTAATTAATAGAAATTAGATAAGAGAAATTGTCCTTGTATCTGTTTTAACTCATGTTTTTAAGTGAAGAAATCATGCATTATCAAAAATGGTGTCTGTTCTATTTTTCATCTAATCTCCTTATTTAGCAATAAATATTAGGAGGGCATGTAGAAGTAGAAAATAATTTTAGAGCAGTGTTTCCTAGATTCTTCTTTCCTTCATATAATCTTACAATGTGAGTACCTACATAAGATATGTGTTTTCCTTTGTTCACTAAACATTGTTAAATACCATTTTAACAGGAAAGATGATTAATCCATATTTTTATTTTTTACTTGGTTAACATTTTATCAAGTTATTATTTCTGTAGCAGGCGGTGTTAATTCAATGATGCTGGCAGGAGCATTCAGTTTGTGCTAAGAAAAAAGATGAGCATTTGAAGGGAAACAATTGCTTGCTTTTAAGTGTGATGTTGAGTAATGACTAAGTGCATTCATTTGCACAGTCAGTATAACCTCCAGAAAGATTTTTCCATGCCTTTTCCTCAAGTGGATCATGTGATCTGGTGTTTATCTTTGACTTGAATACCTTCAAGTCTTACAAACCACGTAATGTGACCATGAAATCAATCAGTTGTTTCAAAGGTCTCTTTGCAAGCAGATTTTATCTTTTTATTCTGGGAGGGGGTGGTATCAGGTTATTGCAATGAAGCCTGTACAGTCTATGTGTATACACTGGAAACTTTTCTCCCCTTGCCTTCACGTTCTTTACAGTGACTCTCAATGCACAGATTTCTACACTACTTTTTAGTTCTCTTCTCCAAACAGTCCCTGCCAGCAAAGAGTTAGCTTTGTGCTAAGGCGAACAGGCCATTATGTTTTTAAAAATTAAACAGTGTATATGGCACTTTGTAGCTGTCTTTTATAGATAGATGACAAAAAGTCAATGCCTGTGAGATTGTAACTTCTGCTCTTTCTTCTTTATTTTAGGGGTGATGGGGAAGGAGCTAATCTCTAAAGAATGGTGAAGTCTGTGAAGAACCTGCAGAGATGGTTATGGTAGCACATGGAATTGATGGATCTTCTGGATTTCTACACCTGCAATGTTCTCAACGTAGGTTTCCTCTAAAAACTGTCTGTGGGTCTTTTTTTCTTCTGCAGGACATGTGTACACATTTGTTGTACAGGACCTTTAATATGCTGGCCTTAGACTGTGCTAATGTGAAATGCTTCTCAGATGATTTTCTTAAAAACTGGGTTGTTTTAACATTGAATGTCAGCATTATTATTTGATGAGTGCTACCTCTCCATTATACATACATACACATGTGAAATTACGAATGAGGCAGTGACGTGTGAAATACATGGCTAGTATTTTGGGAGCAGTGAGTTTATTTTTGGATAAAAAAAGTTATTCTCAAATCTATTTAACAAATACATGCATGCCAATTGTTTATGATGTGTAAAGATCAATGTCTGATGCTGGCTAGAATTTAGAAACAGCTATACATTCTCATCCCTGTCTTCAATGACCCACATCCTGTACTTGATAGGTATAAGTGCTGTAGTGATTCAGAAGAGATCATCACGGACAATGAGATTAGAGAAAACTTGGGACATAATGAACTGGGTTTCAGGATTTGTTTGTAGGCTAAATTTGTATTTTGCTTTTATAGATTTCAGAGAGTGCAGGACACGACGTTCTGTTAAATAGTAGGCAGTAACTCAAAAGACACGTATCAGTTGTCAGAGCAGCTTCACTGACCAAAAGATAACTTCAGATTTTGAAAAGGTCATTATTCTTTATTTGGGTTATATTTGTATCCTGGACATAGATAATAATCTTCTCAAACTAAATTAGAGTCATCTAGACTAGAAGATACACCAATCATGTCATACTCTCTCTATCCTGGAGTTATCATCTCCAGTCCACCTTTGGTAATACTACTGATTTTAATTTTCCAATCCTGACAACCACTACTATACTATATGAAGTGGACAATGGGGATAAGTTGTTGTCTTGCAAATATTTGAAAACTTTTCCCAGGAGCACCTAGGTGACACAGTTAGTTAAGCAACCGACTCAATTTTGGCTCAGTTCATGATCTCAGGGTCATGAGATCAAGCTCTGCACTGACTGTGGAGCCTGCCTGTGATTCTCTCTCCCTCTCCTCGCCTGCGCTCTCTCTCTCATTAAAAAACAATAAAATAAAATAAAGACACTTTTAAAATATCCCATCAGGTTTCAGACAGAACAAAGAATGAAAATTCCTGGCAACACCCTAAAATTCCCCCAACGCCCACTTTTTTTTGTTTTTGTTTTTGTTTTCTAAACCAAAGGTATACCTATTTCAAGTGACTCCAAACTGATGAGCCTTTTATGACTTAAAACCAATGAGCCTTTTATGGCTCAAACATGGACACAACCAGGCTTCCCCAAAGAGGCTGCAGAAGATAAAGACCTCTCAAGATCTAGAGCCACCCCCAAAGACAGCCAAAAGAAAGAGTAAGACAACACCCCTGAGAAGTAGCAATAGTGGGGAGGACATTAGCCAAAAATGGGGTGCCACATCCCTGGGAACTCCAACCTGCATCTGGCCAACTGTACACACAAGTCCAATAACTCATATGCCCCAGCAGGGAGAAAGGCAAGCCAGGCTTTCAGGACACAAGGAGACAGACAGGAGATGGAGGAGAACAGCTGTCCCTGGGAGGGAGAAGATCCGTACTCACCTGGTTACCCAAAACCAAATTCATGAGAGTCACAATTCAAAGATCTGATTTTAACAACTATTTTTCTCTTGCTAATCTGAACTTGGAAAGGAAGGGAAAAAGAAAACTATTTCCTTCCTCTCTTTAGTGTAGACTGGGCACTACAGACAGAGATGTGGGACAGCTGACTGTGGCAAGAAGTCTTACCTTTCCTGGGCTTTTGTCAGTTTTCCCAAGATTCCATCTGCAGACTATGGATTGGGGTGCCCCAGCCATGCCCTCATGGTCACCAGAAACTATAGGGGAGGAAAATATCTTTTCTCTCTCCCTTCTAAAAGTTGACTGGCTCTCTGTAACAGAAGACAGAGTAATAAGAGAAAAGCATATCAATTTATATAACATAAATATGTGACAGAAGGACCTTCAGAAGGAAATTAAGACCAAAGAAATGTTTTTATACTAGATATAACAAGGAATAGAGTCATGGAAAAATGTGATGAGATAAAGAAGTAGTAAAATGGGGACACTTAGCAAGGACTATTCTTTAAATTCCCCTTGGCATTACTCCATCAGAGATAAGGATGATCCTTTCCTCTGGGTTTAGTGAGGGCACCTCTCATATGTGGGTCTTATGACCTGTTTCGGGGGAAGGTCAGAAAATCCTTCCTATACCTGCCATTTCTCAAATTCCTTCAGCTTAAAATATTCAACATGCCAAAGTGCCATATTTTGGGGTAGCATGTCCTGAACCCCATCATTCTCTTTCAAACAAGTTGTTTCTGGGGCACCTGGGGGGCTGAAACAAGTTATTTCTTATGACTCTCAATGGAAGAGTTTTGCCTGTTAGTAAGAATGGGTATATAAGTCCTCCCCAACCCCAGATTCAATGCAAAACACTTCAATCAAGCACACAACAATGTGGACTTCTTTGACAGTGCAAACCCAATGGCTGGAGATTCCCTAAAAATGCTGTATTATATATTTTTAAACTATTTTTTAAATGTATGGCAGAGCCAGTTATAAAGACAGAGAAATGTTCTAAGGCAGAAATGGTAAGAAAGCACAAATCTAGAGGTGAGTTAGTTCTGAAACCAGCATGTCCTAGGCACATGTGCACAGTCCTGGTGGCTAGCACTTGAAGTGGGGAGAGGAGAAGTGATAGGAAACAGGATAACAGGAGGTGCAACTGGGGAGCCTAAGCAAAGTGTAGAGTCAGAGCACAGCCCCTCCCACAGAAAGCCCTAAAGGGGGGATACATTATTTCTTTTTAAGATTTTATTTATTTCTTTGACAGAGATCACAAGCAGGCAGAGAGGCAGGCAGAGAGAGAGGAAGGGAAGCAAGCTCCCTGCCAAGCAGAGAGCCCGATGTGGGGCTTGATCCCAGGACCCTGCGATCATGAACTGAGCCGAAGGCAGTGGCCCAACCCACTGAGCCACCCAGGCGCCCCAAGGGGGTATAAATTAAAAATAATTCATCTTCCTGTCAATAGGTACAAAAAATTGAACAAAAGAAGAAAAAAAATAAATGCATATGGGTAAATCTAAATACTGTATTATTTCGGGGGTTAAAAGATCAAGTCCTGGGATGCCTGGGTGGCTCAGTCAGTTAAGCATCTGCCTTTGGCTCGGGTCATGATACCAGGGTCCTGGGATCCAGGGTCCTGGGATCAAGTCCTGCACAAGTCCCACATTAGGCTCCTTGCTCAGTGGGACATTTAGTGCTCCCTCTGCTGCTCCCCCTGCTTGTGACTTGCATATGCTCTCTCTCTCACAAATAAATAAAATGTTAAAAAAAAAAAAATCAAGTCCCAGAACCCACAATACCAATAAAAATAGTTTGTATCAGAAAAAGACTGATCTTGGATGGCTCAGTCAGTTTAGTGTCTGCCTTAGGCTCAAGTCATGATCCCAGCCAGGTCCTGGGATTGAGTCCTGCATTGGGCTCCCTGCTCAGTGGGGAATCTGATTTTCTTTCCGCCCCCCGCCCCCAGCCCCAGCTCATGCTCTCTCTAAAATAAACAAAGTCTTTGAAAAAAATTATGTTATCTCATCGATACGTAACTTATTTCAGTTAATTAAAATTTGTCAAAATTCATAATTGAGCATATAATCCCAAAATACAATGAAATAATATCTGTTGTATAAAGATTATTTTGTGAATTTAGAAACTGATCCAAAAATCAGAATGTTCAGTAAAGCTTAGTAAGTCAAGTGTTTCCCAATGATAGTGTTATAAAGGTTGACTCCAAGGACAAAAGAAAGTGAAAAACTCTTTGTTTGACAACCCACATATGGATTATCCGTGTGCTCATCCCATCCCCACTTTAAATTGTCCATGGCCAATTTTAAATTCTGAGTAGACTTTTTTCTCTTCTACACAGGACACTTCCAGAACTTCCCCATCTGTACATTTTAGAGAACAGAAATTTATTTCCATGCCTAAGATAAACTTCAAATGACAGATCTGCCGCTAAACTCCAATATAACCCAAAATACAGTATGAATGCTTTAACTTTCTGTTTCTCCCAGTACAAAGGTTTGGCTACCAACTTGAAAGCAGTATGTCACAGAGTCAACAAGGTGACATAGTCCTCTCACCTGAAATAAAAGCTGAACTCTTTTTGCAAGACACCAACTGGCAACCACTAAAACTAAAGAAGAAAGTTCTATTTGACTAGAAATGTAAAATCCCGCATGTACACACAGACTCTGATAGGGCACATGGACTTCCGGGAGTAGAAAGCTTCAACGGAACTGGATGATGTCTACACCTGAAGGCGTCAGAGCTTGCTGTCCTGCAGAGTAGTTAAGGGCTGTGGCCCTGAGGTTAGGATGCCCAGATTTGGATCCCAGCCCTGACAACGGTTTAACACAGGTAAGCTATTTAGCGTCCATATAGTCCAGTCTCCATCTGGGAGGCAGGCACAACAGCCCTTAACAGGACTGCAGTAAGGATTAAATTAGATATGACAGATGTAAAAGCCCTCAGCATAAAAATCACACTTATATTCCATAACTGTGAGCTAGCTATGGAATTATTATCCTGTTTCTAATATTATTTTACAATGCCACACTACCAGAAATGTCAAAAAGCACCTCAAGCAGTGGCTAAATAAATTATAATTTTGTCACTTGCTGATAAGAAACAATGCAAATGCCCACCATATAGCATTCTGCAAACACAGTAACTAGATCCAAGGCCAAGCAGCCACATATTAAATCATTAAAAATTATTAAGACATCACAGTGGAGACTCATCTGCTCACTCAAGCCCAAAGAACTGATCACTAATAATCAAGTCACAGTATTGAGGGACTAATGAAAATTTTCTACAATATGCTGCTGCAGTGACCTTGAGGGGGCAACCATAAAAAAACCCCAATAAAGTCAAAAAGAATCAAGAACCATACAAAGTATGCTATGACCACAGCACTCTGATATGCCAGCCTCACAGCCTGGGCAGCTGGGGGCCAGCAGGCGCTAACGGGAGGCTCTTCACAACAGCTGAGTTCTCTCGTGTTCCATGGGTACAAGTACCCATAGCAGATTATTCTAGAAGTCTGGTTTGTGTTTGACACTGACAGCCTAAGAAAACCTTAGCAGTCTCAGGGAAAGTAACACCTATGCCCAAAACCTACAACTCGGGGATGAAAAGAAAAAAGACTGAAGAAAAACTGAATTCTTACACCACCCCTGGGGCCGAAACTATTTGAGACCCAACTGTGAACTGGCAGCTACCACCATCAGTATCACCTGCACCAGTTCCTAGAGCAGGAATCTAAGAACCGCTTACCCGTAGCCCCTAATTCACTCTTCATTTCAAAGCAGGCTTTTTGTCTCAGTTTAAAAAGATCGAGAATGTCTAAAATTCTCTTTGCAGCAAATGGAAATGCATTCATCATTACTCCCCATTATCCTTTTCAGCTGGCAATAACATGTGGTTATAAAGCAGAAAAACAAGAAAGAGTCTGGGCGGTGTTGTCAAAGCTCAGATTCCAGCCCTGCCCTGTAGCCGGCTGTAATATGAGAAAGTTCCTGCTTCACATTCCAAAAGAAATTCATTCTTCTGTGATCAGCCCTCTCTACTTTAACTGCCTCCTTTCTTTGTGTCATTGTTTTTTATCCACGCGCAGCAAATATTTTGTAAGCATTTACTAAACTACTTTAAGCTAGAAGCTACATTATGGCACCATCCTTGAAAGAGTTATCCATAATACCCTGATTGCATTTCATGCAAGTTTAAAGTGGAACACTACTGTGAGTGCGTGGATATTAAGAACAATTCTAGAAGCAACATGCTGCTTATACTCTCTAGGAAGTACCTGAGGGTAGATGCCAAATTTAAGGCTCTTTTGAAACACAGCGGAAAACGGTGTACAATCAAAAGCAGATAAGCTTTAGAATTTTATTTCCACTGTCTGTGTTACAAATTTAGACAAATTACTTGATCTCTCCAAACTTCGGTTTCCTCACCATAAAAGGGAAATATAAATATCTACCTTAAATAAGGTTATTGTGAGGGCTGAATACAATGTCTCCTAAATGCCCTGTGCAGTGCCCAGTATGTAGCATATGATCAATAAATAGAAGCCAGTGTTATTAGAGACATTTTCAACAAGAGGAACACATGTAGTGGTGACTTACACTTTGGGGTGGAAAAAATTCATTATATCAACAGAACTTATTATTACTGTTCTAAAAAGAACAAGTGAAATCATAAGCTTCACAGGAGAACCTGTAACTCAATACCATAAATTAGGAGCACTTAACTTATGGCAAGGTGGAAGACAGGAACCTACAAATTAAGAAGTGAGTTAGGTACATTTCATAAAAAGAGTAGTTAAACAACAACAACAAAAAAATGTAATGAGATTACGGAGGAAGGACCTGAAGAAGGAAGAAAGTCATGAAGCAGCTATACTGATATGTCAAGTTGAGAAAGCCCTACCTCTCCCCATTATCATTTCTCCTCTTCTGACTCCTCTAGGGAAGAAACATGTTCTTCAGAAACTGGGAGTCCAAAATAAAGAAGTCTGAAGAGACCAGGTAAACAAGCAATCTCTACATATTAAACCATGTACTAATGCTCAAGACTGATAGGTTTTTGTTTGGTTCTGCAAATTTCACTTTAAAATACATATACAATTTAAATAGTGTACCTTAGGAGCAGGTCTATTGATCATCCACACCTTCCTCTGAATTAACATAATCAAATAAGGAAAATTTCACTGGGAGGAGAGGTTAAGGTACTAGAGGGAGAGAGAAATGGGTGATACAGCAGAGCAGGGAACAAAAGAGCCTAAAGGGTTCCAGAGAGACCTATACTCAACAGATGTCCAAGTACCAGCAAGGCTCCTTAGAATGAAACTAAACACTCCAGGTTACTCTGTTCTGAACACGAGGGAAACGGCTCCCGGGTCTGGTTCAGAAATAATCACATTGTACAGTTGGAGCCTCATGTCTAGTCATCTCAAATTTTATCCCATACACAAAAAAAATCTGTTAGACTACTACCGAGTCTATATCCAGAAATGGTTTTATATCTTAAGATGCAATTATTGGAGAAAATGTCTTTTTAAGGCAGTCCTCTTTGGAGAAGGTATCCACTGAAATACTACATTTTGTTTTCTACTCAAAACCTGATGGAAATAACCCTTTGAAGAGGAAAGGGAGAAGCTGCTTCAAAATCCTGCACCTTCACTCCCCTTTCCAACTGTATCTTCCTAGTTATAGTCCAAAAGGCAAAAAAAAAAAAAAGTAATAAAATTGGAAATAATGCCATAGTTAAGTATACTGTTTCAATTTGATGAAATGAAATCTGCAATTGAAATACAACCCCCCAAAAAAGGGCAGAGCTTATTCAGAAGGACCAAGCCTGTTGACCACAGAGATGAAGTAGCACTATCTATGGTCAGAGATGTGCCCCTGCCTGGAGATATTAAAGCTGAAGTAAGAAACCACATTGAACAGCTGTGGGCTGGCACGAAGTAGCTGGAGTGAGCATAAGCGAAGGGGAGAAAGAAGAAGAATCTCTAGTGACAGCTTCTGATTAAGACTCTCAGCCAGCAGCCAGGATACAGTATATAAACGCTACCATTTTTAGTACTAGGAGCGCCAGGCATTATGCAAATGAGTGCATGGTGTACATCATCTCCTTTACTCCCTCTACTGGCTATGTGCAGTGGGTATTAATATGCTTATTTTGCAGGTAAGGAAGAAAACGTGGACGATGCCTAAACCCTCGCAACCTTCTAAAGGACCCATTTACTTCCTACAATGTTTTCACAATGCCCCACAGAACCCTTAAAATTCCCTCTTGGAAGGATTTCCAAACTCCACCCTGTGCTTTCTCAGACAACACTTGAGTTCCAACAGCTCCTATTTCTCTACTAACCTCCTCAGGAAAGAAAGCCCTCCCAAGCAACTTCTTCCGAACCACACATTCTCCCCGACTTGAGAGCCTCTGGAATATCCCCTGGGAATCATCCCATGGCTAGCTTGTACTTCCCTGTGAAATCTAGGTCCCAGGGGTATCCCATGTTACTGTGGCCCTAAGCAGATATGCTATCCACCTGTGCACACCATGGGACACACCCACTTCTCTCTGCCCACCCTCCCCCCAGTGTCACCAAGTGGCCTAAATATCATCTCCATTCTCTGGACTATCAATTCATACTCAATCCCTTAATAATGACTCAAAATCACCCTCTCTTCAGAAAAGCCCTTTACTTCTCTGGAATCACTCTCATCACAGAACCATACTGGATTGAAAATCAGATCCGGCTTCTAATGATGGTTCTTTGACTCACTGTGTTACCTGGACAAAATCATCCACCTTCCTGGGACTGGTTTCTCAACCACAAATGAGGAGAATTTGATGAAATAAGCTCAAAACTAATTCCCACCGCTTAAGAATTTTTTTTATGCAAAAAGGCTAGTAACAACTTATAAAAAAAGAGTTATAAAATTCTTAAATTATTCAGGGTACTCCAAATTTTAAAAATTAATACACAATATATAAAAACTATGAAAAACAGAACTTTTACATTTCAAAGGGTGACAAGATTGATTTAATTGTCCATTTTCTATTCTTTATTTGACACATGAATGAAGACCCAGGTAATCCCTTGGAAGCTACTGGTCTATGAATATAGACATTATCCTCATCAGTACTCAGTACCCAGTATTTTTTTTATATATTTTTAATTTATTTATTTGACAGACAGAGATCACAAGTAGGCAGAGAGGCAGGCAGAGAGATGGGGAAGCAGGCTCCCTGGAGAGCAGAGAGCCTGATGCGGGGCTCGATCCCAGGACCCCGAGATCATGACCTGAGCCGAAGGCAGAGGCTTTAACCCACTGAACCACCCAGGCGCCCCTACTACCCAGTATTTTAACATACCAAATATGTTTCAAGAACTGTGAAAGTTGGTCTTATGGTCAACCTGGTTGGAAGGTATTTTGTAGATGTGGTTAATATTTCTTCAAGAAGCTGACTTTATATAAAGGAGATTACCCACAATTGTGTGGGTAGGACTTATCTACTTAGCTGTAGGCTTAAGAACAAAAACTGAGGTTTCCCAGAGAAGGAATATCTGCCTCAAGTCTGACAGCATCAATGCTTGCCTGACGTTCCAGCCTGTCAGTCTGCCCTACAAATTCTGGACTTACTAATCCCTACAACTTCATGAGCCAATTCCTTCAAATAAATCTCTCTCTTTTTTTAAACATTTTATTTTTTTAAGATATTATTTTTTTATTTGACAGACAGAGATCATAAGGAGGCGGAGAGGCAGGCAGAGAAAGGGAAAGGAGGAAGCAGGCCCCCCACTGAGCAGAGAGCCCAATGTGGGGCTCGATCCCAGAACCCCGAGATCATGACCCGAGCCGAAGGCAGAGGCCTAACCCACTGAGCCACCCAGGGGCCCCCAAATAAATCTCTTTTGAAACAAACACACATATATATATACTGGCTCTGTTTCTCTGGGGAGCCCAAGACACCAACATACTCAGACTAAGACTGGTATTTTTTTTCCTTTTTGTTTGTTTTTTAAAGATTTTATTTATTTAACAGAGAGAGACACAGGAAGAGAGGGAAAACAAGCAGGGGGAGTGGAAAAGGGAGAAGCAGCCTCCCCGCTGAGCACAGAGCCCAATATGAAGCTCGATACCAGGACCCTGGGATCATGACCAGAGCAGAACGCAGACACTTAATGACTGAGCCACCCAGGTGCCCTTTTTTTTTTTTTTTAAATAAGGGTTAACAGATGTCTATTTCTTGCAACCTCTTCTTTAAAATATAAAAGCATTTTTTAAATGTTAAAGTATTTTAAATAAGTGCTCAGAAGGTTATTTTTAAGTTAGTACTTCCTGCACAATGCCAACAAACTAGCAATACCACTATCACTGTGCTTTTCTTTACTAAAATACATAGGAGGGAAAAGAACAGTGATATTTCCTACATGGAATTTTTAAGCTCCAAAACTGATTTACGAAGACTGTGAGATTCTATTTTTTTTTCTCATTGTCATGGCTTTGAAAGTATTTCCTCACTACCTGTTAGTGTAACATCACTGTGGGGAAAGTCAACCATCAGCTCAATCTCAAACACTGAGGAACCATACCAAATAGAGGTAGACTTTGTCCTACTTGGTGACATTTGCAAAATCAAGCTGAGTATTCTCCAGCTCTAATTTTTATTGTTGATCCCTCAACTGGTGAATCTTCAACAGTGACACAGAAAAAGATTTCTGAATCACTACACACAAAACTACTAAGGATCTAAGAATCACACACTTAGGTGACAGCAGTTCACACACTGCTGCCATTCAAAAAACATTATGATACATGATAACTAGAAACTTGTTCTGTAAAGAGGCCAGTAGTGTTTAGGCCTTGCAGGCCATAAAGTCTCTATGGCCACCACTCACACCTCTGCTGGTGTCGCTCCAAAGCAGTCAATGACAATCCAGAAATGGATAAGCATATCTGTGTTCCAACACAACTTTACCTACTAACATAGGCCATTGTTAGCGGGGTAGGGGGGGTGTACTTTGCTGACCCCTGCCATATACTCAGAAAATCACCCAGCTGTTAAAAGTCCCTGGAGATCACAACATCCCACTTGATGCCAAAATGCCTATAGTTACATCCCTGACAAACAGGTATCTGGTCTCTGTTTAAGTCCCAGTGACTGTCCTGCTCAGGGTAGTTCCCATAATTAGACTCTTCTCCAAGCTAGACAGTGTTTCTCCATGAGGGACACCAAGATTTTAGGATGGGATATTTTCTTGTTGTGTCGGACTGCCCAAAGCACTGTGGGTCATTATGCACCCCTGATTCCTAAACACTAAATGCTAACTACACACACATACATCCCTCACTGTGACAAACAAATACTTTCCCACAGATTTCCAAATCCCCTAGGATGGAGGTGTTGGCACCCAGTGGGTCAAGATGCACTGAATTGTATCAGCAATGGGAGTATGTGGTAGGCGTCCTTTGCAGCCATTCCTCCTTCAACCTACAGCAGATAGAATAAATCACAGTATTCTTTAATACCAAGCGTGGACTCTGTCTCACATTTTTAACAGTGTTCAAGAATGAATCAGAATCATGATGTTAGCACATATGTGTTGTCCCTAATCTAAAAAGAGTTCTGTATACACACTCTGAAGACAAACTGGCTTCCTCTGATTTTATAAGGCCGAAACATAATACGGTTTAATTTTAAAACCTATGGGGCTTTGTTAAAGTTTGGTTTTGAGAATGGCTGAGGGGCACTGAAGACACCGAGGGCCACTGAAGGTGGACCGAGGTTAGGAGTGCAAGACACGCAGCAGCCCTGGGCACAGCTCAGTTCCGCACCATGAGGTCATCCTGCGTCCTGTCTGAGTGGCAAATATCCCATCAGAAACATATGTGGACAGAAAACCATGCTCCCGATGAGGAGCATGAGCTATGTAGCTATCACCAATCCAAAGCCAGCCCTGACTCCACAAAAGCTTGAAGAGCTAACTATTATAAATGTAAAAGACAAAGCTTAAAGGATAAGCATGTAAGAAAACAGAGACCAAAATAGATCACTACAGGCTCAAATGCTGAACCTCTGAGACCCAGGCAGGATCAAATTTAACAGGAATAAACGTAAAGTCCCGTGGTTCAGTTAAAAAAATAGGTGCACAGGTACGGGGGCCAGACTAACAGATTTCCCATGAAAATTTGGGGGGCTTTGACTTACTAAATGCTTAATATAAGAGCAGGATGTGTCTTCTTAAATGTTAATGTCATTTTGGACTTCAATAATATTGAACATGCAGTAATAGAACCTTACAGTAAGTAATGGTCCCGCCATTTGCTGCCTTAATCTGATATCTAAAATAGTGCAGACAATTATGGAAGCCATATTTTTAAGATACAGCCAACCTAGTGCAGCTAGAATAGTATGATCAGGACGGTAACAGATCTAGGTAGAGATAATATTTAACCTGAGAAGACACATTTATCATTAAATACGTGACAAAATTTTACATTGCAAAGAGAAAATAGACCTATGTTGCTCTGGATGATATAACTAAAACAAATAGATAAGAACCACAATAGGTAATTTGGATCTGTTATAAGTAAAAAAATAATCTTATAACTGGAGCCTCCCAACAATGAACCAAGGCTGATTAGAAAAATGTGAACACCTTGTTACTCTAAGTTTTCCTGCAAGGGCCATAAAAAAATCCCTTCCCATAAATCCCAGGAAGGGAAGGGTCATGAAAGTATCCAAATTAGGTAGAAGACTAGATTAAATGACTACTACCATCTACTCTAATCCTGAAATGATATTATTTTAAGTGCAGAAGAAAAGATTAAGTAGAGTCAGTGCTTTCTTCTCTTAACACCAAGTTCAGTTGGTGAAAAGGGAGAACAAGAAAGCCAAATACATCCAAAAATATGTGATACAGAAGTACCTAAAAGCGAGATGCAGTAGAACAGGTGACTCAGGATAAAGGGTATGTGGATTTGAGGTCAGAAGACCAGGGGTTGCATCCTAGATCGAACACAGCCTCATTCCAGAGGATATCGGGTAAGTGACTGACTGAATTTTTCTACAGCTCATGGTTTCCGTCTCTGACATGGGATACTACCTGTCCTGCCCTAAGGACCAAATGACTAGATAAGAGAAGCACTCTATAAATAACTTACACATAAATGATCAGTCATTCATTATTCTACTTAGAGTCTTCCAAGCTCTGCTCATTGCACTTTAAAAAGGATATGAAAAACCTGGGATCTTGAAACCAACCAACATAAGGTCCTGTGAACAGACTAAAGACATAGAAAGAATATCTTTAGGTACAAATCCTAAAGGTATAAAAATAGTCTTACTTGAGGGATTAACAAGGTATTTATTACAAAATAGGCCAAATGTCCTTAAGAAGGATACTGTTCAGCTGTTTTCAATAACCAAGGACTAGAGATTAAGAGGAGGCAGATTTGGGGCACCCAGGTGTCTCAGTCAGTTGAGTGTCTTGGTTTGACTGAGCCAAAATCCTCTTGGTTTTGCCTCAAGTCATGATCTCAGGGTCCTGAGATCAAGTGGGCAGCAGCTCCTTGCTCAGCAGAGAGTCTGCTTGAAGATTCTCTCCCTCTGCTCCTTCCTCCATGCATGCTCTCTCTCTCTCAATTAAATAAAATAAATCTTAAAAAAAAAAAAAAGAGGCAGACTTGAATGAATGTAAGCAAGATCAGGTATGTCTAAGAAAAACATTTACGTGCTTGTTTTGAGATCAAATGAAAATGTATAAGCCACAAAGCAACAAACAGACATAGGAATTATAACCCCAGTTCAGGATGATAAGACCTTGGAAGAGGCTACAGAGGTCTAGAAATCAAAGCGCACTGGTCGTGGACTAGCCAACATTCACCACCCTTCAATGAGGCACATCAGAGTGTCTACCAACATACTTTCTAGCACTAGCATTGGGTGAATTAGAGCCAATCAATTAACTATTTGTTAGGAAAGAAACATAAAGTCAGAAGTATATTTTACATGAGCCTTCTACTGGGGGGACCTGGTTGACTTGGTCAGAAAAGCACGTGACTCCTGATTTCGGGGTCATGAGTTTAAGCTCATGTTGGGGGTAGAGTTTACTTAAAAAAAAAAAAAGTGTTCTTTTTCTCAAGTGATAAAGCAAATGGGGTAAATGGGGTAAAATGTTAATAGGTAAATCCAAATAAAACGTATACAAGTGGTTCCTTGTACTATTTTTATTTTTGCAACACTATTCAATCACTGTGGAAGAGTCACCACTTAAGTTTAAAATATTGGGTCTTGACTCTGATAGTCCTTATCTGCATAGTAGTTAGCTCTTATAATAAAGTCTAGAACTTGATAATGCATCACTTCCTAGAATCTGCCCTACCTCCTCCACTTTAATTAAGACAAATCTATTCAAATATACTGCCTGGCGTTCTCATCAATCTCCTCACTTTCTTCTTCTAGATATTGAAAATAAACACCAATGCTAAAATAAACCTCGGTATTTATTTTTTTTCATTCACATTTCAACCCTTCCTTCAAGCTTTTCCATGATTCCTAATTACCACATAAACTTTTGACTTCAAGAGCCTCTGCCAGGTCATTCTCAAGGAGGTGAGAGAAGTAGGAGGGATCCCTCTTTCTGCCCCCTGCAGGTGATAAAGGATTCATTGTAGGGTACTTTAAAACGATGATAAAGCCACCTAAGTCTTTCTGCTTTTATTATCACCAAGCACCGGCAATTCTAACAATGTCAGGGCTAAGATACTCCCAACCACCAGAGACCGCTCCCACCATCACCTCTTAACACATCAACGGTAATGGTTGCTTCCCCCACATCTTTTATTTGAATTTTTCTTTTCATTAGGATCTCAAATTAAAGCAAACCAACAAAGAAAAGTAGTAAAAGAGCAAAGACTAATGGCAATCAGAGTATGTTCTAGAATATCTCCGACTGTATCACTTTAATAGGAAAGTTCGTGTATAATTTATTGTGATGCCTCAACTCTAAGCAAAACTGAGTCCATTTATATAACCCAACCTATTATGATTTTTAGCATTAAAACTATTTTTTAAACAATAATAAAGTAAAAAATGGCTTATAGACATAACTAAGTGTCTGGAGAGTTGAAAATTTGCCAAGATTTATGGGATCAGACTCAGGAGAATGAACAAGACTGCACCAACAGGACTTCAGCCCTTTTGGCAACTCTGATCCCCCATGTCACACTGGGGCCAGGTTACCTTAGTCACTGAGAGAAAAGGTCTAACTTGGCAGAAGAAAAAGACAGAAGTCCTTCTAAAAGAAGGGGTTGACTATGCCTCAGCCAATCTTGCTGAGGACCATGCTTACATTACAGACAAGGCAGCTGGCTGGTAAGTTAGCAGAAAATCAACACTCTCCTTGGACCCTCCTTGTCCAGAAGCAGTATTCCTCAGCAGTAACAAATACTCCTGATTCCATCAAGTGGCAGAAAAGGCCTTTCTAACTAGGGGGTACAGATAACTGAGAATGGACTATGTAATTATAAAACTGACAATCAGAGAACACAGAACCAAAAAACAACATAGCAAACTACTTCATATATTACAAACAGGTGATGATGGAAAACAACAGAGTGTAAATACATGTATACAAAAACAGACTTGACTTTGGGCTATCAGTGTTTTAGTAGTTCTCCCAAAGCACAGATATGTATTTTACCATAGCAGAAACAAAAAGAAATAATAAATCCATAAGAATAACTAGTAACTTGCTGTACCCTCATAAAAAATAGACACATTTTACAGTTTAACCAATAGTGGAAAAGTCCTACAGAATAACACATAGATTTATCCATAAAATCTTAATAATTTACTCAATTAGGACAAAGAACAAAAATTCCAAAGATTATCCAGAACATAGACCAATCAAATTTCAAATATATCATTCAGACATATAACTAGAAACTTGCCATAGAAGGCAAGCTCTTGTGTTTCAAAAACAAGCCTTTCCTCTACCCAAACTAAAGTTTTAAGATCTGCACACTTTTTCAAGTGTTTTACCTCCCAAAAGTTAACGGAAAAGGAAAACACATTTTTTAAACCAAGATTTTATAAAAAATTGAGGACAAACCTTGTCAGAAAAAGAACATTATCTAATTTAAAGAAATGAGATTGAATTAATATGTATGTATGTAAATGTATACAATGGTTAATTCCATAACTATAAAGATCAGTGTCTTTTCATTTTCTAATTTGAGAAATTATTCAATATGCTCAATTACATGTTAAAGCATTGTTTATTCCTAAGCATTGCTTTCCAATCATGTCCCTAAATATAAGGAAACCATAACTATGTCACTCAAGCACAGACTTTCAAATCCATCAAGAGTTTATGCATGTTACTAATATTGTAATCTGAAATCTGGAACAGAGTAGATCTTAACTGTTTTCCCCACCCCCCCAAAAAAAGATGATTAAGTATGTGTGGTGATAATCTGTCATCAGTTTGACTGATGACTATTTATTAATAAATATTTTATAGCTCCATAAAACTGGGGTTGTGGAGGAATTTATAAGCTAGCAAGACAGTAAGGCACCAATAAATGTAAAATATTCTGGTTTATTTAATTAGTGCAAGTCAGACCACCAAATCAGATCCAAAAATTCCCTGTACCAATACAGTAATTTGCAAAATAAAAAAGTTTAACACTTGAAATAGCAAACACCTGCAACAGGCAAGGGCTCATCAGATCTCACCCTCCATCAACCACAGTGGAATGGCTGTCCCTTGCTACCCTGCCCAGTTTGTACACCCGAGGCTCACAGCCAGCTGTCTCCATAATTACACTTACGGGAGACACTACATGATATAGAGTGGGATGCACAAATTCATTGCAGGCAATAAAGCTTATATATAACACAGACAATAGCTGAAATTAATAAGGTTACAACAAGCCCATACACTTCACTGAACACTAAGGAAAACTGAATGTGTTTAATGTGTACATGACGACAGATCTGGGGTCATTAGTATTTGTTAACACGCTGTCAACTGCAACGTAGTAGAAATGTAAGGTAAGTAAATTCTCAGGAACTAGTGGAAATCGGCTGCAGGGCTCTGTAAAGTTGAGCTTTCTGGTTAAACCGAGCAGGAAGCAATAGGTAACTCGGTGGAAGCGCGTCGGTGAAGCAGAAGGGGAGTGAGTCCCACTGCCTTTGTGAAGGCACATTCAGTAGCTAACCCAGAGCGCTGCCCACTCAGGGAAGACCGCCCAGCAGGACCACGGGTCTCGGGGGCGCCTGGCTGGCGCCGTCAGGGGATGGAAGTCCCAGCCCCACCGCGGGGCAGACGACTACAGGTAGTGCATGACCTGACGGCTCTGACAAAGACAGCGGCACGAGTGACAGCGGCCAGCGGAGAATCCACGTTTTCCCGGGAATGCGAGCTCTCCTCCGGAGACCCGCACTGGGTGAGCACACACACGCCCGTTAGCCAGCACCACCTGGCACGCGGGTCCCACGAGCTCGGCGTCCAGCAGCGGGCGGCCGGCCACCTGCCCTACGCTCGGAGTCCGCACCCTTCCCGTCTGCGACCCCCGGACGACTGCTGACCCTTGCCGCCAGCTGCGGACGCCGCCCCGCGGTCCGCGTCCTCCGGGCTCCCGCCTTCCGGGACGCATCCCCTGCCCAGGGTCGCCCGCGACCCCCGCCCGGGGCTCCCCCTCACGCCTGTCCTCGGGGTCACCCGCGCCCGCGGCCCCCGACCATGCTCGCCTCCCTCAAGCCCCGGCGCGCCCTCCGGCCGGTGTCCGGCCGCCGCGTCCCTACCCGGTCTCCACGTCCCGCAGCGCAGGGTAGCAGCGGCGGCGACGGGGCCGAGACACCTCCACTGAAGAGACGAGCGCCAGAACGCGCCAGCTCGGACGCCGACCCGGAGCCGGCTTCCGCCTCCCACAGGAAGGCGTCAGCGGGCGGGACCGGAAGTCCCGCCCCCGCCTGGAGGCGCGGGGTAGGAGAGGCAGGGGCGCTTTGGCGGCCGCCCATCCCCCGGCACTAGCTCGGTGCGCCGCGGTCAAGTCGGAAGGCGTGCGTCGTGGCCCGCGGAGCGCCTGAGCCTGGCGGGAGGCCACCACACGTCCGCGGGCTGACCGGGAGCGGGGTGACGGGAGCGGGCTACGAGCTGAAGGCCGGAGGAGGCGGGAGTGCATGCCGGGGAGAGGGGCGCCGGACACAGCTCGGCCGCGTGGGGGAGCCGAGGGTGGGGCGCGGGGGACTGCGTCGGGGAGCCCTGGGTCTGCATGGCGGGGGGGCGGGCCGCGGGGCGCATTGGGGAAGGCTGTGGGCATGTCGCCCCCACCGAGCGAGATGGCAGCTGAAGCCGCAGGGAAGCACAGAGTGGGCTGAGAAAGATGAAACTTGACTACGCGCTACAGTAATGAGGATCGTTGGCTCCCTGTGGTTATTTTCTGGCTTGCTACTAGTGTTTAATAAGTACCTTCTTGTACACCAGGCCCCGCTTTTCCGTTTTAGAAAGAAAAAGCATGACAACAATTTTTCTTTAACTTTTGGTAGTAGCAAGGTATGTTGTGAAATAACAGGATTGTTACAGAGGAACGGGAGAATGGAGGTCGTACGGAGTCTGTACCTCAAGGTCACAGCATCCGCTCTGGATGGAGTAGAAGGGTACAGCTTGGGTTTCCCCACCTTGGGGAGGCGAGCCGTCCATTTGTGGTGGTGTATGAAATAACCCAATCATGTGGTAGAGAGTTGTAACTGAAGGAATGAGAAGATGGTGTGTGAGTGTGTGCGCGAGCGTGCGCTGGACCAAGTGCACAGGGGCTAGGCTATCAAGAAGTAAAATATATCAGGCACTCCATGAAATGTTTGGCTATAGGTCACCACAGCTGTTGGTTGCTTAGTTGTTAGAATGCCCTAACACACAGGGCAATCCCTTAAAGAGCCATATATGCATATACAGGTGACCCTCTTCTAGGGCAACCAAACGTCTTGGTTTGCCCAGGATTGAGGGGAATCCCAGGACACTGGAATTGTGGTGCTTAAACTGGGATAGTGCTAGGAAAAGTGGGACAAGTTGGTCCTGCTATCATCCCCTGTAAAACAGATTAATCCAGAGATGGACACATCTTAAATCAGGCCACTTAGACGTTTCCCCCACCCCCAGGAATTTAAAACATGGCATAGGAAAACACAGAAGATGGCCGTTAGAGCAGTCACATAAAGGGCAGTGCCCTAAAGAAAAGATCAAAGATCACCCTTTGCGAGGCAGGAGATACCCCTGTGTACTTCCAGACATTTTGTTGCTTGACTAGCCAGAGAAGGCTTCTGCTGCTTGCAGGCACCCACAGCACACCCTTGTTGAACACTATCCGCTCTCAGAGCCTCTGCTGAATGGGTCCATAGTCATTGCCACAGCAAACTGCAACAGATCCACCACAACACCAAATAGCTTAAGAATTTCATGCGCAGATCTGGGTCATAATCGGAGCTGTAGTTGGTCTCTCTTGTTGAGCTTAAAAGGTCATGTGAACCTAGAATTGGCTTAGGCATGAGCAAGATGTCCGAGGTCGGTGGAGCGAAAGAGGGGAAACTGGAGGGAAGAGAGAAGACAGCATTACCTGAGAGGTGTTCATCTTAGTCCCCACCTGCCAGGTTTTGATTTCTACTCCCTGTGGTATCCTGCTACACTTCCTGTCCTCAAATTGTATTAAAATTCTGTGTCCTTCTGGGATACCTGGGGGGCTCAGTGTGATTTCGGCTCAGGTCATGATCTCAGGGTCCCAAGATGGAGCCCCGTGTCAGGCTCTGCACTCAGTGGGAAGTCTGCTAGAGATTCTCCCTCCGCCGCTTCCCCTCCAAAATAAATTTTTAAAAAATATTTTAAAAACTAAAATAAATTCTGTGTCTTTCCAATAAAGTCCGCATTTTTCTTGTGTTGGTTTTAGTAGATTTCTATTCCCAACACTGAAACAGGACAGCAATTCACAAGGCACAGATTGCCTGCTCATCCTACAGCAACCCACTCTTCTCACCAGAGCTCTGAAGCCAGTTTGTCCTCCCAGGCCAAGGACAGGAGGAAGATTTGCACACCTGCACTGCTGTCTGGTCCCTTCAGGAAAACTGCCTCAGTATCACAGGGTGCATGGGAGGGAAACAGGGAAACCATGTATTCCAAAGTCATTATGCAGAGGGGAGAAGGAAAGTCCACTTGGACGGAGCGGTTTTCCCAAGGTCAAATAGTTCAACCGTCCCAGAGACAGGACTGGTTCAAATCTCCTCCCTCCTAGTCTGTGACCTGATTTTCTGGTAGGGAGGGGGGAGTGCAATACCCCCCCGAACCCCACTGCAAAGTCCCCAAGTGTGCAGCTGAACATCCTGGCCTCCAGCATCAGCCAGACTGAAAAATCATGACTTCCATTTCATTGTCAGTGATGGTGGCAAACAGAGCTTACTCAGAGCCTGGAGAGAATGTTTTAAGAAAAAATCTCAGGACTCACCAACTGGCTCAGACAGATGAATGGGTTCATTAATAGAGCTAGTAAGGCTAGTTTAAAGTATGTATTTACACTTTTCTGTACTCCATCTCATGCACACATGGGTGTTTTTCTTATTTGTATTCATAAAGATCAACCAACATCACCATCCTCAGCAGCACTAAAGTCCACAGCTGAGCCTTCGTCCCTTTGCACACAATTACTGGTAATTTGTTGCAAAATAAACTCCTGTAGTTGGAGGCAATCAGAACAGCATGTTCCTGGGAATACTAACTGCTTACTGTAAAAATCATATTAATTAAAATTATGTATGGACTGATAAGGTCAGCCAATGTTCTCCAGTTGATAATTCCCAACTGGGCTGCAGGGTCCTAAAAGCAAGGTATTTTTTTATGAGGCTCTCAATCTATTGTGATTCAATAATACTGCTTTAAGTGAAAGTTTATTCATTACATTTAAGGTGGCGTTTTCTTCCTAAAAGAGGAGTCTGGGGAATTGCCCCAGAAATGTCCCCCAATTGATTGGCACATTTAAAAACACAACCTTAGATATTTTGGTCTAATTTGTTTTATTGTGGTGAAAGATATGAAACACAAAATTTACATTTTGGCCACGCTCAAATGCATACACTAGACATTGTACATCATAATGTTGTGTGGCAGCTGTCCCCATCCATCCCTAGAACTTTCTCATCTTCCCATACTGAAACTTCAGACCCATGAAACAGTAACTCTCTATTTCCTAGCTCCCCTAAATCTGATTTTGGTCTAGGTTTATAGGTTTTATATCCCACAGAAATATGTTCAATACAGATCTATAGCCTCTGCAAATAAACATTTATAGATAGAAATAAAATAGGGCCTTACTCACCTCTTGTCTCCTATGGAATTCAAATGAAACCTGTGATTTCCACAGGGACACCTTGTATAATAATCAGGTATTTCTACTTCAAACCTCTTTAAGACCTATACTCGTGGAAACACCGCCTGTAAAACACCATAGAGAAACTTGGCATGGTTCTCATTAACTGGAAATTTAGGGTGGTTGTGTTCTGAAGGACTTTTATACGAGCTGATAACTGTAAATGCCAATCCGTGCTTGTCTTTCTGCAAAAGCAACAAACACCCTACACATCTGATCAGAGCTCAAGCCTCATTATGTTTTCCTCCCAGCGGTTTCACAACTAAGCAGCAATGCTCCTACCAGACAAAGCTTTACCTGCTTCACCCCAGCGGGGCTGGTAGAACAAGCCTTTCATCATGAATAAAGGTTGCACTACACAGTTTGGTAACAGAAGTAGACACGCAGTTCTACTCCCGACTTGGAAATTTTACCACTAGCTAAATAATAGAATGATTTTTCAGCTCTGAGTCTCAATGATACAAACTTACTTCCAAACTTTCTAGGCCGTGTGAAGCCAAGGACCCTCCTGGCAAATTCTGTGGGGCCCCTTCTGGGTCATCACACCTGGACTGCCTGCATATAAGCATGTCCCAAAGATTGCATGGAACAAACTTATCATAAGAAAGTATTTACTTATTCTTTATGTGAATTTCGAATCTGAGCATCCTCTAATTTTATTTGTGAGCTCTGGCAACCCTGTTGTACATAAGATTCCTTAAGTATAGCATTGCACTCTTCCTCTTCCTCTTCCAAAATATGTATAGGGCATTAGCCGGTCTCACAACAATCCACCCTTGTACACTTCCCTTAACATTTCATAATAAAAGACAGAAGCAAGTCAACAGATCTGTGAAGGGTACTGTTGAGAACTCAATGGAATGTGTGGAAGCCTGAATTCAAGAGAGAGATCTGATTTCCACATGGTTGTAAAGCAGTAACTTAAGGTGGAGGCAGAGTTCTAGAGTCTAGGATTTTACCCGAGAACTCGGTGGGCAAGTGGTTTTAAGCTGGACTGGTTGCTTCATGGTACTGACTTTTGAAGTATTTTTCTGTAGTGTTCTTTTTTTTTTTTTCCTTAAGTCATGTTCTATATCTTTTATTCATTCATTCATTCTTTCTTTCTTTCTTTCTTTTGCCTCATGGCAGTCAAGTAGAATTTTCATATTAGAGGAGTACAGCCTAGAAAATATTGGAGGAATTTCTGGAAGAGGGAACACTGAGACATTTGCAATGCCAACCTCGCTCTCCGCACCCTCTTTACTCTCTGTACTGTCTTTACTATTCACTCCAACAAAGACTGGGAGAGCAGACACCCTTCCCAGGCCAGGAACGTGCATGTGCCCACTCATGGCCTGGAGATCTGCCTGTGCCCTCCCTGGGCTGGGGACCTGTGTCAGTCGCCCAAGCCCCCAGCCCTTGGGCCTCCATGCAGAGGCCCCTGTCCTCTTCCTGGCCCTTGTCTCACTTTGTCACCTGAGACATCTTGCAAGCATTGTCTGTAAACACCTGTGACTTCTCTCTATGTGGAATATGACCAATAGTATCTAGACAGACACAGGGCTTTCCTATCCGTCCTTTTTAAATATTAGCCTTTTGCCAACAACCTTCTTATCAACTAAGCATGCTCTCAGTCTTCTGTTCATTCAGCAGGTATCCAGACAGCGTCAGCCCTGCTCAGCTTATCAGGAAACAAGACAAAACAATCCCTACCATGAGCAGTTTGCATTCTAAAGGCTTGTGGCTGGGGGGTGGGGGGCAAAAATAAACGGTGTAGCAATAAATATCTTAAATATGTTACAATTTAACAGTTATTTATTCACATGATGATAAATGTTCATTTGTTATAACTTAACATGTTTATCTTACACCATGATAAATATTTTAGGAAAAAGTAGGGCACTGTGAAAGACAGGGGCAGTGGTGGGGAGGGAGTGAATTACAATCATCAAGAAGTGGTACTGGAACAGAGACTTGAAAAAAGTGAATAGAGGGCACATTTGGGGAAAAGTTCCAAGCCAGAACAGCCCGGGCAAAGGCCCTGAGGCAGGAGTAGGAAAATTGAATTCTGATGTCCAGCTCTGAAGCTTGCAGTGTGCTCACACGTGTTTCGGATCCAGCTCAGGCTCAGACTAGACTCCCTTCCAGAATGACTGATTTGCCTGCATTTCTGTCTGCCCCCTGCTCCTAACCCTGTGGACTCTTCCCTTTACCCACTGCCCCTGGGAGGTTACCATGGGGTCAGGAGTGGGACATTATTTCTGCTTTCTATTGGCATTAGCTGGGCTGATCCTTTGCCTTGGGAATGACTGTGGGGACCAGCCCCCAGCCTCATCAGGTCCCTGGAGTGTGGGAGTCTGCAGTGTTCCCCAGTCTCCTAGCCCTGTAGACAGGATGCTCCCTGCCTCCCTCCCCAGGTGATGTCCATCACCTGGGTAACCAATTCCCTACACAGATGGTCTTCTTTCGGGTGACTTATTCCTGCATGGAGCTTGACAGATGAGGAAGCTAGAATCGACATCCCTGAAGTCACAGGCTGTGTTTTATTGGGCTCCGATTCCAAGTACCCAGCAGAGAACCCAGCCAGTGACTGTTCTTGATCAAGGTTTGCTGAACGAATAAGGCACAAATATCCTCTCTACTCAGCAGCTAAGTAAACTGAGACCAGGGACTGGAGGCATGACAGCCAGCCCAAACTTTGTCATTACAGATTCAGAGAACTGCCTTGGTTTGCCTTGTCAGAGTAGGGCAACCTGTGCCCAAGCCCCCCCCCCCCCCCCCCGCCTTGCAGAGGGAATTTGTGCAGAACAGGGAGGACACACATGGCGAACACAGTCGGGAAGAGTCAGTCCTCATGCACACGGTCACTAGTCCATGGAGGCTCTGAAGCAAGGAGAGAGTGTTTAGGTTAAAATTATTTACTGAAATCATTAGCATTTGGCCCAGTGCCCACTGAAAGTCTGCCAAAACCCGGGCCACTTACCAACAGGGAGCCCCAGCCAGACGCTGAGCAGCTTAGTTTCATTTGCTCTGAAAATAGAAAAGAACATCCCTCTGGGAATACTCATGCACTAAGGAAATGCCACCCCTGTTTTAAATGCTGGACTGTATTCCCGAAAGGAAATTGGGTTGTAATAGAAATGAAGCCCGTGGTACCCTGACCACGGAGCAGGGCTGCTCGGCCCCGCGTGCAGTGAGCATGGAACAGACATGATGCTCTCCCACCCACATTCTTTATTAGAGCTCCAGTCGATGACGAAATCATCCTGCAGAACTTAGACTGCTTTGGATCCTGTAACAAGCGGATGAGAGTCTGTTTGAGTCTGATGCACTTTTCCAACCGGACTACTGCCTCCACATAAACTCCTTTTTTTGGATTGCTGTCATGGCCTCCAGACTGGACTTCTGGCCACTTGCTCGGGCCATACTACAGGTTGCTGTCGGGTGTTTTTCCAAATCTCCTTTATTTGGTTCAAATACGAGCTTTATCCCTTACTGACTGTGTGGCCTTAGTTAACTTGGTCACCCTCTTTGTGCATTGGCTTCATCATCTAAAATGGGGACGATAACAGTACCTACCAGATAAAACTGGTACCAGGTTGAAGTTAAGTTAAAGCGGGTGGAGTACTGAGGACTATGCCTGCACACTGACACCGAGATATAAGTGGTGGTCATTCTTGTCACACATGCAAACACTGGTTGGCTTCTTGCCGCTTTGGGGATAAAATGCACTCCTTTAGCAGGTACGGGTTTTCCTCCTCAGAACCTCCAGCTGTCTGTCTAGATTCATCCTCCAGCTTTTCCTTTTCCACTTCTTCCCATGATTATGCGTCTCCTCACCCCTCTGACAAAACCTATGTTCTTTCAAGAAAGTTCTGTGAGTGGGAACTTGAACACTGCTGTCTCCCCTGTCTTTTCTTATTGAGTGTCTTTTCATGTGCTTTTCTCTATACGTGGAACATTCTTCTGCCTCTTCTTCCATGACACATGCCATCCACCTTCCAGGCCCTCCCAGCTATGACTCTCTCTGTGCAATCCCCCAGCGTCCTTCAAACAGGGAAAGCAGCTCTGGTCCTCCAGGCCAACGGAAGCCTTCATGTCTCTGAAGGGCCAATAACCACCGTGTACGCCTCCTCAGGCCATTGTTTCTTGTCTCTCCTCATATGAACTCATACTCCCTAGAAGGCAGGAAACATACCAAGACCGATGACTTCAGTGCCTGGCATGTGTCTGAGAAATGTGCAAGTAAATGAACTGATCACAGAAGAGCAATTTGGAAAAGGGCAAGGGGACTGGCCCATCACTCGAGGCCTCCTGCACCACCGTCGCTAGGTGAAAGGAGCTGAGACTTTGGGCCAGCGTGACTTCTGGCTCCATGACTCTAAGAGAAGCTAGGAAAGTTCCGTGCCATGTGTTAACATAGTTGGTTGGATGCAAATGGTAAACCTGACCTGGACTCCAGTGTTGTCATTTCATTGTACTACTTTTTTCAATTTTTATACTAAAAAGATGTGTAAATACATACGATGGACTAAATGTTGGTTCTCAAGGTAATGAGTTTCGTGAGAGTTCACAGACAGGAGAGCTCAGGTGCACTCATGTTTCATACAAGGGGTCGTCCTTCCAACTGGAAGATCTGAAAAATGCACATTGAATCTATGCCTCTTGCTAAGAAAAGTCAAATGCAGAGAATGATGAAGTGGTGGGTGAAGAAAGGCGGGTGCTGCAGGGGCAGAACAAAGGAGCTGCTTGCCAAGAGGATGGTCGACAGTGAGGTGAGCAGGGAGCGAGCTGTCCACGCTGCTCCAAATCCCCAGTCAGTGTGTTTATGTCACTGACATGCAAAATGAAAAGGTCCAGCAGTGGAAACGCTAGCAGTGTTTCCTCGATGGACACACAGAGGACGCAGCCGGGAAGATATCTCTTGTCCTCTGTGAAGTTTCTCCTTTTCAGACTTGACTATGTCACAGCGAAGTCTGACACGGATCATATGGGAAAGTAGAGGTGAAACAATGAGCCTGCAAGGAAAATCGGTCCTACATATATTTTTTAAAGATTTTATTTATTTATTTGACACACAGAGAGAGAGAGAGAGAGAGAGAGAGAGAGAGAGAGTAGGAACAGGGGGAACGGCAGGCAGAAGGAGAAGCAGGCTCCCCACTGAGCAGGGAGCCCAATGCGGGACTCAATCCCAGGACTCTCAGATGATGACCTGAGCTGCAGGCAGATGCTTCACCGAATGAGCCACCCAGGCGTCCCCCTTCCTACTTATTTTTTTAAAAACAAGCGTATGTTTAAAATATTAAAATCATTAAGGCTGAAGAAATACCAAGGAAGATGTGGGGGTACAGGAACCCTCGTGTTTTTCTGGGAATGGGATCAGGACAGCGCTGTGGGAAATAACATGGAGGGTCTTCACAAAGGTAAAAACAGAAATACCATATAATCCAGTAATTCTACTACTGGGTATTTACCCAAAGAAAACAGAAACAATTCGGAAAGCTGTGTGCGCCCTATATTTATTGCAGCATTTTTTACAGTAGTAAGAGGAACGGATAGTGATGTGGTATAGACTGATAATGGAACATTGCATAGCCATCGAATTAGGAATGAGATCTTGCCATTTGAAATGATGTGGATGGAACTAGAGGGTGCTATATTAAGTGACATAAGTCTATCAGAGAAGGACAAATACCATACGATTTCACACATATGTGGAATCTAAATCTCAAAACAAACAAGAGCAGGGTGCCTACTGCTCCCGCTCTCTTTCTGTCAAATAAATAAAATCTTTAAAACAAACAAACATAAAACCCTTAGTCATGATATGAAATGTAGTTTTTTTTTTAATTAATAAAAATGAAGAAATGCTTTAGACCATTTTACCTTTATCTTCCTGTTTATTCACAGATGAAAGAGAAAGAGAAACTTTCCTGCTTTTTCTTCTCAGGCTCCCAAGGAGATCTGTTTACAGAGGTAGAGAACATTCTTTTTCTGCATAGAAAGCTCAGCTTCCGGAGGCAGGGTGCAGCCCTTACCTCTAGCACCCAGTGAGAGCGGTCAGACCTGGGTTCCTGTGAGTGTCCTTGGACCCACAACTGTTCCTCAAAATTTAACATTTTTGGAAATAAATAAAATAGAAGGGTTTTTTTGTGTTTTTTTGAATGGAAATCTTTAGGACGCTTGGGTCCTGGGATTGAGTCCTGCATCGGGCTCCCAGCTCATGGAGAAGCCGGCTTTCTCTCTCACTCCCCCTGCTTGTGTTCCTTCTCTCACTGTGTCTCTCTCTGTCAAATAAATAAATTAATTAATTTTTAAAAAGGAAATTTTTAAACAGAAGTGCCCAGATAAAAGTATAATATTACCCCAAGTTTGAAAACAGTCATTTTGTACAGTTTTCAGGGCTGGGGGAAGAATCCTGTTTCACCGTGGGTGTGGCGTCCAGCCAGCAGATCCAAGTGTAGGTTGGGAAGAGTGTCACCCCACAGACGAAATGGGAGGCAGCACCCTCGGCTGAAGTTCTCTAGGATCTCAGATATCCAATCCGATTACTTGTGTAAGAACGCAGACTTGTTGGATCCCTTCAGGAAATTTTATTTAAAAACTATGGTCATTTTTCTACCTCATGGTCTCTGCTTGTGCCCCCTCTTCCTTAAACAAATGGGAAACGCCTGAAATGATCACTGGGAACAAGAGGAGAACCTTGGGCGCCTGGGTGGCTCAGTGGGTTAAGCCTCTGCATTAGGCTCAGGTCGTGATCTCAGGGTCCTGGGATTGAGGCCTGCATCGGGCTCTCTGCTCGGCAGGGAGCCTGCTTCCTCCTCCTCTCTCTCTCTGCCTGCCTCTCTGCCTACTTGTGATCTTTCTCTAACAAATAAATAAATAAAATCTTAAAAAAAAAAAAAAAAGAGGAGAACTTTCTCCCATCCTTCGTGAAGGTCAAAGCTCAGAATTCAGCCAAACCGCTCACAATATGCAAACCCTGCCTTGTGGGGGAGGCAACAGCTCTCTCCCCTCAGGGATAGACCTTCAGGAATTTAGGGCTTCTGGACCTTCATTGTGCTATTCCCTCCACCCATCTTCAGCTGTCTTTGCTCTGAGGACCTTGGGGTTGGTTTTACTTTGTTTTGTTTTGTTTTGTTTTTTCTGGACGTCACCCAGATGTCAGCGATTCTTAACCTTATTTCACTCATGACCCCTTTCGAGAACAAGGTGAAGGGTTTGCATCTATTCCTCCATGACAAAGCATGCCCATGCGCACACTTGTGCACACTCAGTTTTGTGTATGATTTCCATATGCTCACGGGCAATCTTTTGGTTTGGGTCTTATCTTAGAAAACCTTAACTATATAGATAATGTGGACCCAATATATTAGAAACAAATATAGCCTATGTTTGTAAAGTCTTTGCAATGAATGGTTCCACACAGCTCAGTCCCTTCCCCGGGCAAGTTTTTCGAGCCTGGGTTTCAGAAACACACACCATTAGAGCCAACCCAGCCCATCTCCTCGCCTTGGGCTGGTTTCACGGTCTGCAGAGTAAAAGATTCAGGAATGCTGACCAGACTACATGTTTTGCCTGAGGTTGTACTTCTCTATTACCAGAACATCCTTTGAATTAGCCTTTCTTTGGAAAAATATCTTGACTAATTTGTACTCCCTCCTCCCTGCTCCCACCTTCCCTGAATCATACTTCTTTATCTAGAGGTGAGGAAGATGGAAACATGACCAAGATAAGAAAGTCAAACTGTATTTGTGAAATACCTGTGGTGTCATGGGTCCTGAGTTTCTGAGTACAAATATGCAATGACTTGTGTTGTCAAAATAATCATTCTCACGTGGAACAAATCTTGAGACTGGAGAATTTAGCGGTGCCATTAAAACTAATGAGGATTATGATTGTCCATTAATTTGACAATGAGAGTTTAATTGCAGTGGGACACTATAGAGATATTTTTCATTTATATACGAAAAGATAAATCCAAGGACTGTAGTACTTTAAGAAGCCATTTCAAAGCCTTTTTGATACCATCTATTTCAAACTACCAGACCTCTTTCAGGGGCTTTGAATCAGAAGATTCCTGAGTAAAAGCCAAGTAGGTAGAAAGGAAGAACAGTAAGTAGAAGGAGATGTTCCAACATCTTAAAACAAAACTGTATTTTTGTTATTTGCCATTTCTGCGTATGCACGCATTCTTGAGGAGAACATGAAGAGGGGCCGAGCACAGGGGCATGTTTGCAGGCACAGAGTATGGCCAGAAGAAGGACACAGGAGCACAGCTCTGGGACACCAGTCAGGAAGCAAATGGAGGCGGCAGCCCAGCCTAGCACACCTGCCTTGTCAGAATGTCTAAGGCAGAAGTGAGCGGCTGTCTGGATATGAGGGATTAAGGACCCAGGGGCTGCTCCAGACTGAGCCAGGGAGGGAGGCTCTGGCAGCGATCTGGTTGGAAGAGGGTAGGGGAATTTCCCTGGAGCTGTTTCCAAAGCAAGCCTGCCTAAACTATGACAAGTGCTTGCTGTGGATTTTCCTGATTTGGGGTAACCTGAAGAAGGCCAATGGACCTCTGGTGCAAGGTGTCCCCTAAGTCCTCCTCTGGAGCTTCTGTTAACATGCTATCTTGCTCCTTCTCTCCCCTTTTTTCTCTCAGAAATAACCTGCTAGCTACCCCGCTTCCCACTCCTCACCTGGGCCATCTCTGCCCCCAGCCCCTCTGTGTGCAAATCCCCGTGCCCACTCCTCTGAGCAGAGTCACTTTAGTGGAAGCTCATGGGTCATTCTCTCATCTGGACTCCCTTAAGGGTGTTCATTAAGACCATTTAATGAGTACAGTTTATAGCAGACAGGTTTTAGTGACTGTCTCTCATTATAACAAACGTGGCTCACATTTATTCTTCTGCTTTTCCAAGGACTTTACATGAATCTATGCATCCAATCCTCACTATAACTAGAGATTCCCTTGGCCTATCCCTGAACTTTGTAATAATGAAATTGTGCAATAGGTACATTGTAGCTTCTTGTACTCCACATTTTGTCTGTGAGATTCCTCAGCAGTGTTGGGAGTACAGTAGCTCACTCATCTTCATTGTGTCTAGAATTCTAATGCTTCCACGAGAACAAGAGCTGCCCATGTCATTTTACACGAGGACATCAGAGCAATACGCCTCCATTCCCATCTAATGCCAGGATTACTCGTGCTTGAGTTCCCAAAGTTCTCCGCAGATATTTTAATTACAGTTTTAAAATAAAGCTCTTGCCAAAAGGAAAGAAAAGGAGAAATTTTACCAGTGAAATTCCTTGCTTGTGATTGAAGTAAGCGGGAGAATTCTGAAGCTGGTCTCTGGGCTCTAGGCTTGAGTTTAAGAAGGTAGAGCCAGATGGCCTGCCTCCTGACCTAGTGTCCCTCCACGAGAAGTGCCTGGCAGCTCTAGCTCCCGCACAGGGGGGCAGGTGCGGGCGCCCAAGCGCAGCCGATGAGCCCCAGAAACCACCGAAGCACCAGGCACACCCAGAGCGGGCCAGCGGCCTGAGCGCCCACAGGGTTCCCGACCATGAACCAGGAGGGTATCTGCAGCGCCCTGCCTACCATTCCCTGCCACAAGCTCCCCGACCTGCGCTACCTGAGCCGCAGCGGGTCAGGCACCGTGTCCTCCGCCCGCCACGCAGACTGGCACGTTCAGGTTGCCGTGAAGCAGCTGCACATCCACACCCCCCTGCTCGACAGTGAAAGAAATGATGTTTTAAGAGAAGCTGAAGTTTTACACAAAGCTAGATTTAGTTACATTCTTCCAATTTGGGGAATTTGCAATGAGCCTGAATTTTGGGGAATAGTTACGGAATATATGCCAAATGGATCATTAAATGAATTCCTCCATAGAAAAACGGAATATCCTGATGTTGCTTGGCCACTGAGATTTCGCATCCTGCATGAAATTGCACTGGGTGTAAACTACTTGCACAATATGAATCCTCCTCTACTTCATCATGACTTAAAGACTCAAAATATCTTATTGGATAATGAATTTCATGTTAAGATTGCAGATTTTGGTTTATCAAAATGGCGTATGATGTCCCTCTCACAAACATGGACTAGTAAATCTTCACCAGAAGGAGGGACAATTATCTATATGCCACCTGAGAACTATGAACCTGGACAAAAATCAAGAGCCAGCGTCAAGCATGATATCTATAGCTTTGCAGTGATCATGTGGGAAGTCTTATCCAGAAAACAGCCTTTTGAAGAAGTCACCAATCCTTTGCAGATCATGTATAGTGTATCACAAGGACATCGACCTAACACTAATGAAGAAAGTTTGCCACTTGATATACCTCATCGAACACTTATGAGCTCTCTAATAGAAAGTGGATGGGCACAAAATCCAGATGAAAGACCATCTTTCTTAAAATGTTTAATAGAACTTGAACCAGTTCTGAGGACATTTGAAGAGATAACTTTTCTTGAAGCTGTTATTCAACTAAAGAAAACAAAGTTACAGAGTACTTTGAGCACTATTCACTTATGTGACAAGAAGAAAATGGACTCATCTCTGAACACACCTATAACTCATGGACCACAGGAGGAATCATGTGGATCCTCTCAGCTCCATGAAAGTAGTGATTCTACTATAGCCTCAAAGTCCCTGACAGCTCCTCAAGAAAATGATTTTTTATCTAGAAAAACTCAAGACTTTTCTACACTGTGTCACTATCCAGTAAATCACAGTTGCAATAGTAACATTTCTGCAGTTCAGAAGAGGAAATTTTGTGATCACAAGACCACCCCAGGCTCTTTAGCAGGGATAACTCCACTCTCAGCTGAGGGAAATTCAGAGCGATTACAGCCTGGCATAGCCCAACAGTGGATCCAGAGTAAAAGGAAAGACATTGTGACCCAAATGACAGAAGCCTGCCTTAACCAGTCCCTAGATGCTCTTCTGTCCAGGGACTTAATCATGAAGGAGGACTATGAACTCATTAGTACCAAACCTACAAGGACTTCAAAAGTCAGACAGTTACTGGACACCACTGACATCCAAGGAGAAGAATTTGCCAAAGTTATAGTACAAAAGTTGAAAGATAACAAGCAAATGGGTCTTCAACCTTACCCGGAAATACTTGTGGTTTCTTGATCACAATCTTTATATTTATTTCAAAATAAAAGCTCATAAGTGGGAAAAAAAAAAAAAAAAAAAAGAAGAAGAAGGTAGAGCCAGATCTTAGCAAAGTTCAGGAAAAGGAACAGAAATGTCATCTTTGGAAGCAGATGCCATACTTTAAGAAGGTGGAAAAGAGGAAAAATTAAACTTCTTAGGTAATAGTTCTCATTGTCTGTAAGTTACACTTCCAAGTTCCAAGTACTGACCATTCCCGGATCCCAGGGGTTCGCTTACTGAGTAGCCCGCAGGCTCCAAATGTACCCAATCATCCAAACCCCAGCGATAGCCACATACATGGACGTTTGAAGACTTAGGAAGTTGGACATCTTCTCCAGATTATCCCTTTTAAATCGAAAGTCTTGTTGCTTTACATTTAAAATCTCACGGCTTTGACAGCCAAGTTGTGGCGGTGAAGACCTTTACCAAATACTTTGCTACCTGGTATCAGGAGAGGAGACTGGACTCCAATGAACCTACAGAACCAACAAGGTGGCTGGATCTTTCAGGATGCCAAGACAATAGAGAAGAACCTGGTTGTTTCTGTCTTTATTTTACAGAAAAGAACAATTATATTCTCATTAAAATTTCAGGCAAAAATGAACAGTTTCCTTCCCCAGCAGACAGCTGGACATGAGGGTCCGTGGTCAGAGGACAAATTGTCAGAGCAAATCGAGTGACGGATGCAGCTTTGTCTTATTCACTCTGGTATCTGCAGCCTACAGGCCCAGCGCAGTCCCGGGGCATCTGTAACACCCAGGAAATAGTCGCTGGATGGATGGAACAGGGATGGGAATGAACAGATCACAGCGAGGCAGGTGATGGTCAGAGTCAAGGGAACGAAAGGAGGACAAGCAGAAGTCTCCCTCTTTCTGTAAATTAGGAGAAACACAATAAATAGGTAACTTTCAAAATTACACAGAGAAAAACAATCTCTAATTCTTCAGAAAAAGGGCATTCTGAGGACATGAGGAAAAGCTATGTTGACCCACAGCGACATCTCGTGACCAGTCTGCAAGCAGCATTCAGCCCCGTGAGAAAGGAGGGTGGAGAGCTGACAGGTGCAGCAGGTGAGAGACTGCTAAGGTTTTCGGGGGGCTTGGCACTTTACTAAGCCCTTGTATCTGCCTTATTTCACCTGGTATCTTAGCCAGATGACACAGACTGTAATCAAGTCCGATGGGGTCTGGGCTCCTGGTGAGCTGGGCTCCCTCTGCTCTCTGTCACAGATGGGAAGGGGTGGGCGGGAGGACGCAGCCCCTCAGCAGTGCCAGACGACAGAGATGCATGGAGGGCTGGGCAGCCACCGCAAGACCTGCACAGTGTCTCCTCAGGGGGAATGAGGTCTCTGTCTGCACTGGGGGGCCCATGAGTGACCTTTCCAACCCCTCTTCCCTGAAAGCCCCGGACCCCAGAGCCCGGCATCTGCCACATGACTGTGTCAGGATTTGTGTTCACAGGATGTTCCCAACACACTGGTCCCAATGGTCTCAAAGGGCTACAGCTGGTCTCAATGGTCTTATGTCTCCAGCCTTTAAAATGCCCACATTTTAATGACTGATGGACAATTTCTGTCCCCTGTCTTGGACTCTGGCTTCCTCAAGTGAGGGTCTTTCTTGTACCTGCAGCCCCAGCACTTGGGGAATGTAAATAGGAAATAAACTTTTGGGACTTCATCAAAATCAAAAGCTTCTTCACAGCAAAAGAAATAGTCAACAAAACAAAGAGGCAACCCACGGAATGGGAGAAGATATTTGCAAATGACAGTACAGACTAAAGGTTGATATCTAGGATCTATAAAGAACTCCTCAAACTCAACACACACAAAACAGACAATCATATAAAAAAAAGTGGGCAGAAGATATGAACAGACACTTCTCCAGTGTAGACATACAAATGGCTATCAGATACATGAAAAAATGTTCATCACTAGCCATCAGGGAGATTCAAATTAAAACCACATTGAGATACCACCTTACACCAGTTAGACTGGCCAAAATTAGCAAGACAGGAAACAACGTGTTGGAGAGGATGTGGAGAAAGGGGAACCCTCTTACACTGTTGGTGGGAATGCAAGTTGGTGCAGCCTCTTTGGAGAACAGTGTGGAGATTCCTCAAGAAATTAAAAATAGAACTTCCCTATGATCCTGCAATTGCACTACTGGGTATTTACCCCAAAGATACAGATGGAGTGAAAAGAAGGGCCATCTGTACCCCAATGTTTATAGCAGCAATGGCCACAGTCGCCAAACTGTGGAAAGAACCAAGATGCCCTCCAATGGACGAATGGATAAGGAAGATGTGGTCCATATACACTATGGAGTATTATGCCTCCATCAGAAAGGACGAATATCCAACTTTTGTAGCAACGTGGATGGGACTGGAAGAGATTATGCTGAATGAGATAAGTCAAGCAGAGAGAGTCAATTATCATATGGTTTCACTTATTGTGGAGCATAACAAATAGCATGGAGGACATGGGGAGATAGGAGAAGGGAGTTGGGTGAAATTGGAAGGGGAGGTGAATCATGAGAGACTATGGACTCTGAAAAACAATCTGAGGGTTTTGAAGGGGCAGGGGGTGGGAGGTCGGGGTACCAGGTGGTGGGTATTTGAGAGGGCACGGATTGCATGGAGCACTGGGTGTGGTGCAAAAATAATGAATACTGTTATGTTGAAAATAAACCAAAAAAAATTAAAAAAAAAAAAAAAGAAAGAAGAAGCAGAGACAGGGAAGTTCCCTGGTTTTTTTTTTTTTTTTTTTTTTTAACCCAAAACTCCAGGACACAAATATTCAAAGGTGTTCCTCCTCTCTCTCTATCAGGAAGGACAAAAAGAAATTGCCAGCAACTTTATTTTCTTATTATTTTTTAAAAAGATTTATTTATTTATTTGACAGTTAAAATGAGCATAAGAGTGCATGCAGAGAGCCGGACGCCGGACCCCGCGACCATGCGCCGCCTCCCGCCGGCCGCGCTGCTGCCGCTGCCACTCGCCCTGCTCGTGGCCATGGGGGGCCCCAAGGCGCCGGTCTGTGCGCCGTGGAGCCTGGTGTGGGGGCCCGGGCTGCGGGCGGGCGTCGTGCTGCCCGTCTGCTACTTCTACCTGCAGGCCGTGAACTCGCAGGGCCAGAACCTCACTCGCTCGCCCCCAGGTCAAACACTATTCAAAGTAGTAATCAAATCTCTTTCACCTAAAGAGTTAGTCCGGATTCACGTCCCCAAACCTTTGGACAAGAACGATGGGACATTTTTGATGCGATATAGGATGTATGAAACTGCCAGCGAAGGGCTGAAGATAGAGGTCCTTTACGGTGATGAGCACGTGGCTCAGTCTCCTTATATTTTGAAAGGACCAGTGTACCACGAGGACTGTGAATGTCCAGAAGGGGATCCTCAGGCCTGGCAGAAAACTTTCTTCTCCAACCAAGGAACCACAGATTGCAAAGGATTTTGCTTCCTTCCCCGGCATCAATCTCCAGCAGATGCTAAATGAAGTTCCAAAAAAGTTTGGGGATGAGAGGGGTGCCATTGTTCACTACACGATTCTCAATAACCGCATCTACCGGAGATCTTTAGGGAAGTACACAGACTTCAAAATGTTCCCGGATGAGATTTTGCTATCACTGGCAAGAAAGGTCCTTCTCCCCGATTTAAAATTTTATATTAATCTTGGAGATTGGTCTCTGGAGCATCGGCAAGTCAATGAAATCCCGGGCCCTTTGCCTATTATTTCATGGTGCGGCTCCCTGGATTCACGGGACATTATCCTTCCAACGTATGACATCACCCACTCCACGCTCGAAGCAATGAGGGGTGTCACCAATGATCTCCTCTCTATTCAGGGAAATACAGGGCCTTCCTGGATCAACAAAACCGAGAAAGCTTTCTTCAGAGGTAGAGATAGCCGAGAAGACAGGCTCCAGTTGGTACAGCTCTCCAAGGAAAATCCAGAGCTCCTAGATGCAGGAATTCCAGGATATTTCTTTTTCCAAGAGAAAGAAAAGGAGCTTGGAAAAGCTAACTTGACAGGTTTCTTTGATTTCTTTAAGTACAAGTATCAAGTGAATGTGGATGGGATCGTGGCGGCTTACAGATATCCATACCTCATGTTGGGTGACAGCTTGGTTTTGAAGCAGGACTCGACGTATTACGAACATTTCTATATGGCACTAACGCCTTGGAAACATTATGTTCCAATTAAAAGAAATCTTAGTGATTTACTAGAGAAAGTTAAGTGGGCCAAGGAAAATGATGGAGAAGCCAGGAAGATTGCAAAAGAAGGGCAGCTGGCCGCGAGGGAGCTGCTGCAGCCACACCGGCTCTTCTGCTACTATTACGGAGTACTCCAGAAATACGCAAGCGCCAGTCCAGCAAACCCAAAATACGTGATGGGATGGAGCCCGTTCCTCAGTCAGATGATAATGCGTCCCCGTGCCAGTGCCTCCGGGAAAGATCTTCCAGAGAAGAGCTTTAAGTCAGCTCCCATCGACAGTCCTGCAAGTGCCAGCGACAGGTTGAAGGCAAGCCTTCAGACAGAGGCCGGGCAGCGGTGAACGCAGTCGAGGAGACATGTGGACAGGCGGAGCAAGATGAGAGCAAGTGTTACAGGTCTGTTTGAATATAATTTTCTGTTGTGTAAAAACCTCCATCATCAACATCACAGTTTCTCGAAACAGAAAACTTGCAGGTCACTGTGGACAGAGAGGCTTTGCCAGAATAGAAATCATTCCCTGTGAAATGATTTCCACCATATTTCCTAGTTTGTTCACTTTCCCTCTCCCTCTTCCAACTATGAAGGAAAAATGTTGGTGCAGGTTCCTCCCCTCTTATTGAATAATTTCTCCTCCTACAAGCTGCTTTGGACATTCTGTAATAGCAAACCTCCTCTTGGAAGGTCTGATAAGGATAATCAAGGAAGAAGAGCGTGGCTCCCTTGTTGAAGGTAGCTGGGAGACTGTGGAGGCCACATTTTTCTGGCCCAGCAGCATGGAATTTTTGGCTGAGCAAGCGCACAGAAAGGGATGATTTTAACAGCAGGCTTTCCGGAGGCAGGGAGACCACGGTAAAGGGAAACAGGCGATGTTCCACCCTGAGCTGCTGGGCTTCAAGGACGCGTATCCTCCTCTCCACCGGAGGCCTGCTGCTAGTTCGGGTTTTCTCAAGGTCATCGTCAAGCATGCTTGCATGACCAGTACAATTTCTCATTAGTGATATTTCAAGCAGCCTATCATTCTGAGGGACGGTTACATTTCCCCCTTTTTGTTAATGCAGAAGCAGCAAAATCCGTTTTGCAAGTTCTTGAACCATTAGTCATCAGAAAGATTTCCATGAGCATCTGAGGACTAAGCATAAAATGATTATAGCAATAAAAAGTGTCATCATTCCACCTATAATGCCAGCACCAGTGTTTTGATCCAAGCAAAGGGGTTTACATCAGATAAAATATCATTAATCCTTTGAGTGAAACTCACACTTGGAACTGATGGCAAGGATCACAGGGAATGCCCTGAATAGTATCTTGAAGGTGTTTAATATCCACAGTTAAATTACCACCCTCATGACTACTAATATGGGTCTGGGATGTATCACATAGCACAGCATGGCCTGGGACTTGAGCATAAGTAGAAGTACTTGACTGTGACATTTAGATATAAGGAATGTGGCAAGTCTGTGGGTTTCCATGATATTTCTATATCCATCATTTTCATATATTCTCTCCTCAATTTAGTTAATGTCTAAATCTGCACTCTCATTCTATCAGTCCTATTTTTTTCCCCTTGAGATGTCTTTAGATTGAGATCCACTGTTTCTTGGTCAAATAAATCATTTAAATTTTTTGTTTAATCATCAGTTGAAAGGGATTTTAACTCTCCCCGGTGCAGGTTTTTTGTCTTCATAAGAAAAATTTTAAAATACCCATCTGCCTTATTAAGTTCCTGATTTTTATCTGAATTACAACCCAGATTTCCTAATTTAAATGAGAATTGGTTGAACAAGCATTTTTTCATTTCATTTTTCATTCAATTTTTCATTTCACTTCATTTTTCATTTGCAAGCGGTCTGCTCTTTGGGTTCATCCACTTGTTGTTCTGCTCTGCTTCTCCTGTAGCTGACATAGGATGTGGCCTCTTATCAGTCCACTTGGCAAATAATAAGGGCTTATTGTGGCCCTAGGGGAACATGGCAATCTACCCAAAGCCCCCCTAGGACGGAGCTGTGACGATGCAGATCCCCGATCTGGACCACAGAGTGGTGTTTCCATTCACTGGGGCGGGAACTGCAGATCTGTGTGGTCTAAAGTGTTTAGGTCAGAAATGGAAACTGGCTCACACGGTTATGACCCAGGCAGGAGAAGACCAATGTCCCAGCTCAAAGACAGAGGGTTAGAAAGAGGGACTTCTCCCTTACTCAGCCTTTTTGTTCTGGCTCAGCCAGTTGGATGAGGCCTGGCAGCATGGGGGTGGCAATCTGTTTTACTTAGTAACCGATTCAAATGTTAGTCTCGTCCAGAAACAATCTCATAGGCCCAGAGCAAAGTTTCACCTGATTGGGCACCTTGTGGTCCAGCGAAGCCAACACAAAAAATGAACCATCGCAGCATATTCCACAAGAGTGAATGAAGCTTCTGGGTCATGGGGAAATGATACCAAATGAGGTCACGGAGGAAGAAAAGAGAGATTCCCATGTAGGAGGCTGTGCCAGTACATCTGAAGACCTTTTAAGTGCTTTAAAATTTCATGGAGAGTTTTATCCACATTTTCCATGTTCTAATCCTTGTGGCATCCTTGAGAGTACCTTCAAATCTGGCTTCCAGTTAATTAATCCCTCTGTATCTGCTTAGCCCTCTAGCTGAGTTTATAATTTTAGTTATTTCGTTTGTCAATTCTAGAAGTTTCGCCTGGGTTCCTTTCAAATGTCTGGACATTTTTGGTAATCTTTCATCTTGATGTCAATACTTTCTTTTGAAAATATACAGAGTCTGTCATTGGCAGTATGTGGTCTTTGCAAGCTTTTCTTCTCCTTCTCCTGCCCCTCCCCTCCCCTCCCCTCCCCTCCCCTCCCCTCCCTGCCCCTATCCCCTAATCCTCCTCCTCCTCCACCTTCTTCTTTGGTTCACATTCTTCACTGTTGTGTGGGTTCTGATTATTTCCTCAAAAGTTTTTTAATAGGACTATATTAATGCCTGGCTTTAAAGCACATTCCTATAGAGTAAATTTTATACGTATTCCTCTAGGTACCTCCAATGCGAGTAGATGTAGTAAGCTCAGATTTTGACTTCGATTTTTCCGTCCAGTGAATTTCAGGCCATGAAAATTAATAAAGGGAATTTATAAATAAAATGAATGGAAATTAATATGTAAGGGCTTAATTGTTCATGTTAAAAATAACCATGCTTTGGGAGAGGAGTGGTTTCCCAGTGCATTTAAGGAGATGACCTTAAGCATCCCATCTTGCAACCTGGAGATCTTGTCTACTGCAAAAGAATTCCAGAAAAAAAACCTCTTCAAGTCCTTTGGAAAGGCACATATCAGGTCTTGCTAACCAACCCTGTGCTGCCAAACTCCAGGGAATAGGCTCTTGGATTCAGGTGGCACATTGGAGGAAATCCCCAGATTCTGTGGGACCTGCACACCATGCGGTGACCTTAAAGTACAGATTTCCCAGCACTGAAGTGGATGGCATCTCAAGAGACAGCTTTGCCATGATGCCTGGATGAGACCCATGTACCTTTTCTCACCCTCGCTTCCTCTCTCCTTCGTCGAAAGACAGCGCTCCATCCCACATTTACCAAACCCTTGCATTTTTGTTGTTGTTGTTGTTATGATCTCTCAGAAACCGCCTCCTCATAACGCCATGACAAATCAATCTTTCCCCTTGTTTGTGCTGGGGGGCAGAGGTTTCTGAATCCACAAGTCTTTCTTTATCCGGGACCAATGACAGGCTCTGGATTCTTAGCCACATTCACGGTCTCCGCATTTGCACACTTACAGGATGTATTATTGGATAACGTTGGTTTCTGGACAGTACTTTGATATAATACAATTCTAATGCAGCTTTGACAAAATCTTGCTGTTTTGCAAATAGTTGTCCACCTGTTGTGTCATGTCTATACCTGAGCTGCATCTTCCCGAGGGCACTTGGTTAATTCTCTGACCGGCTGCTTGCAGGGCCCAATATTCTGTTTTCATGGCTGTTTGAAGCAGGGACTCCAGGAGGCATGCATGGCTCTGGGTTGGCCTCATTAGGGAGAACTGTTCTCTCCTAAGTCACAATAAGTGCCAATAACTATTTTCAGTCGGCTACTTTCTGACCTAGGGTCCTGATTTAGAACCACAATACAATTGGGAATTTTCATGTGAATTTTTATTTTTCTTAAAGATTTTATTTATGTATTTATTTAAGAGAGAGAGCATATGCAGCAGGAGCAGCAGGCAGAGGGAGAGGGAGAAGCAGACTCTTCTGCTGAGCAGAGAACCCGATGTGGGACTCTATCTGACCCCAGGACCCCAGGATCATGACCTGAGGTGAAGGCACATGCTTAACCGACTGAACCACCCAGGGGTCCTGGCTTTATTTATTTGAGAGAGAATGCATGTGCTAGCTCTTGTGCGAACAGAGGAAGGTGCAGAGGGGGAGGGAGAGGGAGAGAGAATCCTGAGATAATGAACAATCACTCACGACAGAACAGGAACTACTTACTGACAACAGGCAAGTGAGTCAGGGGGTCATCTCCACCCCCTGCATTTGGCAGAGACTCAAGTCAAAGGCAGGCAGAGGAGCGGGAAAGCTTTCGGGTGGTGAAAGGGGAAGGTCCGATGACAGGTTGTTGGGGTGGGGGGGCAGGACAGGAGCTGACAGAAGAGGGCTCTTCTATGTCGTAGACCATATCCGAAGAGCATATCTATTTCCCCTCTTGGTCTCAAGTTTGGGGGTGTGTGTGCGAAGTTGGGAGCAAGAACAAGAAAAGCTATCTGGGGCCGATCACTGCAGAGATGTGGCTTGGCTTTCCAGGAGGGCCTCTGCAGAGCTTGTGGGTCCAGTCCTGCCTGGTTCCTTGTCAGATTCAGAAAGTTCCGTAGACTGGAACCCCTCTCCTAAGCTCTCTTCAGACAACTGAACACCTTCTATGGATAGAGAAACTGTATTTCATAACAACTATGATCAGTACTATACATAATAATTACAATAATGATCAATAATAATTATAATCATCTACATATCATTCAATGTATAAATATTAATATGTATGAAATTATATAGTCTATATATCACGCTTATAGCATGTATGTAATTATACATATTTATAATAATTATGATAACATAAGTGATCAACTAAATTAAAACATAATAAAGTAATACATTAACAAAGTATTAAATAATAAAACTTTTATGATAAAAATAATTGGCTCACTGGGAGCCAGAGATGCTCCTTTTCCTTATTGTGAGTGGTCTCAATGCTTTAGGCTGCCAGGTTCTGATCTCCAGATAACTGAGAGTTTCTGTACATGGATTATCAGTGTTTTAGAGCACTTGTTGTAAGGGACCACCGCCTTCATGACCAGACTATGATCTGCCTTGTGTGGGCCCCACGAACTCTGGCAAGACCCTTCTGTTGTCAAAGGTCTTCAGTGAAGGCCCTGAGAATTTGATCTCAACTTGAAAAATTGTGTGATGAAAAATACATGCACAGAGGCATGAGGGACAATGTTGGTTTGACAATAGATTTTAGTATTTAAAAGCACTGGTATTTTAGAATGCCATCTTGAGGGGTACGTGCAAATAGTAAAAGGGATACAGCACTTAACCGTGGGTGCTGAAGAGCTGAGTTGCAGTCCTTATTTAGCATTTCCAGATCCCTTGAGATCCTTCGTAGTAGGATCAGTGGGTATAGCTGGCTCAGTGGGTATAGCATGTGCCTCTTGATCTTGGGGTCATGAGTTCAAGCTCCACACTGCGCATAGAGATTACTTTAAAAAAATGCCATCTTGAATGTAAAGGAACTTGAAGAGGCTGATAATATCTGGAAACACTACGAAGGATCTCAGGGAATCTGGAAATGCTAGAAAAGGACTGCAACTCAGCTCTTCAGCACCCACGGTTAAGTGCTGTATCCCTTTTACTATTTGCACATCATCAAGACAAGCCATCTGCTCACTCAGTACAAGAGACCAAAAGCTACTTTGAATCTGAACCACTTGCATGTGGAAAATGCTAAATCTTCATCCTTACTTGCTGGATGACTCGCATGTCCTGCAAGACAGCTTCTCTCAGGTGATGAATTCGTTAGAAGGAAAAGACAGGTGTCGGGCTGTGAGAAGATGGCATCTGATGAACACAATGGTTTCCCAAAGGCCTTGAACCTACCGTGTTCTTTTCTCATTGCAATTTTATTTTGGCATCGAGTTCATAATAGCTCCAATATTCCTCTAGTTATCTCAGACTCTCCTTTCTAGTCAAGTGAACATTCTGTAAATCAGAAGAATGATCATTGGCATTCACATCATGCACACACAACTGAGAGAGAATGGGTTCTCTGTTTACCCCTGGATTCTCTGTTTATCCTCAAAGCCTGCCTCCTCCTCTGTTCTGTTTCCTCTGTATTCTGAGTGAAAGTGGATGGAATTCATGGCTCAGGGAAATCAATCCCTTATGAAGAACTCAGCCTGGGTCTGTGGGCAGAGTGTGGTGTCACTGGTACTTTCCCTAAGATCTCTATCAGTTCCGAGATCTTGGGATTTTGTTTTATTGTCTGTGGGGTGGTGTTTGTTTGTTTGTTTGTTGTATACTGGCCTTATATATTGGGGGAAAAAACAAGTACCAAAAACTTCAGTTAATCTCTTTAACAGAAAGGAGTAACCTGCCATAGTGAAATTAACCTAAAAAAATTAAAAACACCATGTATGTTTCTTTGATGACATCTAAAGCCTCATTCCACTCTTAAGAGCAATGACATTGTTTTAGTTGTTGAGAGGAATTAGATGAAATGTAGGCACAGTGCAGGCATCACTAATTACTATTCTATCATTTTCGAATATTTTGAATGGAAGACTACTGTATAAAATCAGGATACAACATAACATGGGTATATTTTCCTAAAAGTCTTAAGTGTATGAAAAAAAGAAAAGCAATTTTCAGGTAATAGATACAAAATTTTAAAACCAGCCAAAGAAGTATAGTTTATACCAGCTAAATGCAAGCTGACATGGATTTCACAAGATAACAAAGCCAGAATCATCTGTATCTTCATCCATTAACTGCTCATGTGTCTTGATGAGCTCGCCAGCCTGCACAAGCCATAAAGATACAACCCCAGCCATAGACAGAGCCTTGGAAAATTTGTCCACTGGACTCTGGGCCAGGATATTAGTCAGGTGAAGGATGGGCTCTCCCAGGCACCTCCAGGCCCAAGCTGGGCCAGGTCTGGGCTCTAGAGTGGAGTTGAAAATTTCACCAGGGGCACCCTGCCTGGGCTTTTCTCAGCCAGTGTGAGCGCTGCCGGTCTCACGAGTACGATTCTGAAATACCCATGGACAAAAACCCCTCCTTCCTTTGTGGTCCTCAGTCCGTTGGACACCCTTTGGAGTGGAAGGGTGGGGGATTTCTTCTCAGCATAGAGGGCTCTGAGCTGCAGTGGTCAGGGCCATGGGCAGGGGGTGAGAACTCTGGGGATAGCTGGGCGAAGGACAGCCAGCGGCCCCCTGCACGAAGGCTCCAGCTGGGGTTCTGGCAGAGCTGGGCAGAAAGGAGTACATTTGGGTCTCATTCCTGAGGAGCTGGGGGCCAAATGTCCAGTGAGTACACAGGAACCAAGAAAGACACTGTCCACACATGGTGGCTCTCAGCAGGGGGTCTGGGCCCAGGGACCCCCGCGCCTGCTATCCACACCCAGCTAGAACCCTTGTAAGGTGAAGGGGCGGTGCCTGGCAGTTTGCTTGGGTCCTGGGTTGGGCCAATGGGGAGGACCGGGATTCTGGGAGGAAGCACCTGCCGGGCTGGGAGAGTGAGGCTGCTGCAGGGCCCGTGGGCGTGGGGAGTGCCAAAAGGCACCACACAAATTGAGCATGCCCAGCAGCCAGGGACCAGGGAGCAGAGAGGAAAGGGGGGAGGGGACCGCAGCCACCCAGGGTCCCTTGTTCTTCTCCAGTGACAGTATTCATAAAGAGGAACTGAGTACCCCGCATTTTGCTAGGCCTGTGGAATATCAAGGGTCTGACATTCTGCCCTCAAGGAGCTTATGGTCGGGTGGGGGGGACAGACACTCCAACCACACAGGCGTGAACGAGGGGGCCTGTGTTTGCCTGTGTTGGCACGGATCAGGGAAGGCTTCCTGGAGGAGGCAGCATCTCAGCCGGTGCAAGAGGACAAGGATGGTTCAGCTTGTCTGCAGGGGATGGGGGTTCCCAGCACAAGGGCCTGCAGTGAGCCAGAGGTGGGCTGGGTGCTGGGTGTGGGCTGGAGAAGCCAGATGGGAGGCTGAAGGGGGAGGTGTGTTTGAGGAGTTCAGTCCCCAATATGCTTTATGACTCGAGCCATCCCTGATGTGGTGGGCTGCAGGTTACAGCCGCGTTGATAACTGTGCTTTTCCTATCGGCCTTCATGAATCTGTCCTTCCCACCAGTTAGAATATGAAATCTGGCAACACATGGGATGTGGGGTGTTTGCTTATGAACCGGCCGGCCACTCTGCTGAGGGCTTTGATCCCTCACACGGCGCCGTGGTGTCCTCTTGTAGGAGAGGAAGAAGGAAAAGCAAGCTTGTGCTGGTGGCTGTCACACGCTCTAAGGGACCAGTCATTTGGGGGCTGCACTTCTCTGTGTAGGGTCCGTCTGTGCACAGGGTCTGTGCATGTCCAGTTCTCTGCATGAGGGTCTGTCCTGCGCTATCACACAGCTCGTGATCTCCCACAGCAGGGGACCCACTGTGATGGCCGTGTCTCCCCTTTGGGCTTCCAGATCCTGAGGCCTGATCTGTTCATTTGTACTGGCTGGGGGCTGGACGTGTTTTGGGTGCGTGCGGGGAGCCCACCACATGTCCCTTGGCAGGCTCCGAATTGCCCATGGGGGGATGGTGCCTCCAAAAAACATCACAGAGATACCATGTGATGAAGTCTCCTGCGGTTGGAAGGCTTGGAGACCCTGAGTTTGGCAGAAAAAGCTAACATCAAGTAAATTTTATCTTGAACCCAAGCAATGCTGGGATCCGTTTCGGTTGATGCAGTGATGGGGTAGTCCTTAGTCCTTGAGACCAAGGCCAGGAAGTCCTGCCGTGACCATGACTCCCTGGGCCTAGGGAACATTCTGGTAGTTTCCAATCCTAGTGGCTCTGGAACTTGCTTGGAGTGCCTGCTGGGAAAGAATCCCATGGGCCCATGTGTCCCTGACCATGGAAAGGGACTCCCCTAGGCACAGTGCTGTAGGGGTTCTGGGCTGTGGAGGGTGGACGCAGGTGGAGGTCCCAGTTAGGCTGGTCTCACCACAGATGTGGATGTTCCCCTGGGCAGCTCTGGCAAGGCGGCGTTCACTCCTCTGCCTCCAAGTCGGGGCAGTATTCCTGACCCTGCCTGCTGGCTCCTGAAACCTCAGGCCCCAACCGCGACCTGTACTACCCTGCAGGCTGCCTCTCCCAGGCTCAGAGACTACAGGCTGGGCCAGTGGGGAGTTTGGCCCTGGGGTCCCAAGCCCTGTGCCCTGGGACTTCCCAGGTGGTGTCTGAGTTTCCCTGGGCCCTGGCTTTTGCAGGCCAGTTCCAGCCTCTGCTGGGGACTCAGCAGCAGGACCACCACATGTGTCTGCACTGTGGGGGGGCCTGCCGCTCTCTGTCAGCACGTAAGCAGTCCCTGAGGGAGTTCCTCTCTCTAGCTTCTTGGCTCCTGGCTGGCCCTGGCTGCCCACTCACGTGATGTCAGAACAGCCCCCAGACTCTCCTGTCCTATAGGTGAGGACACGAAGGCTCAGCGGTGAGAGGCCACTCAGCAGCCAGGCAGGGTCCTGTGAGCTTCTGTTTCCCCATCTCCGCCAAGAGCCTGGCAGATCTCACTGCCTGTTGTTTGCAGGCCTGGAAGAGGGTGTGAAGGGGCCTCTCACCCCCACGCCTGTGAGCGGCTCTGTGCCCGGGGACCCATCTTTCTGGTGTGCCCTGGGGCTCCCTGCACACATGGTCTGCATGTGGGGGCTCCCATGCGCTGGGTGGTGGGCTTCCACGGATGTAGATTTGACGCAGGCCCCCATAGAATCTGTGCTGTGTCTCCTGGGGATGTTTAAGCAGACTGGCGGCTCTGAGTCCTGAGAAGAAACTGGAAATGACGATTTCTTTCCCCTAAAATGGAAAATAGAAGAGTTGGAGAAACCGTAAATCGCGCAGGGTAGGAAAAGCTTTCACTGTACTTGGAAGAGCGTCAAGGCCGGGAGAGGCTATGTGACCTCCGTGAGGTCACACAGTGTGTGTTGGCCGAGTGGGGGAAGGGGCTGAGGGCCTGGGAAGGGCATGGGGCCAGGGGTGGGGCTGTGGTGCCTGGGCAAGGGCTCTGGGGATGGGGAAGGGGCTGGGGGGCCTTGGGAGGGGCATGGGGCTGGGGGAAGGCTGAGAAGTAAGATCTAGAATGAGGCAGTGAATCCTCCAAACTGGAGATTCAGTCTGTCCCAGAGGAATCCATGGGGTCGTTGGGTGGGGTAGGGGGAGCAGAGAAACGCAGGAGAAGCAGAGGGGACACACGGAGTGGGCAACAGGTGGAATGTGCATGGGGAGGAAAAGGGCAAATGTCTCCCAGATCCCCCAAGTCCGGGTTTCTGCCCCAGAAAGGTGAGAGCCACAGGTGTAGGTGGGGCGTTCCTGAGGGACACATTCCACATGTTGCCAAGATCCTCCCAGACGGAAAGGTCCCAGCAGCACCTGCCTTCCCCTGCAGAGAAGCTGTGACCCCTAGTTTCCCCACAGTCGGTCTGTTAGCAAATACCCCTTGGAGGTCTGGATGGCCGGCGGGCGAGCAGACCTGCACCAGCGTGGGTCTCCTTCCCACCACCCTTGGCTGCCACCCGGCCTCTGTTCCCCGGGCCCCGCTTTTCTGACAGTCTCTTGCCCAGTCACCAAATTGACTTCCCTGTTAGGGAGCGACCCGGTTGCCACTCCTTCAGGAAACTTCCCCTTCCCTGGGATTCTGCTTTGTGGCTCTCATTAGCATTTCCCTCCTGTGCCCCTGAACATTTCTCTTCAGTGTCTCTTCCTGGCGCATTCGAACATTCAAGGAGGGGAATGTCAGTAGCAGAGGTGGAGAGAAACACTGAACAGTAAATGCTCCAAAATCTTTTGCCTTGGAAGCGCCGGGAGCCATCTGCTGTGGGGTTGACTGTGGGGCCTGTGCCCCATGTGAGCAGTGACCCCAGTGACAGCACCCCCCCATGCCCTCCCACGCCCCCGCCTCCTCTCATGAGCAGCATTGGCACAGTCCTTTGCATTGCCCTTCTGGGCTCCTGGGGGCAGGCCTGCAGCCAAGGGAGCTGGACCACCCTGGGCCTGGCAGGGGGCGGGTTGCTGTCCTGACCACACTGCAGGAGGGGAAGGGGGCTCAGGTTTCACCTACAAATTTCAACACCTGCTTCTTCCACAATCAGGGACCTTCCACCTGCCTTTCCGTACACTCCTGCACTACCCCCTACACTCCGCTAAATCTGCCCCCGTGCTAGTCTGAGCTCCTGCCCACCCTCTTCCTGCCTCTCCATCACGTGTAAATGCCACCTCTTCCATAAAGCCCTCCCTGATTCCCTGGCAGGAGTCACCCACACTGCCTCTCTTCTGGGGCGTTTCATAACAGTGTAACTTATGTCCTTCCCCACCTGACTGTGCTTCCTGGCCATGGGGAATTTGCCTCAAACTTTGCTTTCCTCAGTACCTAACTAATGATTCCAGTGGAGTAGGTCCTCAGTAAATAGCTGAGAATTCATCAAATTGGGGTGGGAGTGGCAATACGAGAAGCGACCTGATATGTACTTAAGAGCTCCCGTCCCCAGCTTGTTGCTTTGGAAAAGAGAGTGAAATTGGTTTTTTATTGAATCTGCTCTTTGCAGAGTGATTTTGTGCTCTTTGTTGGGCCAATTACAGTTATGAAGATGAATTATGACAGGCGGGCACCCGCGTGCCTGCATTACCGTGTGCTGGCTGTGTCATTTAGTGGCCGGCATCTAGGAGGGGAGTTTGTTGATGTTTCCATCAGAAAAAAAAAAAAAAAAGAAAGAAACATTAGGATCCATAAAAAACAACGAGCAATGATATTTTCCTTTTTATTGGTCATTTTAAAACATTCGCTGATAATTTCCCCCATGCTTAATAGGCACATGCTTGTGTCTTTAGGTAAATCCAAAATTTGCAGAAACGCATTCTTATGATTGTTCAGCTTCCTCCCATCGTGAAGCCCAAATGAACAACTTCCCAAGGCAGCAGGCGTGGGTCTCCTGGAGGGCATTGACCCGGCCAAACGGGTCACCCGGGACAGAAGGACTCACCTGAGAGTGAGCACTGACTGTCCAGCTGTCCTCCAGCCAAGGGGGTTTAAACCTGAGAGCATTAAAGGCAGCACAGATGGGGGAACAAAGCCTGGGCTCTGGAGGGAGGGGCCTCCGCAGCCTTCAGGATGCCCACAAGACCCACCCTCCTGTCTGTATTGTGGAGCTGGACAGACCTCTGAGTAGGTGCCGGTGTGTGTGACTTTGATCATGTGTGTGTGAGCGTGAACATGCACATACCCGTGTGTTTGTGTCTGTGTGTTAGTGCATGGGGACATGTGTGTACATGTGCACGTGTATCTCCAAGTGAGCATGTGGGTCGCGTATGTACGTATGTGATCATGTGTGTCTGCCTGTGAGTGTGATCGTCTCTGCATGTGAATGAGTGTATACGTGTGTGTGAATGTGTGTACATGTATGCAGATGAGTGTGAGCACGTGTCTGCATGTGAGTGGGTGGGTGTGAGCATGTGTATGTGTGCGTGTGTGTCTGTGTTAGTGCATGGGGAGCATGTGTGTACACATGCACACTTGTCTCCATGTGAGTGTGCATATGTGGGTCATGCATGTTCATGTGATCATGTGTGTATGCTGTGTGATTGTGCGTTCATGAGAATGAGTGATTGTATGGATGTGCATGTAAGTGTGTGTGTGTGTGAGCATGCATGACTGTGTGTTCCCATGTCTCCAGAAGTCCCCCGTGGTGAGTGATTGGGGACGAGAAGTCAGGATATGCTGCAGGGCTGGGACTCCGTGCAGCACCAGGGAAGGTAGGCAGTGGCCAGCAGGCAAGGGGGCCAGGCCCCGTCTGTGTGTGCTCCTGGCTGCGCCCCATGGGCATGTGACCTCTCCCTGAGCTGAGTGTGTCTGCCACAGGCCCGCCAGTGCCTTGGGCTTCTCTGGGACCAACACACAGGTTACTCCTGCATTTCCATTGCGCCTGCTGCTCTGCAAGCCCCTGTGGTTCCCGCAAGCAGAGTCACAGCTGTGGCCCGGCATCTGCTGGGCCGGGGCAGCTCTCCATCTGCCCTCTTGCTTCCTGTAGCCCGCTTGGCTCTTTTTGGCTCTGCAGACATTTCCTGCCTGCACTTTTTCTGACACCAAGTAGCCGTGTTTGAACCTGCTTTCCCTGGAGGCTCCTGTGCGAGGCTGTGAGCACACCAGAGTTCCCACCCCGTGGGCCTGGGGCCTCCTCCAAGTTTGTGTCCCCCGAGACTGTCGCGGGCCTGGACCCAGAAGCTAGGCCATCCCTGTCTGTATCCCTGGGAGTGTGTGCGATGGTGCATGATTGTAAGCAAGGTTTTCCCAAGTGGCAGGAAATGCTGGGTCTTACCACATGGGCTTTAGGTAATCCTTGTGTTAAGTCAACAAGCAGGTAATTACTCTGTATTTGTGTGATTTCCCTGAAATCATTTCATGATTCATTTGCTCATCCATGTGCTTGAATAGTCATTCAGCAAACATTGAGCAAGCACCTATTGATGCCAATGGGTATGAGCTGTTGTGCAGGAGCTGGGTTCTAATCGCAGCCGATCACCCCACCCAATCGCTCAGGAGCCCGTTTGCTTATCTGTTCAGGGGGCCTCCTGAGGCTGATCGCCTCCCCAGCGTCTGGGTCTTCTCCTTAAAGTCACACGGGGGGTGGGGGCCGGGAAGAGAGAGGGCCAGAGTTGGGAGCTAGGCACAGGAGGCAGTCAGGATCTGGCTGTCCATCCCATCGAGACTCTAGGCTTGCTTCGGGGGGTGCGGGGACCCTTGGGTGCACGGCAGGTACGGCCTCCTGGCAGGCCTCACGTCTTCCTACGACTCCAGAGAAACAGTTTCATCAGGGGCCTTTCCAGACTGATTCTCAGAGCCAGGGCCGTGGCAATAAGCGTTGCCAGCGTTAAGCAGAGAGCGGCTGTGGGACGGCCCAGGACAGGCTCCGCACCACGGGGAGTTTGGCGGGGACAGGTGTGGAGGCCTCCCTCCGAGGAAGGGCAGCCCGCCGGGCCCTCCACCCCATCTGCTTTCACCACAGTGGCTCTGGGCTTCCCCGGGGCCAGGGGGAGTGCAGGGTCAGGACGTTCCAATGCTGGTTTCCCCAAATCTCTCACCCCGTTTTCTTCCCCTGGCACAGTTTGGCTCAGCCTGCAGGAGGGCAGACCAAGGGGCCCTGCCGCCATCACTCCAAGCCTGGAGAAGCTGTCGAGGGGCCCACACACCATCATCCACCTGGCCGGGGTCCAAACCCCAACACACTGGAGACCTGGTAGCGCGGCCTCATTCTGAACCCGAGGTACCCCTGAAGGGAGCTCTGTCCCTCCAGGCTGAGCAGCAGGTGGCTGAGGATGGTCCCTCTCTGTGTCCCCACCTCTGTCCTCACCCACCCACTCCGCCCCCAGCTGCAGAAACTCAGACACACACGCCCCACAGCCCATCCCCCTGTTCTCCAAGCCCCTGAGCCTTTGCACACAGTTTTCTCTGCCTCAAGGTCCTTCTCTCATCTCTGCTGGGGTAATTCCAGACCAGCCCATATGGTGACCCTGAGCCTGCACGGCAAGCACAGTCCTCTGCTACTGGGTTTCTTCACCTCTGTGACTACCCCTCCTCTGCCCCCTGTGGCTGTGTGCTGGGGTGGGCGGCTTTTTACCTCTCTCCTCAGCCACCAGCCAGCTAGCACAGAGCAGCCTGCTGCGCTCGTGAGGACCCTTCCTCCGTGGTGAATGAGTGGGAAAGACAGCAGGCTCCCACAGAGACACAGGGTGTGGTGACGAGGCCCAGGGATCCCGTAGCAGGGGGTGGGTGTTGGGGGGGTGGGTGTATGAGAACTCAGAGGGTTTGCCACCGGTTCAAGTGACTCCAAGAACCATCCCTCCTGGGTCTCCCCATGTGCACCCCAAGCTTCCACCTGGAGGCCAGCCCTTCCCTGCCCCATGCCCCCTTGCCCCACACCCTGCCTCTAGGACATAGGAAAAAGCCAGGCAGGTGGCCCCTCCACAGGTGCTGACATTGGATGGGATAGTTGTCGGGGGGTGCACAGAGCTGTGGCAGGTCCTGAGGTCAGTGTGCATGGGGTTGGGTGAGGCTCCACTCTGCACTGCCATCCGGTCTACGGAGAAGGGAGATGCAGGGCTGTGAACCCAGGAGCCTGGTGGCCATACCACAGATGTTCACAGGGTGTCATATGTGCCGTTTAGGGTCACAGGGTTCAGCAGCCTCCATGAGTTCACATCCACGCTGCGGTACTTGCTGTCCACAGCACTGACGTCTGCCCAGCCCCACACCAGGGGGCAAGGATCCCGGCCAGGAAGCCTGCAGTGGGAAGCAGGAGAGCCCAGCGCACATGCCGGGGCCGGCATTGCCAAGTCCGAGCGGGTCCCCACAAACGAGCAGCGGTGCGTGCAGTGGGTCTGTGAGCATGGGGTTCCTGTGGCGGCTCTGGCAGCCAGCCCCCTGGAGTAGTGTCAGGGCGGCGCGGGCAGCCTGGCCCCGCTGTGGTCATGCAGCACCTTGTCTACCGTCCAGATGTAGCCGTGGATTAGAGCCCTCATCTCAGGGGTGAAGAGCTCAGGGTCGTGCGGGCGCTGGCCACACCGTCAGAAGCTGCCCTCTTTGTTGTTCTCCACGCACCGCAGACACTCCTCACACGGGGACACGTTGAGGAAGGCCACCATCTCCCGAGTGTGAGCAGCTCCTCCTAGTGCACCACCAGCAGCTGCTTGCTGACCTGCAGCCAGTCCAGCATGTGGTAGATGCACACGAAGTCTGGCCACTCTACAGGGAGAGACGCACAGGTCGGCCCCGCCTCCTGTGCGCTCAGGCGGGGAGCCGGGGAGGCGGGCTACCAGGGCAGGTGGCCTCTGGGACCAGGCCCTCCTGACGACTGGCGGGCAGTAAGATAAGCACCTCGGGGCCAGCCTGGGTCACTGGGCCATGTCTGCCTCAGTGGCCGTGCAGCCCCACACAAGGACAGGTGTAGCATGTGTGGAGAGAACTGGGTCCCTCTCTCAGGGACAGTGAGCGCACTGCCTGCGGGGCCCACGCCAGGGCAGGGAGAGCCACGTGGCCCACACGGCACAGCAGTGTTCTTCTCGAGTGGGAGATGGGGTGATCCTGATCCACGCTCACCTTGCCCTGGGTGATGGGGACAAGCAGGGGCACCGGGAGAAGGGGTGCAGACCTGAGCACCTGCCGGGGTCTTCCTGTGAAGCTAAGTAAGTGAGGTCCCTGCCTGATGACCACCATGTCCCGTGGGGGTGGCCAGTCCACCCCATGACTCTGATGGGCAGCCCACAAAGTTTGGGGAGGATCTATCCATGAGAGCTTATCCAAGCAAATACAGACGTGCTGGGGCTTTTGTCTTGCTGGGGTGGTGTCAATATCCACAAATACAGCTGTGACCATCCTGCCACCTCGGATGGTGTGGGGACCCTTCGCTTTCCCTGGTCTTCACGACCACGCTCAGACAGGGACTGCCTTGGTGTCTCAACTGGGTAAACTGAGGCCCCTGGGAGCCGAGGAGGGACCAGAGCTCAGCCTCCTGCGCCTGGGGTGCCAGCAAGGGGCAAGGTGGGCTGGAGGTGATAGGAGCATCTGCCCGGACAGGATCTGTGGCGACGGTCCTGCCCAACTGACGGCCCCACACCTGCTGCCCTCTGACTGCTCAGTGTCCCAACACTCGCCACCCGGACCCGTGTCCCAGCCACACTGCGGGGGGCCGCGGCCGAGCCCGGGCAGGGCCTGGAACGGGTGTCTTTGCACAGGAGAAGAACTGCCCGGCCTCCCCAACCTCCCTCTGCCCACCTTTGCTCTTCCAGTTTCGGTCGGCCGCGTAGCCCAGGTGCCTGGTACACTTGCGGTTGAACTCGGCCACCAGGAGCTGTATGGGTTCTGGATCAGCAGGATGGCCGAGTCGAACATCTCAATCTCCCTGGGGCCGCTCTCGTGGGTCTTCTCGCAGACGGTGCGCCGGCTGCCAGTGGTCCTTCTTGCCTTTTAACCCTGCGGGGGAGATGTGGGGCCGCTGAGGATGGTGATGGACCCTGCCGTGGCAGCAGGCAGAGCTGAGCGTACCTCCAGGAGATCCCACAAGTCCAGACCCTGCAGGCGCATGCCTCTGGGCATCTGCAAGGCGATTTCCTGCAAGCATCGCCAACAACCCAAGAGGCAGTCATGGCCTCAGGCGTGGCCAGAGTGGGCAGGACACCTGCCAGGATCGCAGGGCAGCACGGGGTTCTGGGCCCCTGGAGCAGCTGTCCCTGTGAGGCCGGGCTTCCAGCCCCCGCCCAAGCAGTGGGCCCTGGGGTCCTGTTGTGGGGTCCCAGCCCTCCCCACCCATAACAGAGTCACACATGGGTCAGCAAGACGCTGTGGGCTCGTTCAGCGGTGGCCTTTATGCTGGGGATGGAGGGGCACCTCCCAGGAACTAGGAGTAGGGGGCTGATCAGGGGGTGCAGCCAGATGTCACAGAAGGACCCCCAGAGGGGTGCACTAGAACCTAGACTGCAGCCATATCCTGACAGACCCAGGGTCCGCCAGCCGGGGACCCATGCTCCATAAACGAACATGCATGTCTCCTGGGCTCTTGGGGACAGCGACGAGCCCCAACACCATCTGCTTCGTGAGTGGGGGAGGGGGGCATGCAAAGGTGCAGCAGGCAGGGCCAGGTTCTTTGATGTTAGGAAACAAGGCCTCTGAGTCCGGTTTGCCTCCTGGAACCCAACCTAGTTCAAACAGATCTCTGCCCCAGGCCTAACAACTGTCAGCCTTCGCCGGGGCTCCTACTGCCCAGCACCGGGGACGAGGGAAAGAGGAGCCAGGCCACGGGCTGTAAACACGGGATCAGGATCGGGATCGGGTCCCCAGCACCCCAAGACCTGCAGTGTCTTCTGTGTGCGGCGGCCTGTCCCCACAGCAGCTGCTCCGTGTGTCCCATGGGCCACAATCACCCAGGACAGACCGGGTACCCATGCATGTCACTGGGGGGTCGGTGCAGAGGCCAGCGGCCACCCCGCACCAGTCCCATAAGCCTCACAGGGGGAACCCCCAGGGCCATCACACGTGGCCACGCCAGCCACTTGCAGAGCAAGATCACCAGCTGTGCAGATGGCTACGGTCCTCTAGACGAGCCGGTGGCCAGCAGCCTGTGCCATGGGACTCCACGGGCGCCAGGCCACAGCAGGCAGGACCCTGGAACAGGTCATCTGGCCGCCCCCCTGGGGGTGCCGGTAACACTCAGAGCATAAGGATAAGCGACCAGCTTTCTTGGCTTCTCCCACCAGACCAGAGCCCCCCGCCAAGGTCAGGATGCTATGGACCTGGGCTTCTGTTCCTAAACCATAGTCCGGTCAGGAATCTGGATGCAACGGGGGTGACACATGACGGTGGACTGACAGCCCTTCACTTGGCTGGGGTTCTCGGTCCTACTCAGCACAGGGAGGCCTCTCACTTCCGCAGGGAGAGACTAGGGGCCACACAACTCCAGGGTCCTTTGCACCCATCTTCAAAAAAACAGCGCTTTGAGGAGCTCCTTCTGGCCTCCCAGAAAATCAGAAAAACGAGCCGGTGACGTCTCACAGAATTACTGCGGGTTCTGCCAACAAAGGGGAAATTCGGAAAGTGGTCATAGCCTGGGAGCGTAAGCCGCCAGGATGGATGTCCCGAGTCCCAGGCCAGCCGCAGGGCTGGGAATGTGTTTGCAGTGCTGGTTCCCCGGCCCCCAGGACTCCAGGCCCTGTGGCCCTCACTCACCCTTGTTGTACAGGGTCCCATCGAAGCTGTAACTCCCCATGTAGAAGCAGGTGACGTGCTCAATGAGGTGCCGCACCCACATGCTCCTGGCTCCCGGGAAGCTCAGCAGAGCCACAAACACCTTGGCCTTGGTGGGCAGAAACCGCCGGTCTGTACAGCGAGTGTCTGAAAGGCCAGAGGCTGACCACCGACCGCCCCACCCGGACCCACCACCCCCTGTCTCCTGCTTCATAGATGGGGAAACCGAGGTAGTTGCGGGGGGGGAGGGGCGGCCACCCAGACTTGTGCCCAGAGAGAGCTCCGGGGATGATGAGGCCACCCACAGCCCGGGCAGGGAGCCCTGGCTCCCCGCACAGCACAGAACATTCCAGATTCTGCTGGAGGGTGGTGGGGCCCTGCTTCATGGCTCTCCTGCTGTTCCTCAAAGTACCTCCATCCCAAGACCCAGGGAAAGGTCAGGTGTGTCCCGGGTCCAGCTTCCAGGGACAGTGGTGGCCTCCCCTCTCTACCCCAGGACGCATGCAGCCGCACTGGTCTCTCCAAATGCCCAGAGAGCACACACGGCAGACATGGCAGAGAAGGCCCCTCACACCTCATGCCCAGCAGCCGAACTCACCCTGCACAGGCTTCTGGTAGACCTCGCAGTATCCAGCCACCCTCTGTGCCTTGGGTTCCTGGCCACATAGCGCACTATCCACGGCATCCCAGAGGCTGAACTGAGGCGTGGGGTAAGCACAGTAGCACTCCCAGCCCCACAGGATGGCCAGGGGAACTTCTTCCGGGGAGCGAGGGGGGAGAAGCATGTGGGGTGCCCACCGGGGCCAGGCCTCCTGGCTCCTGTCAACATGGACGGTGGCGATTCTTCCCGTGCAAGGCACACTAGCATCTGCCTTGACCTCCTGTCATGATCTCAGGATCCTGGGATGGAGCCCAGTTTAGGCTCTCTGCTCACCAGGAAGTCTGCATCTCTCCCTCTTCCCCGCCCTTCCTCTTACACAGAGGCTCTCTCTACAAATAAATAAATAGATAAATAAATCCTTCAAAAAAAAATATAAAAGCTCGTGTTTTGGCAAGCTTTCATGTTGGAATACACTAGAGAGAAATGACATGGGGCGCCTGGGTGGCTCAGTGGTTTGGGCTGCTGCCTTCGGCTCGGATCATGATCTCAGGGTCCTGGGATCGAGCCCCGCACTGGGCTCCCTGCTCCGCAGGAAGCCTGCTTCCCTCTCTCTCTCTATCTCTGCCTGCCTCTCTGCCTACTTGTGATCTCTGTCAAATAAATAAAATCTTAAAAAAAGAGAGAGAAATGACACGTTTTCATTACCATAGCATACTCCCTTTTATTTTAAGCACCTTCAGGTTTGGCTCAGGTATTAGAAAGGAGAGGATTCCCATAAGGAAGGGGGAGCTCCATGAACTGTGCATTTTGGCTGTGTTGGTCTCATGATGAGTCTTCGTGTGTGGCGGGGGAGGGAGGCAGGGGCAGGGTGACCGTTCCCACCCTGTGTCATCAGGGCCACTGCTGCTCACGGGGCTTGGGGGTGGGACTGAGCCTGTTCATCCCGAAGCCTAGAGTCTCCCCTTTCCTGCACATCACATCACTGTCCAGGGGACCAGTCCCTTGAAGTCTGCCCTACCAAATGCCTAGGTGAAGTCTCTCCTGGGGGAAATTTGTAGACACTCTCAGCTACAGAAAACACAGTGAGCTCAGCAAGGGCCCTGGTGCCCTGTGGCTCTGTGCCCTGGGGATGTCAGGGCCAAGGTCCCCTTCTAGAATCTGTGGGGCTTCCTGGGTCCCAGACACCCAAGTGAGGGGGCCTCCTCCATCCATCTCTGTGCCTCCCCCATCACTGCAGCACCTGTGTGTGCTTCCCAGGTTCTGGGTGGACAGCTGGAAAGGGGGGCCCTGCAGTTTTTAAAATGGACGTGGGTCTTTAGAATCATTGAGACCTATTTTTATTCGGTATTTAAACCCTATTTCCTCTCTGAATTATTTTGGTCACATCAGTTTTTCCATCGTAGAGTGACTACTTTCAAGGGCCTTCTACTTTGTTTCAGTCATGACATGCCTTTGCTTTTTGATATTGATGTTTGAGTCATTTGACTTTCTTGCTGTTCGTTTTCACTTTATTGTTGGAATTCTCTATTTTCAGAGGGATCTGCTTTTAGCTCTGGGAATGTAGGTTTAGTTAGTCAGTGGCCAATCTTTATTTCTGATTTTTTAGGTCCCTAGATCCTTGTCCAGAGGGCCATTTTTGCCTTGGCCTACAGTTCTATCAGCAAATGTTCCTATTTATAGTCCCAGACAGCAGGCTCACAGGGAGCCTGGGTGAGTATCACAGGCTCCCTAAGCTTGTCCTTAAATAATAAATAATAAAATGAAATAAATACTAAATAATAATAATAAATAAAATAATAAAATAAATTAATTTTAAAATAAAATTAATAAAGGAAAAATAAAATAATAATTCATAATTAATGCAATTAATAAGAAATAAATAAATTGATAATTCAAGGAAGAATTTTTGGGACCCCTGGCTGTCTATGTGTGTTAAGCATCTGCCTTTCCTCAGGTCATGATGCCGGGGTCCTGGAATGGAGGCCCGCATTGGTTTCCCTGCTCAAAGGGGAGTCTGCTTCCCCCTCTGCTGCAACCCCTCCCCCTGTGCTCTCCATCTCTCTCTGACAAATATGTAAATAAAATCTTTTAAAAATTTTAAGGCAGAATTTTAGGAATAACCTCTAAAAAGACGAGCTGCCCGGGTGGCTCATTTGGTGTAGTGTGTGATGCTTGGTCTCAGGGTTGTGAGTTTGAGTCGCACCCCCCCCCCCCCGGCCACGGTGTAGAGATGAATTCAGGTATGAGAAATAACCTCTAAAAACAAAGAATTTTATCATTTTTTTCTATGGATAGATAAAAATCTATATCCACATATAAAAATATGTGAGCCAGGTTATGTTGGGACTCCCATTACTGAACAATTGGAAAGCATGTTCAACTCCATGGTCACAGACTATCCAAGAACACAGCTGGCTCCTGGCCTGGGGGGAACCGTTTTCAGCTGCTAACCTCCAGGGAAAGAAAGTCTCTTCCCAGGCCAAGTTTTCAGCCTCCTGAGCCCCTGGAAGCATGTCTGTGGCCTCAGGAGCTCTCATTGCTTGAAGTCTCTGTGTGCCCCTGGTGTGGGTTGGGCCATGAGCAGATGAAAGCTCTGGTACTAGGCCAGCCCTGGACACAGGGAACGGTAGATGCCACCCACTCGTGCAAGCAGGTACAGGGTCCCACCAAACTGCTATGCACATGAGGAAGAGACTGACTAGGACACAGTGGGGGTGACCTGCCCACTGGGGACCTGACGAGCAGCCAGGAGGAAGAGCAGGATGTAGATGGCCTCACTGTATCCCTCGGTCGCTGCTCCTCCCCTCTTTCCTATCTGCCCTGTTTCTCTGTGTGTGCGTGTGCATGTGCTTGTGTGTGTGTGTGTGTGTGTGTGTGTTGTCAGTCCCCTCTGTTCCTCTCCTCTCCCACCTCCTTCTGCAGTGCTGTCCCTTCTCTGCTTCTCTGTCTGCTTGCTGCCCCATCTTTCCCAACTACCGGCCACCGTGTCCATGGCAGTCAGCGTCATCTCTCAGCCCCCAGGCCACCTTTCTTGCATGCGCAGGCCAGCACCCTTAAAGCCCAAGATGTACTTCCTGGGAGAGTGGCAAAGGGCCCTGTGGGGGACAGGGGTCCACCCCGCCTATCGGCCACGCTGCAAATGTAGCTGTTGAGGTCAGGGCCAGGCTACAGGGAACAGGCCCCACTCAAGCCCCAGTCCCAGTGTGGGGGCTGCTCAGCACCTTTTCCCCCTTCCCACCTGTGTCCAACAAGCTCTAAGACCTATACAGATGAGGGAAGGTCAGGGCCTGAGCTCTAGCCAGGCCTGCAAGCCTCTAGGACCCAGCTCTCAGCATGGACTCAGGGTGGCATCAGCCTGCCAGCTGGGTGACCTGGGACAGGCGGTGAATCATCTGCGTGTCTCAGCGTCCCCAACTATGGAACAGCGGGGAGAAGACTCCCTCCTTCTTAAAGTGCCTCTGAGGACTGGATAGGGATGGACAGACATGAAGAACTTGGCACGGCAGCTGCCGCAGTCAGTGGTGAGAATTCGGTTCCGAGTGGCAGCAGCAGCGAGAGAGAAAAGCCCAGAGAGCACCAGGAATGCCCACTTGGACCTTCACCCTGTTGCTGGATTAATCAAAATGGGTAAAGAACCCTAAAGGTCTTCAGAGCGTCTCCTAGAGGCCAGAGTCGCACCACATGTGAGCCCACCGTCCAAGATGTCACCCAGAACCAAAGGGCCTGACACCCAGCGAAGGAGGCAATGCAGGCACTTGCCCAGGGAAGAGAAAATGCATGTAGCCCTGCCATGCCCGGCTGATGGGTCTGCAGGGGCGCGGCTATGGGACCAACTCTTGTCCCTTAGTGCTTCAGGCCCAGCCAGGGGAGAATGCTGGCACCCACTGCACTCCCGTTCCCCTTCCTCAGTTCAGCCTCCAAGCCCAAGAGATCTGTGAATCCCCCAAGGGTTGGGAACGAGGGAGTTGACCCCCCCATGGCGCCTCTGCAGGCCTGATTCTTGCACTGAGCGGTGACCCAACAGAAGCTGTGCGCGTGCACAAGGGTTCCTGCATGCCCACTCACTCCTCAGGTTCCAGGTTCTAAAGCTGTGTCCTGGCAACAGGCCCCGCATTGTGCTCTAGGCCTTCAGCTGTGACTTGGCAGCTGAAGGAGAGCGCTGCGAGCCTAGTTCGCTATCCTCAGCGTCTGACTTTACCGGACTGCTCTATGGGCACCTCCTTGAGCAGGCCATGCCCCTCCACCCATCCCCGGGCTCTGCGGGGTCCGCACCTGCCAGGAGGGCTGGTCCGCCCCCACCGGGCTCACTGTGGCTGCAGACAACTCTTGGAGGCCAGGGCTCGCCCGGCGGTCCACGCCCCGGGGTCCACTCACAGGCGGTCTTCCAAGTACCCCGCAAGTTGGCATCCGCGCTCCGTCCTAGCAGCTTGGAGAAGGTACTCAGGGACCCTGGCGACCCCGCGCTTTCTTCTGGGGCTTCTTACCTCCTCCTGTAGGTGGGGCTGCCGGCTGAAATCAGTGCTGTCAGATGCCAGATCACAGATGTCCTGCCGCTGCCGCTCCGAGTCCATCGAGGACACGGTCACCCCCTGTCGGCTGCAGAAGCGGGTCAACACTGGGCTGCGGCCCTCAACACCCAGAAATGACCATGGTGACTCCACAGCGGAGCAGGTGTGCAGAAATCCCAGACAGAGCGGCAAAGGGACAGCCCAGATAGAGACTCACAGAAAGGACCCTAAAGGCACTGAGGCCCCACAGGGGGCATTTAGGCGCCTGGGGGTCCACGAAGGCCTCTCTTCCTTTGTGCCCAGGCCTGGGCCTCTGCCGAGAGCCGTCCCCCGGAAAGAGAGCTCAGAAGACCCATACAGTAAGAAGTCCCCCAGCTCCCACAGGAGCTCCTGCCCCACTCGAAATGCCATCACCAGTTCTTACAGTTCCACCAGGGGCTGCCACCCGGTCCAGAAAAAGAGGCGTCTGGCCACAAGTCAGGCCTCGCAGCCCCCGAGGTCCCCCAAAAAAGTCAGCCAAGAGAGCCTCTTGTGTCCTGCCAGAGTGCCTGCACTCTGCCAAAAGAACCAGCCGGAAAAGGCTGCCGATACCACCACGGGGCAGAAGGCAGCGCAGAGGAACTATTCATCCCCAGCTGACTGTTCCAGGCCCCGAAAACGCAAGTTTCCTCTGCTGCCACACAGGCGAGGGGAGCCTCTGAGGCTGCCATCACCCCCTGAGCCGGGGTTTCGAGTGACGGTTGAGGACCTGGACCGGGAAAGAAAAGCTGCTCTCCAGCGCATCCAAGATGCTCTTCGAGGGGACACAGAGGCCACCTGCAGCTGTGGCCCAGCTAGCCCATCCAGTGCCTTGGCCCTGCCTGCTGCAGTGGCTGCTCCGCTGCCAGCCTCTGATTCCCAGGTCACCTCCAGGGACTGCTCCAGTTCTTCCCAGCCTCTCCCTTTGGGGTCTCACCCTGGCTGCAGTGGGAGCAACGTTACATCTACCCAGGCCCCCTCGATGCCGTCTGGGGACATCACAGCCTCAGTCACAGTCCCCCCAGGGCTGCCTGCACTGCCTGGAGGTAGGGGCAACCCGGGATCCACTGCCCAGGCCCCACTCAGGGCTGTTGGTGGGCAGTGGCCCGGAGCCAGCACCCTTCAAATCTCTCCCGCGCATGGACAGCCGGCAGCTCAGGCTCCAGACCCACTCCAGGCCCTGAGCACGGCAGTAGTCCAGCTGTCCTTGGGCAGTGGCACCCAGGTAGGTTATGTGGTTCCCTTACCCGCATCTGCCTCCCGGGGGACCCGTGCCAGTGCCCAGCCAGGCTTGGTAACCTCCTCTGCTGGCCTCGCCCCTGGCGCAGCTGCTGCCCCTGGCTTGACAGTGGCCCCCCAGTTGCACAGTGCTGTGTCCCATGCTGGGCCCAACAGCCAAAACCCCGGCCCCCCAACGGGCACCACAATGCCGGCCCCCATCAGCATCGGGCTTTTGGCAGCACCCACAGTTTTGGGGAGAGGAGATAATGTTGCAGGCCTGTGCTCCAGATTAGGGGCTCTCTGCATCACAGCAGCAACAAGCAGGGCCCCAAATGGCCCGCAGGGCTCCAGGGCAAACCTGGGCCCGAACACAGGGGGCCGCCTACGCCAGAGCACCTTGTCGGGGACCGCTGGAGCCAGCACAACTAACCAGCCTGTGTCGGGAGCCCCGAGTGCTGCTCCCTCACGTCACATCCCCAGGCACCAGACCAAGGAGAGGTCCAGATCAGACAGCGGCACTTCCAGCAAAGCTGCCCGCGGGGATGGGGGCGTCCTGGCCTCTTCTCCTAGCACCACCGCCTTTGTGGTCAGCACGGCCCACACCAGCCTTGCCACCAAGAGCCCCTCATCCCCTGCCCAGAGACTGATTAGGTGAGAAAGAGCTTCACTGGGGAATAAGCCATCTTCCTGCACATCCCAGCCCACTGCCGCTGGCCCTGCCTTGACAGCGGCCCACCAAATGCCCGGTGCTGTGTCCCATGCTGGGCCCAACATCCAGCACCCCAGCCCCCCAACTGGCACCACAATGCCGGCCCCCATCAGCATGGGGCTTTTGGCAGCACCCCCAGTTTTGGGGGGAGGAGAGGAAGTTGCTGATCTGTGCTCCAGATTTGGGGCACTCTGCATCTCAGCATCAACGAGCAGGGCCCCAGGTGGCCCGCAGGGCTCCAGGGCAAGCCTGGGCCCGAACACAGGGGGCCGCCCACGCCAGACCACCCTGTCGTTGACCACGGGAGCCAGCACAACGGACCAGCCTGTGTCGGGAGCCCCGAGTGCTCCTCCCTCTCCTCACATCCCCAGGCACCAGACCAAGGAGAGGTCCAGATCGGACGGTGGCACTTCCAGCAAGGCTGCCTGCGGGGACGGGGGCGTCCTGGCCTCTCCTCCTAGCACCACCACCTTTGTGGTCAGCACGGCCAACACCAGCCTTGCCACCAAGACCCCCTCATCCCCTGCCCAGAGATTGACTAGGTGCAAAAGAGCTACACCGGGGAATAAGCCATCTTCCTGCACATCCCGGCCCACTGCCGCTGTCCCTGCCTTGACAGCGGCCCCCCAAATGCCCGGCTCTGTGTCCCATGCTGGGCCCAACAGCCAGCACCCCGGACTCTCAACTGACACCACAATGCCGGCCACCATCAGCATGGGGCTTTTGGCAGCACCCCCAGTTTTGGGGGGAGGAGATGATGTTGCCGATCTGTGCTCCAGATTTGGGGCACTCTGCATCTCAGCATCAACGAGCAGGGCCCCAGGTGGCCCGCAGGGCTCCAGGGCAAGCCTGGGCCCGAACACAGGGGGCCGCCCATGCCAGAGCACCCTGTCGGGGACCACGGGAGCCAGCACAACGAACCAGCCTGTGTCGGGAGCCCCGAGTGCTCCTCCCTCTCGTCACATCCCCAGGCACCAGACCAAGGAGAGGTCCAGATCGGACGGCAGCACTTCCAGCAAGGCTGCCCACGGGGATGGGGGCGTCCTGGCCTCTCCTCCTAGCACCACCGGCTTTGTGGTCAGCACGGCCCACACCAGCCTTGCCACCAAGAACCCGTCATCCCGTGCCCCGCACCTAAGAGGACGTAAAAGAGCTGCACCGTGCAAGAAACCATCTTCTCCCCCCTCACAGCCCACCTCCTAAGGGCCCAAAGGGAGAGGCTCGGCTGAGCCAATAACTACCTGGAGACGTAGCTAGTGGTGTACTTCCATGTGACACCGGTGCAAGACTAGTGTGGATCGGGAGACACAAATCAAGCCTGGTACTGGAGCAAGACCGGACTCTCAGCCTTCCTTCCAACATTGGGAAAACTTCCCAATCCCTGACCTACCATTTTTAAGGAAGGTGGGGGCCTGAAGCCTCGTCTGTGATCCCAGGGGCCATGGGCCTTGGGACAGTACACGGAGATCGGGTCCCTTTGGCCTCCAGTCCCACAGCTCCTGGGACTCCTGCCGCTGCCCACAGATTTCCCCTCTCCTCTCCCTACGTTCCTCTCAGAACCTTTAGGTAGTGTTCAATTCATTAATTAAAGACTGTTCTAGTTTCTCTGCATAGCTCTCTTGAGTCTCCTCTGTGGGTCATGTGGGCAAACGTTGGGGGCCGAATGGAGGCTGGCATGGGAAGCCAGACGCCACCATTTCCAGGTTCCCGAGGCCCAGGGGAGCGGGTAGGGCTGGAAGGACAGACCCTTGAAGAGTGGGAGTAGGTTTTCCGTTTCGGGGATGGGCCTGGGAGAACACTGGCCTGGGGAGGGCAAACTGGGGAGACTCACCCTTGCCTATTCGAAGCGCTGCTCCTCTCCCACTGGGGACCCCACGGAATCTTCTTGCTTCACAGCCCTAGGGCGATGTAAAGACACTCCTGGCCTAGAGTATGGGTCTGGCATCCAAGACTGTGGCTCAGGGCAAAGGAGGACAGCTTTGCTTGAGCGTATGACAGCTCCCTGAGCGCTGAGTGACATCCCACTTCATACAAGCACCAGGCCTCCCTCCATGCATCTCTTCCCTCTGCCAGGCATTTGGGGGCCCCTTCCTGTTGGCACTCAGGAGAAGAATGAGGAAGAAACAAGTCACCTGGGAGAGGGAGGGAGCAAGGACGACGCTGAAAGTACTGTCACCCCCAAAACTCTTCAGTCCCATATTGATTAGATACAAGATCACAGCCAACGAACGAGGAGGTTATACATTAGTCTTGGGTCTTGTAGGTCAACCAGAAGGAATGGGAGTCCTACATCGACGATAGTCTTGCCGGTAAACAGAGTAGGCTGTGCCTGGCCCAGCAGCATGGAATTTTTGGCTGAGAAAAACTCACTCGTATGTTTTTAGCTAAGTTTTATCAAGGCCTGAGAAAAAATTAAGGAGAAATTATGCCATAAACTAGAAATTCCCAATCTATCAGGGTAGCACACCCATCAAGGACAACACAATTATTAGTAGATCAGAACATTCTGCGGGTACTGCCCATTATCTGTGTTGAATAAATGGAAGAGAACAAGAGTCAGGTGGAGCTCTCTACTACTTTGTTGAATCCTTAAAAGGGACACTTGAAAACAGGTGCCAGAAGCAGTAGGAAGCCTGATACCTTCGAAATTCACCAGCGGATAAGAAAGGCAAGCATCCTAACTGCACCCCTCCTCTGTTTCAGTGCACTGCTGCAAGAAAAACTTTAGAAACTTCCTTTGCTTTTTTTGGACAGGGTCAAGACTTAAGACTTATAGCCCAGATATCCATTACACACTCCTTGTAAAACCCCTCATCCAATATCCACTCCACTAAGGAGCACACTCCCAAAGCAAGAGTTAGCTACACTCCCAGTCTAAAAATATTTACTCCCCTAATTGAAATATTTACTGAATCTGAAAAACAGTGTAACCACTTTATAGTTGTCATATCCTTTTATGAGGTCAAGAAGAACACCGAATTGCATAACTAGACGAGAGCATAGAACAGTATCATCAAAACCAAGTATTCAAAGAAAACACCCACCAACTGTTCAAAAGTACAAGGTCACGAGTATAAAATAAAGGGCAGCTGTCCTAAGACCATATGCTAATGAAGCCATGTCCTGCATTTATTGTACATGGAGTTTGGGGCTTGTCAAAACAAAGCCCTCCTGCCCACCAACCCAGGTTCTTCCTTGTGGCTGATGACGTCTTGTTAGAAACATCTAAATTTTTAATATGCCCATCACCTGCTGCCAAACAAGCCTGATAGTTTCAAGTGAACTGAGCTACACCACATAGTTCTGAGCATGGACGGTTTTAAGAAATAAAGTGGAATCCTCAAAAAATTCCACAGGGAGTGAGCAGTCAATCTAGATAACTTTCCATCTGCCCAGCTCAGACATAATCTTTAAAAAAAATTAGTTTTACATGGCTTTCTGGTTTGTTGACACAAGTAACTTAATAAAATTGTTTTGCTAAAACCCTGATTTTTTTCCCCTTTGAACTCACACAGTATCTACATATTCCATTAGTTGCTTTTAATACTTCACTTGTCCTTTCAAAAAATCTGACTTTTAAAAGGAAGAGAGGGGTGTAAAGATATGCAGGTAAATACAATAAGTGCTTTTCTCTAAAAAGCTGCCAGCATGTTCATTGCTGTATTGCTTTTATTAGTAAAATATTGGAAGCACCTTAAATAGTTTTCATGAGGGAACTAGCTAAATAGTTATTGATATATAAAGGGCTGCCATACAACTATTTTTTTTAAGTAGCTCTATCTGTACTATCATGAAAGATTTCCATTACAGTATTCAGTGAAAAAATTAAGTGACAGAACAACATGTATAAATGTGAAACCATGAATGTAAAAAACAAAAATATATTTGTGTGCTTGAAAGTTTGGAAGGATTTTACCAATATCTGAGAAAGAGATGGATAGAAGGGAATTACTTTTTGCTGTATACCTGTCTATGATATTTGTTTTACTACAAGTAAGAATCAGATTGTAAAATAAAGAAAAATGTAAACCTAGGAAAAGACTCTAAGTGCCAAAAGATATACATAGGAAAATGGATATTTATATTTTCTAGTATGCTTTTTAAAATCTACTCTCTAGAATTTTATGTCATGGGACATATTATATATACCTTTTAAATAAAGTAAATTTTCTAAAAAAAAAAAAAGTGCATGCAGCGGGGGCAGAGGGAGAGAAGGAATCTCAAGCAGACTCCATGCTGAGTGTGGAGCCCAATGCAGAGCTCAATCCAACGACCCCGAGATCATGACCTGAGCCAAAATCAAGAGCTGGACACTGAACAGACTGAGACACCCAGGCACCCCCCAGAGGCAACTTTAAATCCTTATCAGTGACCCTGAGCCAGCATGTCTCACCCTCAAACTCACCCCACCCTGGACTCTGCAAACTGCTTCTCTGTTCACTAGGTGGCTGGGAGCTGAACTCTGCTGAGAGGCCGCACCAACAGGAGATTAGAGGCCCAGAAGGAAGACGGGATCTCCCCCTCCCCTCTGTGTCTTGTCCACATTGCCTAATCTAGAAGCCTAGACTGGGTGCCTTCAGCCCCAGTTCCAGCCCTGGATTCCAGTCTGCAGTGTTCCTGGTGCACATAGACCTAGCCTTGTTCCTGCCCCTTCAGAGATGACAGCTCCAGCGGAACTGGGAGCCCATCTCCCAGCCCCCAGGGCCACCCTGGGGCTCAGGATGCCAGCACCCAGGCTCCGAGTTTCAACTCTGCAGGGTGCCTGGTCCAAACTTCAGTTTTTTTTTTCATTAACAGTAAAATACACACCATATGGAGTTTACCACTGTAATCACTTTAAGCGTACAGTTCAAAATTGTTAGGAGCATTTGCGTGGTGGGTTCAACCAAATTCCAGAACTCTTCTCATCTTACAGAATGGAAGCTTTATTCCCATTGAACAGCAACTCCCTATTTCTCTGTCCTCCCAGGCCTGGGCTGTCACCATTTTACTGTGTATCCATGATTTTGACCACTGTAGGTATTTACGTAAGTGGCATTGTACAGTAATTGTCCTTTTGTTACTAACTTATTTCCTCTAGCATGATATCCTGAAGATTCATGCATGATGAAACAGGTGTCGGAGTTCCCCTTCCTTTTAAGGCTGAAAATTATCCCATTGTGTGTATGGGCCACATTTTGTTTATCTGCTCACCATCCATGAACCCCTGGGGTGCTTCTATCTTTCGGCTACTGTGTGTAGTGCTGTTGAGAACACAGATATACAAGTATTTTTGAGATGCTGCTTTCAATTCTTGGTGTGTACCCAGAAGTTGAATTGCTGTATCATATAGTTATTCTAGTGTTAATGTTCTGAGGAATTCCTAAGTGTGAATAACTCCAAACTTTCCCCTCTGTGCTCCATGCCATAGGGGTGGTCGCTTGTTCCCCTTGTGGTGTTTCCATTATTTTTAGTTCCTCAAAAATTCTTTCTATTCAGTTGTGGATAATTTTGTTGCCTATTAATTTTTGGAAGATAAACTTTAGAACCTAATGTTTAGTTACAGGATATCCAGCTTGGGTTGGGATTGGACTTGAGTACTCCACAGCATCCTGACTGGGTTCTAACAGCGATGCCCATTCCACCTGCTGAGTGAAAGACACCAATACATGACATACGCGTGACAGATGAAGGACACTCAGTACATCATCCGTAGGTTTCTCACACCCTGGGTTCCCCTTGCTTAGGCCTGGAACCATGTTCCAGCCTTATCTCCAGTCTGGATTCCTTTCTGCCCCTTCCTTTTTAAAAAAAAATTTTATTAATTTATTTGAGAGAGAGAGCAGGAGAGGAGCACAGAGGAGAGGGAGAAGCAGATTGCCCACTGAACAGGAAGCCAGATGCGGGACTTGATCCCATGACCCTGAGATCATTACCTGAGCCCAAGGCAGATGCTTAACTGACTGAGCCACCCAAGAACCCCAAGTGCTTTTGTTTTTAACCAGACTTAAAACTGAGGGAAGGTACAGACAGAGGACTGACAGACAGATGGACAGATCTGGACAACAGTTCACATTGGGACATCAGAAGGTGAAGTTCTGGAAGGTGCTGAGATTGGACAGTCCCACCTCCTGGTCCTCCAAGGAGACCAGCAGGATCGAGAGGAGTTTTGAGTGTCCAGGCCCCAGGACATTGGCTGGCAGTAGTTGGTACATGGTACCTACTGAGGAGATGAATAGGAGGAAGAAGAGGAGTGAGGTCGGCGGTGGGGACGTTGGAGGGAAGGCAGGGCACCAAAGCAAGAGTAAAAAGTGATTCTTGCCGAAACTTACCTCAAAACTCGGTTCTCTTCTCTCCCAGTCTAGCTCTGTTTCTGTTAGATTATTCACATTTTTAATATTACCAATGTTGCCAAAAATGCCATCTACTTTTCTGTTGCTGACAACCATTTAACTGTGGAAGCAGTTGCCTGGAGTCCCTGCAGCTGTTGCCCCATGTACCTGAGATGACGGTATTCCAGCTGTCACCATCGAGAGCCCAGCATGCAGGAAAACAAGATACTCTGCTGCCTTAATTCTGGTGGGGATTTAATTTAATTGGCATCTGATTTACACAATGTGCTTCTGACAGCTGTGTTTGTGGAGTATCCGTGGAAACGAGAAATTACCCTTCATTGAAATCATCATCAAAGCTCATTTGTCTTCCTGCTGCACCTGACAGTCTTTGGCTGTGGGGACTTCCTGTAGCTTCCAGTAAGTGGCACTCCAGGGAGTGTCCTGGGGTCTGCCAAGTGTTTCGTGCAGATCCTTCATAGAAAAAATCTGGAAATGGGGCTTTGGAGGTTTGATCAAAGGATGGATATTTCTTAATAGTGGATTTTAAGACACATTAAGGTTCTCAGGAATTACCCCAGCAGAGATGAGAGAAGAACCTTGAGGCAGAGAAAACTGTGCAAAGGCTCAGGGGCTTGGAGAACAGGGGGATGGGCTGTGGGGCGTGTGAGTCTGAGTTTCTGCAGCTGGGGGCGGAGTGGGTGGGTGAGGACAGAGGTGGGGACACAGAGAGGGACCGTCCTCAGCCACCTGCTGCTCAGCCTGGAGGGACAGAGCTCCCTTCAGGGGTACCTCGGGTTCAGAATGAGGCCGCGCTACCAGGTCTCCAGTGTGTTGGGGTTTGGACCCCGGCCAGGTGGATGATGGTGTGTGGGCCCCTCGACAGCTTCTCCAGGCTTGGAGTGATGGCGGCAGGGCCCCTTGGTCTGCCCTCCTGCAGGCTGAGCCAAACTGTGCCAGGGGAAGAAAACGGGGTGAGAGATTTGGGGAAACCAGCATTGGAACGTCCTGACCCTCCACTCCCCCCGGCCCCGGGGAAGCCCAGAGCCACTGTGGTGAAAGCAGGTGGGGTGGAGGGCCCGGCGGGCTGCCCTTCCTCAGAGGGAGGCCTCCACACCTGTCCCCGCCAAACTCCCCGTGGTGCGGAGCCTGTCCTGGGCCGTCCCACAGCCGCTCTCTGCTTAACGCTGGCAACGCTTATTGCCACGGCCCTGGCTCTGAGAATCAGTCTGGAAAGGCCCCTGATGAAACTGTTTCTCTGGAGTCGTAGGAAGACGTGAGGCCTGCCAGGAGGCCGTACCTGCCGTGCACCCAAGGGTCCCCGCACCCCCCGAAGCAAGCCTAGAGTCTCGATGGGATGGACAGCCAGATCCTGACTGCCTCCTGTGCCTAGCTCCCAACTCTGGCCCTCTCTCTTCCTGGCCCCCACCCCCCGTGTGACTTTAAGGAGAAGACCCAGACGCTGGGGAGGCTGGGAAGGGCACCGGAATGGCTGGAGGGCCAGGCCCACTGACCCTTGGGCCTCCCACCCTCCTGCCCAACCTGGAATCAGGACATCATCAGCCGGACCCCCTGGTAGATGGTCTATTTCCTGTAGCAGGTCCGCAGAGACCTCCCTTCCTTCCCCGGGGAAGAGCCAGCTGCTGTGGTAGCCTTGTGGCTTACAGGGGACCTCAACCAGACCTGCAGATGAGTAGAAAGATGGTTTCAGTGTACACCCAGGTCACGCTAAGTAAATTCACATGGTTGGGTGCCCTACAGGGGGCTGGTGCTTCCGGGTGTCTGATGAGCAATGACATGCAAAGGCCCTGTGGCTGGTTCTTCTTGTGGGAGAGCCTGGAGGAATGGAAAGGGCTCTGGCTGTCCGTTGTGTAAGTGAGGCCTCCTGGAGCTCTCAGCTTCTCCATCAAGTGGCTGCTGCTCCCCTAAATGAAACAGAAGGATAGACAGGCTTCCAGACCCCGGGAACTAAGCTGCTTAATTATGTGAGCATCTTGTAACGAAGCCTCTTGCAGCTAAAATTAGATCCCGAGTGCATGAATGTGTGATAATGTTTGCACACCAGAATTCACTTTCCCCTTAAAACATGAGAGGAGCTCCCTGGTTCCTGGGGGGCCCTCAGCAGGGAGATGGGAGTGCTGAGGGGGGTCTACATGGCTACCAGAATGCTTGGGGTAGAGGTAGGTCTCCTGCACCTGGAAGCTCACCAGGGCTGTTGCAGTGTGGTTTGTGGGGGTCTAGTGGGAAACTGATGGGTCTGGGCCCCTAGTGCTCACTGTTCCCACCAGGACCAGTAGGCCTGAATGAGGTCGAAATGGAGTGGAAGGCAGAGCTTGAGCCAGGCAGGGCCATGCCCTGTTCCCCTCCGTTTCCCACCCCAGCAGCCCTGGTGCCTGGGGTGGGGTTATTTAAGGTCATTGTCATCTCTGGGGTGGGGCGCCAGCTGGGCACAGTCCAGCGGCTCCTTCCATCTCTCTGGCTACAGTGGTTTTGGGGATGGTTGCATGAACTATGGACACCTATACACTCATTCACATGCAGAGATGATCACACTCACAGGCAGACACACATGATCACATACGTACACACACGACCCACATGCTCACTTGGAGATACACGTGCACATGTACACACATGTCCCCATGCACTAACACACAGACACAAACACACGGGTATGTGCATATTCACGCTCACACACACATGATCAAAGTCACACACACCGGCACCTACTCAGAGGTCTGTCCAGCTCCACAATACAGACAGGAGGGTGGGTCTTGTGGGCATCCTGAAGGCTGCGGAGGCCCCTCCCTCCAGAGCCCAGGCTTTGTTCCCCCATCTGTGCTGCCTTTAATGCTCTCAGGTTTAAACCCCCTTGGCTGGAGGACAGCTGGACAGTCAGTGCTCACTCTCAGGTGAGTCCTTCTGCCCAGGGTGACCCGTATGGCCAGGTCAATGCCCTCCAGGAACCCCACGCCTGCTGCCTTGGGAAGTTGTTCATTTGGGCTTCACGATGGAGGAAGCTGAACAATCATAAGAATGCGTTTCTGCAAATTTTGGATTTACCTAAAGACACAAGCATGTGCCTATTAAACATGGGGGAAATTATCAGCGAATGTTTTAAAATGACCAATAAAAAGGAAAATATCATTGCTCGTTGTTTTTTATGGATCCTAATGTTTCTTTTTTTTTTTTTCTGATGGAAACATCAACAAACTCCCCTCCTAGATGCCGGCCACTAAATGACACAGCCAGCACACGGTAATGCAGGCACGCGGGTGCCCGCCTGTCATAATTCATCTTCAAAACTGTAATTGGCCCAACAAAGAGCACAAAATCACTCTGCAAAGAGCAGATTCAATAAAAACCAATTTCAACTCTCTTTTCCAAAGCAACAAGCTGGGGACGGGAGCTCTTAAGTACATATCAGGTCGCTTCTCGGATTGCCACTCCCACCCCAATTTGATGAATTCTCGCCTATTTATTGAGGACCTACTCCACTGGAATCATTAGTTAGGTACTGAGGAAAGCAAAGTTTGAGGCAAATTCCCCATGGCCAGGAAGCACAGTCAGGTGGGGAAGGAGATAAGTTACACTGTTATGAAAGCCCCAGAAGAGAGGCAGTGTGGGTGACTCCTGCCAGGGAATCAGGGAGGGCCTTTATGAAGGAGGTGGCATTTACACGTGATGGAGAGGCAGGAAGAGGGTGGGCAGGAGCTCAGACTAGCACGGGGGCAGATTTAGTGCAGTGCAGAGGGTAGTGCGGGAGTGTGCGGAAAGGCAGGTGGAAGGTTCCTGATTGTGGAAGAAGCAGGTGTTGAAATTTGTAGGTGAAACCTGAGCCCCCTTCCCCTCCTACGGTATGGTAGGACAGCAACCTGCCCCCTGCCAGGCCCTGGGTCGTCCAGCTCCCTTGGCAGCAGGCCTGCCCCTAGGAGCCCAGAAGGGCAGTGCAAAAGACTTTGCCAATGCTGCTCATGAGAGGAGGCAGGGGCGTGGAGGGGCGTGGAGGGGTGTGTGGGGGGGCTGTCACTGGGGTCACTGCTCACATGGGGCACAGGCCCCACAGTCAACCCCACAGCAGATGGCTCCCGGCGCTTCCAAGGCAAAAGATTTTGGAGCATTTACTGTTCAGTGCTTCTCTCCACCTCTGCTGCCGACATTCCCCTCCTTGAATGTTCGAATGCGCCAGGAAGAGACACTGAAGAGAAATGTTCAGGGGCACAGGAGGAAAATGCTAATGAGAGCCACAAAGCAGAATCCCAGGGAAGGGGAGGTCTCCTGAAGGAGTGGCAACCTGGTTGCTCCCTAACAGGGAAGTCGATTTGGTGACTGGGCAAGAGACTGTCAGAAAAGCGGGGCCCGGGGAACAGAGGCCGGGTGGCAGCCAAGGGTGGTGGGAAGGAGACCCACGCTGGTGCAGGTCTGCTCGCCCGCCGGCCATCCAGACCTCCAAGGGGTATTTGCTAACAGACCGACTGACTGTGGGGAAACTAGGGGTCACAGCTTCTCTGCAGGGGAAGGCAGGTGCTGCTGGGACCTTTCCGTCTGGGAGGATCTTGGCAACATGTGGAATGTGTCCCTCAGGAACGTCCCACCTATACCTGTGGCTCTCACCTTTCTGGGGCAGAAACCCGGACTTGGGGGATCTGGGAGACATTTGCCCTTTCCCTCCCCATGCACATTCCACCTGTTGCCCACTCCGTGTGTCCCCTCTGCTTCTCCTGCGTTTCTCTGCTCCCCCTACCCCACCCAACGACCCCATGGATTCCTCTGGGACAGACTGAATCTCCAGTTTGGAGGATTCACTGCCTCATTCTAGATCTTACTTCTCAGCCTTCCCCCAGCCCCATGCCCCTCCCAAGGCCCCCCAGCCCCTCCCCCAGCCCAGAGTTCCTCCCCCATCCCCAGAGCCCTTGCCCAGGCACCACAGCCCCACCCCTGGCCCCATGCCCTTCCCAGGCCCTCAGCCCCTCCCCTCACCCCACAGCCCCTCCCCCCAGCCCTTGCCCAGGCACCACAGCCCCTCCCCCCCACCCCACAGCCCTTGCCCAGGCACCACAGCCACACCCCTGGCCCCATGCCCTTCCCAGGCCCTCAGCCCCTCCCCTCACCCCACAGCGCCTCCCCCCAGCCCTTGCCCAGGCACCACAGCCCCTCCCCCCCACCCCACAGCCCTTGCCCAGGCACCACAGCCCCTCCCCCATCCCCAGAGCCCCAAGGCCAGGCCCTGCTCCCTCCCTGCCCTTGGGAGGGAGGTACACCATGGTGGTCCACATGGGTGGATTTTGTGACCTGTCTGGGTAATGAGCTATTCTTGATGCAATGCCTCCAGAGGCTTGCCACGTCCTTGTGCCCTGGAGTTGGGCAAGCTTTCATTCCTGGGATCCCCCGAGAAGGTTATGTACCAGGCAGAGGCGCCACTTCAGATATGGCCTCTGCAGAAAGCTGAGGAAAAGACCCAAGTCTATTCAGGAGCCTAAAGCCATGCCCCGCTCGCTCGCCCCAGAATGAGGGTAGCCCAGATCAGCTGTAGCGAGGTGAACCCGCAGAATCCTGGTTATGAGAAGAAATAGCCTTTGTCTCAAGTCACTGAGGGTCGGATGCTTTGTTACGTGGCGTGGCTGCTCGGTTTGCGGGCTGATGCAACCCTGGTCATCCAAGCTCCCCCCCTTCCTCCTTAAGCCCAACTGTCATAGGGATGGTCGCTGTAGCAGGAAAGACTTCCCCATGAGAGATATTCTGACTTTCTTCCAGAGGCTTAATCCTTAGTTCACGTGCCAACATACGGAGATCCATGCTCAGCCTTAGCAGGGGTGACAAGAGGCAAGAGCGGGGTGGTTCTGCAGGAGGCTGAGACATACGCCCTTTCTTCGAGAGTGAGAGAGTAGGGCCAGAAGCCAGCAATCACATGGCAGGGTACCGGCCACGTTTCTGACCAAGAGCAGACCACGGGGAGACAAAGTCATCATTCTGCAGATGCCCGTGTTTCTTCTTAAAGACAAATTATCTCTATTTTTTAAAAAATCCCCAGTAATTACGAGTATCCCTTCTTCTGCACACACCGCATGAGCCAGTGAGGAACTGGAATGCAACACAGCCTTCCCATATGTCAGTACCAGTTACGCCTTCTTTTAAGGCGTGTTCTGTGCATCCTTCTGGAAGGAGGTGAATGAAATGTTCTTGTAAATGGACAAACGATTCACGGGATCATGACTACTTCTCACCAGCTGCATCAATTCTAGGCAGCGATGGGACTTGGTGAGATATTATTTACAACTTGTTAAAAACACTCCTTGAGACACTTCGGGCCTTGTTCGGTCCTGGTGAGCTCAGCTGCACGTGGCTGGGATGGCAGTCGGCCGAAACTGGTCCTCCCGGCACACCCACGCTGCCTGGGCCCAGAGGAACTGCATGCCGGCGTGGGGAGGCTTCTGGAACTCTTTCCTCTGAGAGGGAGGACGGGGAAGCCTGAGACATGCACGGGACTTTACTGGGCCATCAATGAGGCATTCGATCAGGCATCGATCCAAGTGACATTCTGTCTGGTGATGGGGTCACAGCTACACAGGGCAAAGGACAAACACACAGTCCTGCTCTCAGGTTGCCTATGGTCTCACAGAGATACGGTTCCCCGTCTATTAGGTAGTCTTCAGGAAAGAAATGACCTGGCTTGCCTGTCCCTTAATCTCCTCCTCCGTCAAATTATGAAAATGAAAATGGTCATCACATCCCAGGACGGTGGGGACAGCCATGTCAGCCAACACATGTCCACCATACCCCCTTGTTCCCTGAGAGGACCCTGAGCTTGTTGGGGCGGCCATGCTTCCTGATGATGGCTCACCTTCTCAGGCTCCCTGCGGCCACGTGGGCCACGCGCCCCGGTTCCTGTCCGTGAGCACAGATAGAAATTTTGGTGAGCGCATTCCTTTCTGAGTAAAAGGACAAAGTTTCGCGAGAGACGCTGCTCATTTGCCTTCTCTCCAGAAACACCTGAATGGAACCTCTGACCACGTGGGACCAAGGGGACAGTGACGGGCTGGAGGGGCCTTGGGCTCCGGACGTGCTCCTGGGCACCTGTCAGCCGTGTTCTACTTAGTTCCAGACAGCTCTTGCTTCAGCAGCTGTCTCACGGGTGAACGTGCTCTGGACAGTGTGAGCCCACAGACTGCAAGGTGTGCAGGAAGTACTCCTTGGGGCCGCACTGTGTGGTTACTGATGCCGTGAGCACCCAGGACGGTGGCGTGGTGAGCGGGTGCGGACGCCAGATGCTTCACGGGGTCTGCAGTCCCAGCCAGTGCCACGGGCTCTGAGCCTCAGAGGTCTTTCCAGGCGGACCCCTCTGCTCCTCCCAGCTGTCCTGCCCTCCACGGGGCTTCTACATTGGCCGTTCCAGGAGGATCCAAGCCGGAGCCCTGGCTTCCGTCCTGCACGAATCGTCCGCCTCGCTTATTTCCAATGGGGGTCTGCTCCCAGCTCACTCCCAGATGAGAACCTCCCGGAGGGACCCCTCACCATCAGTAGCCCCTTGACGTTCCCGTCCTTCGGGCCCGAGTGCCGACACTGCCACGGACATTTCAGCAAGGCCTGGGGAGACACAAAACATACCTCACTTTCAAAAATTCAATCCTAAGAAAAAAAAAAGAACCATGCAATGTTTGCTTTTTTACTGTGATATATTCTTGTTAACTTCAATATAAAAATGTTTTAACTTCCCTGCTGATGGAAAGAATTAATAGTATTCGAGGAAGATGCTGGGTGTTCAGCCGCAGTTTTGCGCGCCCCCTCAGAGGGCGTTCGGGAGCTCCCTGTCCTGTCGTCCATGGGACGTGGGTGCCCTCCTGTGACCCCTTGTTCCACACACCGTCCCGTCCTCATGGAGCGTCGTACCTCCCTGGCCACTGGCAAACTCCTGGGTGTGCTCCCGTCTGAGAGAGCCCAGCAGGCCGGCTGTGCTAACCGCTTCGGCCTCTGGTCCCACCACACACCTGTCAAGCACAGGGAACATTCTGTTCATCGTGGAAGGCTTCCAGTTACTCGTGTGTGACCAACGATCCCCACACCTAGAGACCCCTCCTCCCGAGGGGGACAGGTGCCCCAGGAGCAAGCGGGCACCAGCTGCCTGGACGCGCCTCGGTACCACAAGCGGGGAGGCGTGAGGACAAAGAGAGCGTCTGAGAACGGATGTGCCGGCCGGTGACGTCCCCACGCACCCTCGCAAGCCGTCTCTGCCCCGCACCCGAGTGTGGAGGTTGAGGCTGGGGCAGGAGGGCAGGGAGGGACCTGCTTGCTGCTGGGAGGGACCCGGCACGGAGGGACCAGTCTCCCTCTCCCCGTCCCTGGTATTTCTTATCCCCAACCCCACACGGGAAACAGAGTGCTTGGTGTTCATTCTGAGCGCAGGTCAGTGGTCTGTACAGGAAACCGGGATGGGCTCTGGTGTTGGCCACATCCCCCCAGAGCCACTTCTGTGTCTCCCACTCTCAGGGGCCCAGCAGAACAAGGGGGGCTCTAGGTGTCTCCCCCAAGCCCCTCCCCTCGGCCCTCTGGAGGGGCAGGCTGCCCTCCGGGATCTGTCCATGGCTGTGGGCTAAGTGTCCGAGGTCTAACAGCCCCTCGTCTGCCATTAAGAGCTCCGTTATGGGAGCCTTCATAGCAGGTGTCATTGAACAGACATTAAGACCCAACTGGCCATGGTTAAGGGGACCATTAGCACATGCCTGATGTTTGCCCTGACAAAGGGTGACCCAGCCAAGCACTCATGTGATAATGGGCTGGGAAACACTCCCTGGGGCGAAGAAACAGGATGGGGGGGGCGGGAAGGGCACGCCCTGCCTGGGGCCCTCAGAGCATCTGAGGACTCTAAGTCAGCCTCGCCCTGGCCTCCCTGGGTCTCTGGCGCTCGACCAAGGAGGTGGGGACCGCTGCCTGCCCCACCAGCCAGAGCATGCTCCGGGGAAGCCTGCCTTGTGACGGCAGGACAAAGGGTCACGCTGCCTCAGTTTCCCCTGAGCTGACGGGTCTTTGGGAGCCGAGACCAGCGTCAAAGCGAGCTGAGCTCATTTATGCTTCTGTGGGTCTGAAGGGGGCAGGCCCGTCAGGGCACCGACACCCCACCTCCAGCAGAACTGTGCATCCGCATAGGTGGCCGGCCCCACCAACCCACTCTCCCACCTGCAGCCTTCCATGACCAGGAGGCGGCGCAGTGTGGGGTGCAGATGGGCGCTTTGGGTTCAGGTCTCCCTGGGTTCGACGCCCAGCTCTGCCCCCTGCGAGTCAGGCTCCTCTTTTCTGTTCCCTTGGGGCGCTGCGCATACCATCCCTCTGGCCGCCCAGTTCCCTCTGCTCTGTGTTCATGCCTGCACCTGCTGGAGAGTGGAGAGCCCAGGGTCTCCTGGACCCTGCCACTCCCCAAGGGAGCAGACACCCCCTAAATCACGTTCCATCCATGAAGGTCCTTCCCCTGGGCCACGCCCGATGGCGAGCACAGCCGGAGACTATCCGCAAAGCCACCAACCTGCCCGCTGACCAGACCTTGAGCCCCCACCTGCGTACCCAGCCCCGGCCATGCGCTCAGCTCACTCCTGCCATGCTTTCTGCTCCCAGCGCCCCAGGTACCACTTCCTCCTACCTGCTCCTCCTCCTCCCCTTTCTGAGCCCTTCCCTGCCCCCACCCTGCCTCCTCCCAGGCGGTCCCTCCCCCTGAACCTATGGCTCCCCATAGCCTCTATGTCCCTCAGCCTGTAGGCCCCTTCTGCGGGGCACGTGCCTTCAGGAACCTGCCTCGGGCAGCCGGGTCCTCCTCCTCCTCTCTCTCTGCCATGTGCTGTGGTGACCAGCAGTGTATGTGAACGTGCTCTTGCCAGACTCATCCCAGCCCTAACTGAACGTCAGGTGCACTCTACCCGCCCGCTGAGCCAGTCCCAGGGCTGCGCCCTGCCGAAGGGGTGGGAAGGTCAGCACACCTCGTGCCGGGCCTGTAACCTTGCACACTTAGCCCCCAGCCACGGACAGCCTATACTCCCCCTGCCTGGAGTGCAGGGTACTCCCACGGGCCGCGGCCAGCCAAGCCCGCAGTGTTTCCCGTGGGTCATCCAGCCCCTCTCACGTGCACAAGTGCCTCCTCTAAGATTTCTCGTTCCCCGTGAGTGGTGGCGCTTTTACTCTTAGGACCGCGCTCACTGCGTCAGACATCGCGGTCCGGAAGGGGCTGAACAGTGGCTGCTAGAGAGGCACGTCTGCGTTCGCGACTCTGCAACCTGTGGCGGATACCTTTAACGGGTCTTGCCTAATGTAAATAAACGAAGGATCTCAACATGAGACGGTCCTGGATCATCCCCCAACCCAGACACAAGCGTCCTTTCCAGATACACACACACAGGACAGGACACACGGACACAGAGACAGATGGAGGGACGCAGCCATAACCACGGACCCTGGGGCCACAGCGGCTGTGCAGGGCCAGACAGACCCTGCCTCAGAGCCTGGCCTGAGTGGCTGCTGTGGCCTCGCCTCGCGCATGGACATACGGCCCCCCCGGACACTGATTCCGGATGCCCCACGGACACTTAAGGGGCAGCGGGCAGCTTGTTAGAGTCTCGTGGGTACTGAGGGGCTGAGTCCCAGCCTCCCCGTGAAATGGGGGGGGTAGTTGGTAAAAACAACCGTTTGCCCCTTGGGTTGCTCTGGACTTAAGGGTGTAGAAGAATGGACCCATGGACAGCAGGGAGGGCCCACGTGGGACACAGCATGTGCGTGGAAGGCACCTGCTGTAACAGTCCGTCTGCGGGGTCCCCAGCTCAAGCGCTCTGGTCTCCGGGGTCTCCGGGCTCACACGCTCTGGTCTGAGGGATTCCCCTTCTCATGCACTGTGGTCTGCAGGTTCACCCAGTCTCGTGCTCTTGTCTGTGAGGTCTCCCGCTCATGCACTCTGGTGTGCGGGGTATCCTGGGCTCCCGGTCTCTGGTCTGTAGGGACCCTGGCTCACCCGTACTGATCTGCAGAGTCCTCTGCTCATGAGCCCTGGTCTAGTGGGTCCACTGCTCACATGATCGAGTCTGTAAGGTCTCCGGCTCGTAAGCTCTGGTCCGCGAGGTCTCCCCGACTCTGCACTCTGGTCTGCGGAATTTCCGTGGCTCATGCGCTCTGGTCTGTGGGGTCTCCCCCTCACGCACCCTGGTCTGCAGCACCTCCCTGCCTTGGGCGCTCTGGACTGTGGGGTCCCCTGCTCACGAACCCTGGTCTGTGGGGGTCTCCTGCTAACGCACTCTCATCTGTGGGGTCTCCCCAGCTCTCGTGCTCTAGTCTGGGGGGTCTCCCCAGCTCTACACTCTGGTCTATGGGGTCTCCCCAGCTCATAAGCTCTAGTCGGCAGGGTCTCCCCAGCTCACTCACTCTGGTCTGCGGGGTCTGCCCCTCATGCACTCTGTGTCCACCCCGCCACACAGCATGTGTTTCCCAGCCACCACACTGCTGACACTCCCTGCTGAGAGGCTATCCTGGGCTCTGAAAGATTTGAGTGGTGTCCTTCCACTGCATTCGCCCCGGCTTGGCTCCCTCTCCTCCACCAAGGCAGACAGAGCTCCCTCCCCCAGATCCCAAAACACAGAGGGTCAGCCACGGATGGGGACCAAGGCTCTGCATTTTCTTTCAGCCAGCTCCCACTTCCCACGCATGCACTCGACTGCATTCCCCTGTAAATCAGACATGGAGATACAAAGCCATCCCCCAGAAGCACCCCTGACGGGACCCTCTGTGCCCCAGCCCGGCCCCCATACACCCGCACAGCAGTGCAGGAACTCAGCACCTCCAGAGGTAAGAGAAAGTGAACTTCCCAACAGACCCGTCCCTCTGCCAGACTAGCCTGTTCCTCAGACATTTCACACTCACAAGGAGGATGGGTGGGTGGGGGGGGGCAACCTGCCCCGGCTTCTATCTGACAGCTGACACCTGGTCCCTGTCCACTGAGGGTTCCGACACCATGCACAGGCCCACAAACACGCGCTCAGCTCAGAAGTGCCCTCTCCCTCTCTCTGGCTCGCCCGCGGCCCAAGTGAGGGTAATGGGCCCGCTCATTTTGCCCCATTCCAAGGAGCCTGGCTGCGGGCCGCTGGGCAGCTCCAGGCACCATGGGGCTGTGCATGCACCCTGGGCGCGCCGAACGCAGGCATCGTAGAAACGCCGGGGGTCCCCTCGGAGGGTGGTCTCCTGTTGGCGCCCACCCCCGCGCCGTGGACCCTGAGGTCACTCACCACCCCTAAGCTGTGCGGGGCCGAAGCACAGAGCCAGCTGGATCTACAGGACCACGGCCAGCAGCCTGCGAGTGGGCAGCGGCTGCTGCTGCTGCTGCTTCTCCAGAAATCCGTCTCCCGGGCTCCGGTTCATTCCATGATGCATCTTTCGTCCAGGCACCGCACCCGGCTCACAGGCGCCTGCAATCAGGAGCGGACGCGGCGGTGCCTGAGCCGCGGGGCCGCGGGGCAGCGGGGCCTCCCCTCCTCCATCCCCCTCCCTGCGGGAACCCTCCTCCCGGCCCCCACTGGCATCACCACCCACCCCCCTACCCGCCGCGCGCAACCTGCGGCAGCGCCCCGAGGCGCGCCGCGCGGGTGGACGGCGGGGGAGGGGCGGCCTGGCCGGGATTGCGCCGGAACCTTCGCCACTAAGTCCGAAGCATCCCCGCGTCTCCTGCTGGACCCGCACTTTTGCCGGGGCCTATGCGTTTTCACTCTCGGGCACCTCGCGGCGTGGCAGCGGGTCCCCGCGCGACCTACCCCACCTCCGGGCTCTCGGTCGTGCCCCGAGGTCGCGGGGGTTCCCGGCGCGGCGGACCCTCCCTGGCCCGCGGGCTCCCGCGCTTACCTACGGGGCTTCTCTGGCAGCTTCCTTCCCGCCTCTGCCGCCTCCCTGCGCCGCTCTGACCCGCATCTGTGCGCGACCTCTGCGCCGCCACCGCGCTAGCCAGAGGGAAGCCTCAGCAGCGCCAGACCCCGCCCGCGCCCCCCCTCTGGCTCCCGCGGCACCGGGACCAATCAGAATCCCGCGCGCCTGCACCTGCCTGCCCCGCGGCCAGGCGGCCTCCAACCCACGCGGCGGGCCCGCGACATGTCAGCCCTCGGTCCCCGCGAAGGTTCCGCGCGTCCCTTTGGGGCCCGAGTGGCGACCGAAGCGGCTGAGACCCTCCCCATCCCAGGGCATCCCAGCGTTTGCCCTTCAGGATCCGCGGGTACTCCGATCCGAGGCCTGTGCCTTGGAACTGCCCTGGCCTCTCCCAGCGTCTGCGCCGCTTGCGCGGGTGTCCCGCGGGGGGCCTGTGCGGGGTGGGGGTGCGATCCTTGCAGCTGAAGAAGCCTGGGTACCCGGGAAAGGGAGGCCTCTGGAGGGGTGGGGCCTCAACCCGAGGGGTTCGGGTGTTGGCTCCCAGTCCTCAGGGGGTAGCCTGAGCCTCCACGTGGTTCTTGGAGCACAACCCGGCACCCGCATAGGGGTGGCCCACTCCCCCGACCCCTTTCTCCTCCGCCCACCGTTCCGCCCGAGGCTGGTCTCCCTCTAGTTGAAGGGTGAACTAAGGAGGTGGTGCAGGCAGGCGGCAATTCACTTCCGGGGCTCCCCGTTTTGCCGCTGCAGTTTGCGCCCTGAAAACCATTTTCCTGATACCAACAGCAAATCATCCCGATTCTATCGGGTTTGGATTTATTTCTTTGTTTAGGCTTTATCAAATTGAGATGGCCGCTTTGCACACCGTAGGTTTGACACTTTGGCACAAGTTAATTCCTGCTAATACGGTCTCACTTTGGGGGTTCTGGAATCTGAGTTGGGCACCATTCCACATTTCGGAGGTCCTATAACTGACCTCTGCCGTTTGAATATTTACTCCCATTTTTTTCCCCCTCAGTAAGCCATCCAATCAGCAAAGCTGAGAAATAGTTGACCAGGCACGTTTTTACCGTAGTAAGAGGTCTACATGTATGTATATTCTACTGAACTCTGTTCTTCAACCAATGCGCAACCCATTTGTACAGACACCATCAGGATCAAAAGGAACACACACGTTTTTCTGTCCAAACACGGCATCTAGGCTGGAGTCCCCTGACATTTCTAATAAGCGGTCATTCCGCCTCATGGAATACTTCCTGAGGGAGCCTGGTACATTCGCCAACACCTCTCTTAGAAAAGCCTCTCCAGCAAATATAGTTTCTGACCCACACATGATGCAACAGAGAAGTTATTCTGAATAATTTGCTTCCGTTCATGCAACATAAGAAAAGCCAACATGAGGGTGGCCACCGCAACACCCCAGCTGTGAGTTTTCTATAGGACCTTTTGTGTTGGTCTGCTAAAACAGCCCTAACCACGTAGCCCTTGCGGGGTCATGACCAAGACAGGTCTATCTTCTCAGTTTTGGAGGCCAGCCACTCAAGATCAAGGTGTCAGCACGTTTGGTTTCTCCTGAGGCCTGTCTCCCCAGCATGAGGGGAGTGGCTTTGTGCCCATGTCACTGACTGACCACAGTGCAGTGGCCCGACTTCAACTCTGCGGTCCCTGTGCTATTTTCCCTCACTTTTCCCTTCCATCCCCCAGCCTCTCCCTGCCCACTATGAGACATTTTTCAAAACGTAGTGAATCTCTTTTGGGGGGAAAAATTATGATTTCACTTTCAGTGGCCAGCAGTATTTCCCTCAGGATGTGTTAGTTGAGCACCAGCTGTGAACAGGATGAGAAAGTGATCACAGAACACAAAACTTCTGTGCCCTTTGAGAACTTACGTTCCGGTGAAGGAAGACACAAGAAGCCAACAAAGGAAAGCACTGGGTCTGTCTGGAGCTGTTAAGTGCTGGGCAGAATAATAAATATGTAATATGATAGATATATAATAAATATAAACCATAAATTGGGGAATGGGTGGAGGATGGATGGAGGTGAAGTCCAGGCTAAGTCAGTGTAATGAAGCGATCCAGTACACAGTCACTTGGACTGGTTACTCTTCTCTCTCAGCATCTCTGCTCCACAGTCACTCAGGTGCCCCGATACCTTCTGCATCGTTGCTCTGCCCTCCCCCTAAGATAACGTCTTCGTGCATATAGCTGTAGCCGGATGCCTGGCATGTCCAGGTTCCAGCCTGAGGAAAGTGGTCAAGAAGGGAAGCCTAAGGCCAACGATCCGTCACCTATGCGGAAGAAATGGATGGAGGAGATGGAAGGATGGCATGGACCTGGTTGGAGGGGTCGAGGCTAGAACCGGGAGGAAGCGATGAAGGAAGGAGGAGGCCCAGCCCCATTTGTGCCCTCCTGCCCATGCTCCCACACACCCCAGAAGCAGAGCTAACTCTGGAGCAGCACAGAGGGGCCAACCAGATCCCCTCAGACGGCACAGTGGCTGCCCTGACCTCCCATTTGACCATGTCCTCTGTGAAAAGGACACCTACCTCAGACACATTTCTATAGAACTAAAAGCACCCAAAAGTCACCCCCTGTTAGAAAACCAAAGAAAGCCACAATGGGTCTCTAGGATGAAGCAAGTATCCGCTCACGAATCCTGAGACGTGCACGCCCCAAAAGCTCCCCCATGCTCCAGATGTCCAGATCTTTCCGCACAATGCCTGAGACCTGGATTCCTCTGCGGTCCCTCCCCACCCCCCTTTACTAGTTTTCCACTCATGTCTCTCCTTGTTGCCCTTCACTCTCTGAACAGCAATATTTTAAATGGGAAATGGTTTATCCATAGCAATCAATACCTGCTTTTCCACCAATTATCACTTATTTATATATGAACAGTAGTTCAGCTGGGAAACATAGGAGTCTGCCCTTTCACAGGGGCACATGAGCAAGCTCTCTCAGAAATCTGGAAGGGACAGCAATCAGCTCCCAAATGCAGCCAGGACTCCCTCCCTCCCTCTCCTCCACCAAGGCAGACAGAGCTCCCTCCCCCAGATCCCAAAACACAGAGGGTCAGCCACGGATGGGGACCAAGGCTCTGCATTTTCTTTCAGCCAGCTCCCACTTCCCACGGATGCACTCGACTGCATTCCCCTGGAAATCAGACATGGAGATACAAAGCCATCCCCCAGAAGCACCCCTGACGGGACCCTCTGTGCTCCAGCCCGGCCCCCATACACCCGCACAGCAGTGCAGGAACTCAGCACCTCCAGAGGTAAGAGAAAGTGAACTTCCCGACAGACCCGTCCCTCTGCCAGAATAGCCTGTTCCTCAGACAATTCACACTCACAAGGAGGATGGGTGGGTGGGGGGGGCAACCTGCCCCGGCTTCTATCTGACAGCTGACACCTGGTCCCTGTCCACTGAGGGTTCCGACACCATGCACAGGCCCACAAACACGCGCTCAGCTCAGAAGTGCCCTCTCCCTCTCTCTGGCTCGCCTGCGGCCCAAGTGAGGGTAATGGGCCCGCTCATTTTGCCCCATTCGGAGGAGCCTGGCTGCGGGCCGCTGGGCAGCTCCAGGCACCATGGGGCTGTGCATGCACCCTGGGCGCGCCGCGCGCAGGCATCGGAGAAACAACGGGGGTCCCGGCGGAGGGTGGTCTCCTGTTGGCGCCCACCCCCGCGCCGTGGACCCTGAGGTCACTCACCGCCCGTAAGCTGTGCGGGGCCGAAGCACAGAGCCAGCTGGATCTACAGGACCACGGCCAGCAGCCTGCGAGGGGGCAGCGGCTGCTGCTGCTGCTGCTTCTCCAGAAATCCCTCTCCCGGGCTCCGGTTCATTCCATGATGCATCTTTCGTCCAGGCACCGCACCCGGCTCACAGGCGCCTGCAATCAGGAGCGGACGCGGCGGTGCCTGAGCCGCGGGGCCGCGGGGCAGCGGGGCCTCCCCTCCTCCATACCCCTCCCTGCGGGAACCCCCCTCCCGGCCCCCACTGGCATCACCACCCACCCCCCTACCCGCCGCGCGCAACCCGCGGCAGCGCCCCTAGGCGCCGCGCGGGTGGACGGCGGGGGAGGGGCGGCCCTGCCGGGATTGCGCAGGAACCTTGGCCACTAAGTCCGAAGCATCCCCGCGTCTCCTGCTGGACCCGCACTTTTGCCGGGGCCTATGCGTTTTCACTCTCGGGCACCTCGCGGCGTGGCAGCGGGTCCCCGCGCGACGTACCCCACCTCCGGGCTCTCGGTCGTGCCCCGAGGGTGCGGGGGTTCCCGGTGCAGCGGACCCTCCCTGGCCCGCGGGCTCCCGCGCTTACCTACGGGGCTTCTCTGGCAGCTTCCTTCCCGCCTCTGCCGCCTCCCTGCGCCGCTCTGACCCGCATCTGTTCGCGACCTCTGCGCCGCCACCGCGCTAGCCAGAGGGAAGCCTCGGCAGCGCCAGACCCCCGCCCGCGCCCCCCCTCCGGCTCCCGCGGCACCGGGACCAATCAGAATCCCGCGCGCCTGCACCTGCCTGCCCCGCGGCCAGGCGGCCTCCAACCCACGCGGCGGGCCCGCGACATGTCAGCCCTTGGTCCCCGCGAAGGTTCCTCGCGTCCCTTTGGGGCCCTAGTGGCGACCGAAGCTGCTGAGACCCTCCCCATCCCAGGGCATCCCAGCGTTTGCCCTTCAGGATCCGCGGGTACTCCGATCCGAGGCCTGTGCCTTGGAACTGCCCTGGCCTCTCCCAGCGTCTGCGCCGCTTGCGCGGGTGTCCCGCAGGGGGACTGTGCGGGGTGGTGGTACGATCCTTGCAGCTGAAGAAGCCTGGGTACCCGGGAAAGGGAGGCCTCTGGAGGGGTTCGGGTGTTGGCTCCCAGTCCTCAGGGTGTAGCCTGAGCCTCCACGTGGTTCTTGGAGCACAACCCGGCACCCGCATAGGGGTGGCCCACTCCCCCGACCCCTTTCTCCTCCGCCCGAGGCTGGTCTCCCTCTAGTTGAAGGGTGAACTAAGGAGGTGGTGCAGGCAGGCGGCAATTCACTTCCAGGGCTCCCCGTTTTGCCGCTGCAGTTTGCGCCCTGAAAACCATTTTCCTGATACCAACAGCAAATCATCCCGATTCTATCGGGTTTGGATTTATTTCTTTGTTTAGGCTTTATCAAATTGAGATGGCCGCTTTGCACACCGTAGGTTTGACACTTTGGCACAAGTTAATTCCTGCTAATACGGTCTCACTTTGGGGGTTCTGGAATCTGAGTTGGGCACCATTCCACATTTCGGAGGTCCTATAACTGACCTCTGCCGTTTGAATATTTACTCCCATTTTTTTCCCCCTCAGTAAGCCATCCAATCAGCAAAGCTGAGAAATAGTTGTCCAGGCACGTTTTTACCGTAGTAAGAGGTCTACATGTATGTATATTCTACTGAACTCTGTTCTTCAACCAATGCGCAACCCATTTGTACAGACACCATCAGGATCAAAAGGAACACACACGTTTTTCTGTCCAAACACGGGATCTAGGCTGGAGTCCCCTGACATTTCTAATAAGCGGTCATTCCGCCTCATGGAATACTTCCTGAGGGAGCCTGGTACATTCGCCAAAACCTCTCTTAGAAAAGCCTCTCCAGCAAATATAGTTTCTGACCCACACATGATGCAACAGAGAAGTTATTCTGAATAATTTGCTTCCGTTCATGCAACATAAGAAAAGCCAACATGAGGGTGGCCACCGCAACACCCCAGCTGTGAGTTTTCTATAGGACCTTTTGTGTTGGTCTGCTAAAACAGCCCTAACCACGTAGCCCTTGCGGGGTCATGACCAAGACAGGTCTATCTTCTCAGTTTTGGAGGCCAGCCACTCAAGATCAAGGTGTCAGCACGTTTGGTTTCTCCTGAGGCCTGTCTCCCCAGCATGAGGGGAGTGGCTTTGTGCCCATGTCACTGACTGACCACAGTGCAGTGGCCCGACTTCAACTCTGCGGTCCCTGTGCTATTTTCCCTCACTTTTCCCTTCCATCCCCCAGCCTCTCCCTGCCCACTATGAGACATTTTTCAAAACGTAGTGAATCTCTTTTGGGGGGAAAAATTATGATTTCACTTTCAGTGGCCAGCAGTATTTCCCTCTCAGGATGTGTTAGTTGAGCACCAGCTGTGAACAGGATGAGAAAGTGATCACACAACACAAAACTTCTGTGCCCTTTGAGAACATACGTTCCGGTGAAGGAAGACACAAGAAGCCAACAAAGGAAAGCACTGGGTCTGTCTGGAGCTGTTAAGTGCTGGGCAGAATAATAAATATGTAATATGATAGATATATAATAAATATAAACCATAAATTGGGGAATGGGTGGAGGATGGATGGAGGTGAAGTCCAGGCTAAGTCAGTGTAATGAAGCGATCCAGTACACAGTCACTTGGACTGGTTACTCTTCTCTCTCAGCATCTCTGCTCCACAGTCACTCAGGTGCCCCGATACCTTCTGCATCGTTGCTCTGCGCTCCCCCTAAGATAACGTCTTCGTGCATATAGCTGTAGCCGGATCCCTGGCATGTCCAGGTTCCAGCCTGAGGAAAGTGGTCAAGAAGGGAAGCCTAAGGCCAACGATCCGTCACCTATGCGGAAGAAATGGATGGAGGAGATGGAAGGATGGCATGGACCTGGTTGGAGGGGTCGAGGCTAGAACCGGGAGGAAGCGATGAAGGAAGGAGGAGGCCCAGCCCCATTTGTGCCCTCCTGCCCATGCTCCCACACACCCCAGAAGCAGAGCTAACTCTGGAGCAGCACACAGGGGCCAACCAGATCCCCTCAGACGGCACAGTGGCTGCCCTGACCTCCCATTTGACCATGTCCTCTGTGAAAAGGACACCTACCTCAGACACATTTCTATAGAACTAAGAGCACCCAAAAGTCACCCCCTGTTAGAAAACCAAAGAAAGCCAAAATGGGTCCCTAGGATGAAGCAAGTATCCGCTCACGAATCCTGAGACGTGCACGCCCCAAAAGCTCCCCCATGCTCCAGATGTTCAGATCTTTCCGCACAATGCCTGAGACCTGGATTCCTCTGCGGTCCCTCCCCACCCCCCTTTACTAGTTTTCCACTCATGTCTCTCCTTGTTGCCCTTCACTCTCTGAACAGCAATATTTTAAATGGGAAATGGTTTATCCATAGCAATCAATACCTGCTTTTCCACCAATTATCACTTATTTATATATGAACAGTAGTTCAGCTGGGAAACATAGGAGTCTGCCCTTTCACAGGGGCACATGAGCAAGCTCTCTCAGAAATCCGGAAGGGACAGCAATCAGCTCCCAAATGCAGCCAGGACTCCCTCCCTCCCTCTCCTCCACCAAGGCAGACAGAGCTCCCTCCCCCAGATCCCAAAACACAGAGGGTCAGCCACGGATGGGGACCAAGGCTCTGCATTTTCTTTCAGCCAGCTCCCACTTCCCACGGATGCACTCGACTGCATTCCCCTGGAAATCAGACATGGAGATACAAAGCCATCCCCCAGAAGCACCCCTGACGGGACCCTCTGTGCCCCAGCCCGGCCCCCATACACCCGCACAGCAGTGCAGGAACTCAGCACCTCCAGAGGTAAGAGAAAGTGAACTTCCCGACAGACCCGTCCCTCTGCCAGACTAGCCTGTTCCTCAGACAATTCACACTCACAAGGAGGATGGGTGGGTGGGGGGGGGCAACCTGCCCCAGCTTCTATCTGACAGCTGACACTTGGTCCCTGTCCACTGAGGGTTCCGACACCATGCACAGGCCCACAAACACGCGCTCAGCTCAGAAGTGCCCTCTCCCTCTCTCTGGCTCGCCTGCGGCCCAAGTGAGGGTAATGGGCCCGCTCATTTTGCCCCATTCGGAGGAGCCTGGCTGCGGGCCGCTGGGCAGCTCCAGGCACCATGGGGCTGTGCATGCACCCTGGGCGCGCCGCGCGCAGGCATCGGAGAAACGACTGGGGTCCCGGCGGAGGGTGGTCTCCTGTTGGCGCCCACCCCCGCGCCGTGGACCCTGAGGTCACTCACCGCCCGTAAGCTGTGCGGGGCCGAAGCACAGAGCCAGCTGGATCTACAGGACCACGGCCAGCAGCCTGCGAGGGGGCAGCGGCTGCTGCTGCTGCTGCTTCTCCAGAAATCCGTCTCCCGGGCTCCGGTTCATTCCATGATGCATCTTTCGTCCAGGCACCGCACCCGGCTCACAGGCGCCTGCAATCAGGAGCGGACGCGGCGGTGCCTGAGCCGCGGGGCCGCGGGGCAGCAGGGCCTCTCCTCCTCCATCCCCCTCCCTGCGGGAACCCCCCTCCCGGCCCCCACTGGCATCACCACCCACCCCGCTACCCGCCGCGCACAACCCGCGGCAGCGCCCCGCGATGCCGCGCGGGTGGACGGCGGGGGAGGGGCGGCCTGGCCGGGATTGCGCCGGAACCTTGGCCACTAAGTCCGAAGCATCCCCGCGTCTCCTGCTGGACCCGCACTTTTGCCGGGGCCTATGCGTTTTCACTCTCGGGCACCTCGCGGCGTGGCAGCGGGTCCCCGCGCGACCTACCCCACCTCCGGGCTCTCGGTCGTGCCCCGAGGTCGCGGGGGTTCCTGGCGCGACAGACCCTCCCTGGCCCGCGGGCTCCCGCGCTTACCTACGGGGCTTCTCTGGCAGCTTCCTTCCCGCCTCTGCCGCCTCCCTGCGCAGCTCTGACCCGCATCTGTGCGCGACCTCTGCGCTGCCACTGCGCTAGCCAGAGGGAAGCCTCGGCAGCGCCAGATCCCCGCCCGCGCCCCGCCGCCGGCTCCCGCGGCACCGGGACCAATTAGAATCCCGAGCGCCTGCACCTGCCTGCCCCGCGGCCAGGTGGCCTCCAACCCACGCGGCGGGCCCGCGACATGTCAGCCCTCGGTCCCGCGAAGGTTCCGCGCGTCCCTTTGTGGCCTGAGTGGCGACCGAAGCGGCTGAGACCCTCCCCATCCCAGGGCATCCCAGCGTTTGCCCTTCAGGATCCGCGGGTACTCCGATCCGAGGCCTGTGCCTTGCAACTGCCCTGGCCTCTCCCAGCGTCTGCGCCGCTTGCGCGGGTGTCCCGCGGGGGGCCTGTGCGGGGTGGGGGTGCGATCCTTGCAGCTGAAGAAGCCAGGGTACCCGGGAAAGGGAGGCCTCTGGAGGGGTGGGGCCTCAACCCGAGGGGTTCGGGTGTTGGCTCCCAGTCCTCAGGGTGTAGCCTGAGCCTCCACGTGGTTCTTGGAGCACAACCCGGCACCCGCATAGGGGTGGCCCACTCCCCCGACCCCTTTCTCCTCCGCCCACCGTTCCGCCCGAGGCTGGTCTCCCTCTAGTTGAAGGGTGAACTAAGGAGGTGGTGCAGGCAGGCAGCAATTCACTTCCGGGGCTCCCGGTTTTGCCGCTGCAGTTTGCGCCCTGAAAACCATTTTCCTGATACCAACAGCAAATCATCCCGATTCTATCGGGTTTGGATTTATTTCTTTGTTTAGGCTTTATCAAATTGAGATGGCCACTTTGCACACCGTAGGTTTGACACTTTGGCACAAGTTAATTCCTGCTAATACGGTCTCACTTTGGGGGCTCTGGAATCTGAGTTGGGCACCATTCCACCTTTCGGAGGTCCTATACCTGACCTCTGCCGTTTGAATATTTACTCCCATTTTTTTCCCCCTCCGTAAGCAATCCAATCAGCAAAGCTGAGAAATAGTTGACCATGCACGTTTTTACCGTAGTAAGAGGTCTACATGTATGTATATTCTACTGAACTCTGTTCTTCAACCAATGCGCAACCCATTTGTACAGACACCATCAGGATCAAAAGGAACACACACGTTTTTCTGTCCAAACACGGGATCTAGGCTGGAGTCCCCTGACATTTCTAATAAGCGGTCATTCCGCCTCATGGAATACTTCCTGAGGGAGCCTGGTACATTCGCCAACACCTCTCTTAGAAAAGCCTCTCCAGCAAATATAGTTTCTGACCCACACATGATGCAACAGAGAAGTTATTCTGAATAATTTGCTTCCGTTCATGCAACATAAGAAAAACCAACATGAGAGTGGCCACCGCAACACCCCAGCTGTGAGTTTTCTATAGGACCTTTTGTGTTGGTCTGCTAAAACAGCCCTAACCACGTAGCCCTTGCGGGTTCATGACCAAGACAGGTCTATCTTCTCAGTTTTGGAGGCCAGCCACTCAAGATCAAGGTGTCAGCACGTTTGGTTTCTCCTGAGGCCTGTCTCCCCAGCATGTGGGGAGTGGCTTTGTGCCCATGTCACTGACTGACCACAGTGCAGTGGCCCGACTTCAACTCTGCGGTCCCTGTGCTATTTTCCCTCACTTTTCCCTTCCATCCCCCAGCCTCTCCCTGCCCACTATGAGACATTTTTCAAAACGTAGTGAATCTCTTTTGGGGGGAAAAATTATGATTTCACTTTCAGTGGCCAGCAGTATTTCCCTCAGGATGTGTTAGTTGAGCACCAGCTGTGAACAGGATGAGAAAGTGATCACAGAACACAAAACTTCTGTGCCCTTTGAGAACTTACGTTCCGGTGAAGGAAGACACAAGAAGCCAACAAAGGAAAGCACTGGGTCTGTCTGGAGCTGTTAAGTGCTGGGCAGAATAATAAATATGTAATATGATAGATATATAATAAATATAAATCATAAATTGGGGAATGGGTGGAGGATGGATGGAGGTGAAGTCCAGGCTAAGTCAGTGTAATGAAGCGATCCAGTACACAGTCACTTGGACTGGTTACTCTTCTCTCTCAGCATCTCTGCTCCACAGTCACTCAGGTGCCCCGATACCTTCTGCATCGTTGCTCTGCCCTCCCCCTAAGATAACGTCTTCGTGCATATAGCTGTAGCCGGATCCCTGGCATGTCCAGATTCCAGCCTGAGGAAAGTGGTCAAGAAGGGAAGCCTAAGGCCAACGATCCGTCACCTATGCGGAAGAAATGGATGGAGGAGATGGAAGGATGGCATGGACCTGGTTGGAGGGGTCGAAGCTAGAACCGGGAGGAAGCGATGAAGGAAGGAGGAGGCCCAGCCCCATTTGTGCCCTCCTGCCCATGCTCCCACACACCCCAGAAGCAGAGCTAACTCTGGAGCAGCACACAGGGGCCAACCAGATCCCCTCAGACGGCACAGTGGCTGCCCTGACCTCCCATTTGACCATGTCCTCTGTTGAAAAGGACACCTACCTCAGACACATTTCTATAGAACTAAGAGCACCCAAAAGTCACCCCCTGTTAGAAAACCAAAGAAAGCCAAAATGGGTCTCTAGGATGAAGCAAGTATCCGCTCACGAATCCTGAGACGTGCACGCCCCAAAAGCTCCCCCATGCTCCAGATGTTCAGATCTTTCCGCACAATGCCTGAGACCTGGATTGCTCTGCCCTCCCTCCCCACCCCCCTCTACTAGTTTTCCACTCATGTCTCTCCTTGTTCCCCTTCACTCTCTGAACAGCAATATTTTAAATGGGAAATGGTTTATCCATAGCAATCAATACCTGCTTTTCCACCAATTATCACTTATTTATATATGAACAGTAGTTCAGCTGGGAAACATAGGAGTCTGCCCTTTCACAGGGGCACATGAGCAAGCTCTCTCAGAAATCCGGAAGGGACAGCAATCAGCTCCCAAATGCAGCCAGGACTCCCTCCCTCCCTCTCCTCCACCAAGGCAGACAGAGCTCCCTCCCCCAGATCCCAAAACACAGAGGGTCAGCCACGGATGGGGACCAAGGCTCTGCATTTTCTTTCAGCCAGCTCCCACTTCCCACGGATGCACTCGACTGCATTTCCCTGGAAATCAGACATGGAGATACAAAGCCATCCCCCAGAAGCACCCCTGACGGGACCCTCTGTGCCCCAGCCTGGCCCCCATACACCCGCACAGCAGTGCAGGAACTCAGCACCTCCAGAGGTAAGAGAAAGTGAACTTCCCGACAGACCCGTCCCTCTGCCAGACTAGCCTGTTCCTCAGACATTTCATACTCACAAGGAGGATGGGTGGGGGGGGGCAACCTGCCCCGGCTTCTATCTGACAGCTGACACCTGGTCCCTGTCCACTGAGGGTTCCGACACCATGCACAGGCCCACAAACACGCGCTCAGCTCAGAAGTGCCCTCTCCCTCTCTCTGGCTCGCCCGCGGCCCAAGTGAGGGTAATGGGCCCGCTCATTTTGCCCCATTCGGAGGAGCCTGGCTGCGGGCCGCTGGCCAGCTCCAGGCACCATGGGGCTGTGCATGCACCCTGGGCGCGCCGCGCGCAGGCATCGGAGAAACGCCGGGGGTCCCGGCGGAGGGTGGTCTCCTGTTGGCGCCCACCCCCGCGCCGTGGACCCTGAGGTCACTCACCGCCCGTAAGCTGTGCGGGGCCGAAGCACAGAGCCAGCTGGATCTACAGGACCACGGCCAGCAGCCTGCGAGGGGGCAGCGGCTGCTGCTGCTGCTGCTTCTCCAGAAATCCGTCTCCCGGGCTCCGGTTCATTCCATGATGCATCTTTCGTCCAGGCACCGCACCCGGCTCACAGGCGCTTGCAATCAGGAGCGGACGCGGCGGTGCCTGAGCCGTGGGGCCGCGGGGCAGCGGGGCCTCCCCTCCTCCATCCCCCTCCCTGCGGGAACACCCATCCCGGCCCCCACTGGCATCACCACCCACACCGCTACCCGCCGCGCACAACACGCGGCAGCGCCCCGCGATGCCGCGCGGGTGGACGGCGGGGGAGGGGCGGCCTGGCCGGGATTGCGCCGGAACCTTCGCCACTAAGTCCGAAGCATCCCCGCGTCTCCTGCTGGACCCGCACTTTTGCCGGGGCCTATGCGTTTTCACTCTCGGGCACCTCGCGGCGTGGCAGCGGGTCCCCGCGCGACCTACCCCACCTCCGGGCTCTTGGTCGTGCCCCGAGGTCGCGGGGGTTCCTGGCGCGACGGACCCTCCCTGGCCCGCGGGCTCCCGCGCTTACCTTCGGGGCTTCTCTGGCAGCTTCCTTCCCGCCTCTGCCGCCTCCCTGCGCAGCTCTGACCCGCATCTGTGCGCGACCTCTGCGCCGCCACTGCGCTAGCCAGAGGGAAGCCTCGGCAGCGCCAGACCCCCGCCCGCGCCCCGCCTCCTGCTCCCGCGGCACCGGGACCAATCAGAATCCCGCGCGCCTGCACCTGCCTGCCCCGCGGCCAGGCGGCCTCCAACCCACGCGGCGGGCCCGCGACATGTCAGCCCTCGGTCCCCGCGAAGGTTCCGCGCGTCCCTTTGGGGCCCGAGTGGCGACCGAAGCGGCTGAGACCCTCCCCATCCCAGGGCATCCCAGCGTTTGCCCTTCAGGATCCGCGGGTACTCCGATCCGAGGCCTGTGCCTTGCAACTGCCCTGGCCTCTCCCAGCGTCTGCGCCGCTTGCCCGGGTGTCCCGCGGGGGGCCTGTGCAGGGTGGGGGTGCGGTCCTTGCAGCTGAAGAAGCCAGGGTACCCGGGAAAGGGAGGCCTCTGGAGGGGTGGGGCCTCAACCCGAGGGGTTCGGGTGTTGGCTCCCAGTCCTCAGGGTGTAGCCTGAGCCTCCACGTGGTTCTTGGAGCACAACCCGGCACCCGCATAGGGGTGGCCCACTCCCCCGACCCCTTTCTCCTCCGCCCACCGTTCCGCCCGAGGCTGGTCTCCCTCTAGTTGAAGGGTGAACTAAGGAGGTGGTGCAGGCAGGCGGCAATTCACTTCCGGGGCTCCCCGTTTTGCCGCTGCAGTTTGCGCCCTGAAAACCATTTTCCTGATACCAACAGCAAATCATCCCGATTCTATCGGGTTTGGATTTATTTCTTTGTTTAGGCTTTATCAAATTGAGATGGCCGCTTTGCACACCGTAGGTTTGACACTTTGGCACAAGTTAATTCCTGCTAATACGGTCTCACTTTGGGGGTTCTGGAATCTGAGTTGGGCACCATTCCACCTTTCGGAGGTCCTATAACTGACCTCTGCCGTTTGAATATTTACTCCCATTTTTTCCCCCTCAGTAAGCCATCAAATCAGCAAAGCTGAGAAATAGTTGACCATGCACGTTTTTACCGTAGTAAGAGGTCTACATGTATGTATATTCTACTGAACTCTGTTCTTCAACCAATGCGCAACCCATTTGTACAGACACCATCAGGATCAAAAGGAACACACACGTTTTTCTGTCCAAACACGGGATCTAGGCTGGAGTCCCCTGACATTTCTAATAAGCGGTCATTCCGCCTCATGGAATACTTCCTGACGGAGCCTGGTACATTCTCCAACACCTCTCTTAGAAAAGCCTCTCCAGCAAATATAGTTTCTGACCCACACATGATGCAACAGAGAAGTTATTCTGAATAATTTGCTTCCGTTCATGCAACATAAGAAAAACAAACATTAGGGTGGCCACCGCAACACCCCAGCTGTGAGTTTTCTATAGGACCTTTTGTGTTGGTCTGCTAAAACAGCCCTAACCACGTAGCCCTTGCGGGTTCATGACCAAGACAGGTCTATCTTCTCAGTTTTGGAGGCCAGCCACTCAAGATCAAGGTGTCAGCACGTTTGGTTTCTCCTGAGGCCTGTCTCCCCAGCATGAGGGGAGTGGCTTTGTGCCCATGTCACTGACTGACCACAGTGCAGTGGCCCGACTTCAACTCTGCGGTCCCTGTGCTATTTTCCCTCACTTTTCCCTTCCATCCCCCAGCCTCTCCCTGCCCACTATGAGACATTTTTCAAAACGTAGTGAATCTCTTTTGGGGGGAAAAATTATGATTTCACTTTCAGTGGCCAGCAGTATTTCCCTCAGGATGTGTTAGTTGAGCACCAGCTGTGAACAGGATGAGAAAGTGATCACAGAACACAAAACTTCTGTGCCCTTTGAGAACTTACGTTCCGGTGAAGGAAGACACAAGAAGCCAACAAAGGAAAGCACTGGGTCTGTCTGGAGCTGTTAAGTGCTGGGCAGAATAATAAATATGTAATATGATAGATATATAATAAATATAAATCATAAATTGGGGAATGGGTGGAGGATGAATGGAGGTGAAGTCCAGGCTAAGTCAGTGTAATGAAGCGATCCAGTACACAGTCACTTGGACTGGTTACTCTTCTCTCTCAGCATCTCTGCTCCACAGTCACTCAGGTGCCCCGATACCTTCTGCATCGTTGCTCTGCCCTGCCCCTAAGATAACGTCTTCGTGCATATAGCTGTTGCCGGATGCCTGGCATGTCCAGGTTCCAGCCTGAGGAAAGTGGTCAAGAAGGGAAGCCTAAGGCCAACGATCCGTCACCTATGCGGAAGAAATGGATGGAGGAGATGGAAGGATGGCATGGACCTGGTTGGAGGGGTCGAGGCTAGAACCCGGAGGAAGCGATGAAGGAAGGAGGAGGCCCAGCCCCATTTGTGCCCTCCTGCCCATGCTCCCACACACCCCAGAAGCAGAGCTAACTCTGGAGCAGCACAGAGGGGCCAACCAGTTCCCCTCAGACGGCACAGTGGCTGCCCTGACCTCCCATTTGACCACGTCCTCTGTGAAAAGGACACCTACCTCAGACACATTTCTATAGAACTAAAAGCACCCAAAAGTCACCCCCTGTTAGAAAACCAAAGAAAGCCAAAATGGGTCTCTAGGATGAAGCAAGTATCCGCTCACGAATCCTGAGACGTGCACGCCCCAAAAGCTCCCCCATGCTCCAGATGTCCAGATCTTTCCGCACAATGCCTGAGACCTGGATTCCTCTGCGGTCCCTCCCCACCCCCCTTTACTAGTTTTCCACTCATGTCTCTCCTTGTTGCCCTTCACTCTCTGAACAGCAATATTTTAAATGGGAAATGGTTTATCCATAGCAATCAATACCTGCTTTTCCACCAATTATCACTTATTTATATATGAACAGTAGTTCAGCTGGGAAACATAGGAGTCTGCCCTTTCACAGGGGCACATGAGCAAGCTCTCTCAGAAATCCGGAAGGGACAGCAATCAGCTCCCAAATGCAGCCAGGACTCCCTCCCTCCCTCTCCTCCACCAAGGCAGACAGAGCTCCCTCCCCCAGATCCCAAAACACAGAGGGTCAGCCACGGATGGGGACAAGGCTCTGCATTTTCTTTCAGCCAGCTCCCACTTCCCACGGATGCACTCGACTGCATTCCCCTGGAAATCAGACATGGAGATACAAAGCCATCCCCCAGAAGCACCCCTGACGGGACCCTCTGTGCTCCAGCCCGGCCCCCATACACCCGCACAGCAGTGCAGGAACTCAGCACCTCCAGAGGTAAGAGAAAGTGAACTTCCCGACAGACCCGTCCCTCTGCCAGAATAGCCTGTTCCTCAGACAATTCACACTCACAAGGAGGATGGGTGGGGGGGGGCAACCTGCCCCGGCTTCTATCTGACAGCTGACACCTGGTCCCTGTCCACTGAGGGTTCCGACACCATGCACAGGCCCACAAACACGCGCTCAGCTCAGAAGTGCCCTCTCCCTCTCTCTGGCTCGCCTGCGGCCCAAGTGAGGGTAATGGGCCCGCTCATTTTGCCCCATTCGGAGGAGCCTGGCTGCGGGCCGCTGGGCAGCTCCAGGCACCATGGGGCTGTGCATGCACCCTGGGCGCGCCGCGCGCAGGCATCGGAGAAACGCCGGGGGTCCCGGCGGAGGGTGGTCTCCTGTTGGCGCCCACCCCCGCGCCGTGGACCCTGAGGTCACTCACCGCCCGTAAGCTGTGCGGGGCCGAAGCACAGAGCCAGCTGGATCTACAGGACCACGGCCAGCAGCCTGCGAGGGGGCAGCGGCTGCTGCTGCTGCTGCTTCTCCAGAAATCCGTCTCCCGGGCTCCGGTTCATTCCATGATGCATCTTTCGTCCAGGCACCGCACCCGGCTCACAGGCGCCTGCAATCAGGAGCGGACGCGGCGGTGCCTGAGCCGCGGGGCCGCGGGGCAGCGGGGCCTCCCCTCCTCCATCCCCCTCCCTGCGGGAACCCCCCTCCCGGCCCCCACTGGCATCACCACCCACCCCCCTACCCGCCGCGCGCAACCCGCGGCAGCGCCCCTAGGCGCCGCGCGGGTGGACGGCGGGGGAGGGGCGGCCCTGCCGGGATTGCGCAGGAACCTTGGCCACTAAGTCCGAAGCATCCCCGCGTCTCCTGCTGGACCCGCACTTTTGCCGGGGCCTATGCGTTTTCACTCTCGGGCACCTCGCGGTGTGGCAGCGGGTCCCCGCGCGACCTACCCCACCTCGGGCGCTCGGTCGTGCCCCGAGGTCGCGGCGTTTCCCGGCGCTGCGGACCCTCCCTGGCCCGCGGGCTCCCGCGCTTACCTACGGGGCTTCTCTGGCAGCTTCCTTCCCGCCTCTGCCGCCTCCCTGCGCCGCTCTGACCGGCATCTGTGCGCGACCTCTGCGCCGCCACCGCGCTAGCCAGAGGGAAGCCTCGGCAGCGCCAGACCCCTGCCCGCGCCCCCCCTCTGGCTCCCGCGGCACCTGGACCAATCAGAATCCCGCGCGCCTGCACCTGCCTGCCCCGCGGCCAGGCGGCCTCCAACCCACGCGGCGGGCCCGCGACATGTCAGCCCTCGGTCCCCGCGAAGGTTCCGCGCGTCCCTTTGGGGCCCGAATGGCGACCGAAGCGGCTGAGACCCTCCCCATCCCAGGGCATCCCAGCGTTTGCCCTTCAGGATCCGCGGGTACTCCGATCCTAGGCCTGTGCCTTGGAACTGCCCTGGCCTCTCCCAGCGTCTGCGCCGCTTGCGCGGGTGTCCCGCGGGGGGCCTGTGCGGGGTGGGGGTGCGATCCTTGCAGCTGAAGAAGCCTGGGTACCCGGGAAAGGGAGGCCTCTGGAGGGGTTCGGGTGTTGGCTCCCAGTCCTCAGGGGGTAGCCTGAGCCTCCACGTGGTTCTTGGAGCACAACCCAGCACCCGCATAGGGGTGGCCCACTCCCCCGACCCCTTTCTCCTCCGCCCACCGTTCCGCCCGAGGCTGGTCTCCCTCTAGTTGAAGGGTGAACTAAGGAGGTGGTGCAGGCAGGCGGCAATTCACTTCCGGGGCTCCCCGTTTTGCCGCTGCAGTTTGCGCCCTGAAAACCATTTTCCTGATACCAACAGCAAATCATCCCGATTCTATCGGGTTTGGATTTATTTCTTTGTTTAGGCTTTATCAAATTGAGATGGCCGCTTTGCACACCGTAGGTTTGACACTTTGGCACAAGTTAATTCCTGCTAATACGGTCTCACTTTGGGGGTTCTGGAATCTGAGTTGGGCACCATTCCACATTTCGGAGGTCCTATAACTGACCTCTGCCGTTTGAATATTTACTCCCATTTTTTTCCCCCTCAGTAAGCCATCCAATCAGCAAAGCTGAGAAATAGTTGACCATGCACGTTTCTACCGTAGTAAGAGGTCTACATGTATGTATATTCTACTGAACTCTGTTCTTCAACCAATGCGCAACCCATTTGTACAGACACCATCAGGATCAAAAGGAACACACACGTTTTTCTGTCCAAACACGGGATCTAGGCTGGAGTCCCCTGACATTTCTAATAAGCGGTCATTCCGCCTCATGGAATACTTCCTGAGGGAGCCTGGTACATTCGCCAACACCTCTCTTAGAAAAGCCTCTCCAGCAAATATAGTTTCTGACCCACACATGATGCAACAGAGAAGTTATTCTGAATAATTTGCTTCCGTTCATGCAACATAAGAAAAACAAACATGAGGGTGGCCACCGCAACACCCCAGCTGTGAGTTTTCTATAGGACCTTTTGTGTTGGTCTGCTAAAACAGCCCTAACCACGTAGCCCTTGCGGGGTCATGACCAAGACAGGTCTATCTTCTCAGTTTTGGAGGCCAACCACTCAAGATCAAGGTGTCAGCACGTTTGGTTTCTCCTGAGGCCTGTCTCCCCAGCATGAGGGGAGTGGCTTTGTGCCCATGTCACTGACTGACCACAGTGCAGTGGCCCGACTTCAACTCTGCGGTCCCTGTGCTATTTTCCCTCACTTTTCCCTTCCATCCCCCAGCCTCTCCCTGCCCACTATGAGACATTTTTCAAAACGTAGTGAATCTCTTTTGGGGGGAAAAATTATGATTTCACTTTCAGTGGCCAGCAGTATTTCCCTCAGGATGTGTTAGTTGAGCACCAGCTGTGAACAGGATGAGAAAGTGATCACAGAACACAAAACTTCTGTGCCCTTTGAGAACATACGTTCCGGTGAAGGAAGACACAAGAAGCCAACAAAGGAAAGCACTGGGTCTGTCTGGAGCTGTTAAGTGCTGGGCAGAATAATAAATATGTAATATGATAGATATATAATAAATATAAACCATAAATTGGGGAATGGGTGGAGGATGGATGGAGGTGAAGTCCAGGCTAAGTCAGTGTAATGAAGCGATCCAGTACACAGTCACTTGGACTGGTTACTCTTCTCTCTCAGCATCTCTGCTCCACAGTCACTCAGGTGCCCCGATACCTTCTGCATCGTTGCTCTGCCCTCCCCCTAAGATAACGTCTTCGTGCATATAGCTGTAGCCGGATGCCTGGCTTGTCCAGGTTCCAGCCTGAGGAAAGTGGTCAAGAAGGGAAGCCTAAGGCCAACGATCCGTCACCTATGCGGAAGAAATGGATGGAGGAGATGGAAGGATGGCATGGACCTGGTTGGAGGGGTCGAGGCTAGAACCAGGAGGAAGCGATGAAGGAAGGAGGAGGCCCAGCCCCATTTGTGCCCTCCTGCCCATGCTCCCACACACCCCAGAAGCAGAGCTAACTCTGGAGCAGCACAGAGGGGCCAACCAGATCCCCTCAGACGGCACAGTGGCTGCCCTGACCTCCCATTTGACCATGTCCTCTGTGAAAAGGACACCTACCTCAGACACATTTCTATAGAACTAAGAGCACCCAAAAGTCACCCCCTGTTAGAAAACCAAAGAAAGCCAAAATGGGTCCCTAGGATGAAGCAAGTATCCGCTCACGAATCCTGAGACGTGCACGCCCCAAAAGCTCCCCCATGCTCCAGATGTCCAGATCTTTCCGCACAATGCCTGAGACCTGGATTCCTCTGCGGTCCCTCCCCACCCCCCTTTACTAGTTTTCCACTCATGTCTCTCCTTGTTGCCCTTCACTCTCTGAACAGCAATATTTTAAATGGGAAATGGTTTATCCATAGCAATCAATACCTGCTTTTCCACCAATTATCACTTATTTATATATGAACAGTAGTTCAGCTGGGAAACATAGGAGTCTGCCCTTTCACAGGGGCACATGAGCAAGCTCTCTCAGAAATCCGGAAGGGACAGCAATCAGCTCCCAAATGCATCCAGGACTCCCTCCCTCCCTCTCCTCCACCAAGGCAGACAGAGCTCCCTCCCCCAGATCCCAAAACACAGAGGGTCAGCCACGGATGGGGACCAAGGCTCTGCATTTTCTTTCAGCCAGCTCCCACTTCCCACGGATGCACTCGACTGCATTCCCCTGGAAATCAGACATGGAGATACAAAGCCATCCCCCAGAAGCACCCCTGACGGGACCCTCTGTGCTCCAGCCCGGCCCCCATACACCCGCACAGCAGTGCAGGAACTCAGCACCTCCAGAGGTAAGAGAAAGTGAACTTCCCGACAGACCCGTCCCTCTGCCAGACTAGCCTGTTCCTCAGACAATTCACACTCACAAGGAGGATGGGTGGGTGGGGGGGGCAACCTGCCCCGGCTTCTATCTGACAGCTGACACCTGGTCCCTGTCCACTGAGGGTTCCGACACCATGCACAGGCCCACAAACACGCGCTCAGCTCAGAAGTGCCCTCTCCCTCTCTCTGGCTCGCCTGCGGCCCAAGTGAGGGTAATGGGCCCGCTCATTTTGCCCCATTCGGAGGAGCCTGGCTGCGGGCCGCTGGGCAGCTCCAGGCACCATGGGGCTGTGCATGCACCCTGGCGCGCCGCGCGCAGGCATCGGAGAAACGACGGGGGTCCCGGCGGAGGGTGGTCTCCTGTTGGCGCCCACCCCCGCGCTGTGGACCCTGAGGTCACTCACCGCCCGTAAGCTGTGCGGGGCCGAAGCACAGAGCCAGCTGGATCTACAGGACCACGGCCAGCAGCCTGCGAGGGGGCAGCGGCTGCTGCTGCTGCTGCTTCTCCAGAAATCCGTCTCCCGGGCTCCGGTTCATTCCATGATGCATCTTTCGTCCAGGCACCGCACCCGGCTCACAGGCGCCTGCAATCAGGAGCGGACGCGGCGGTGCCTGAGCCGCGGGGCCGCGGGGCAGCGGGGCCTCCCCTCCTCCATCCCCCTCCCTGCGGGAACCCCCCTCCCGGCCCCCACTGGCATCACCACCCACCCCCCTACCCGCCGCGCGCAACCCCCGGCAGCGCCCCGAGGCGCCGCGCGGGTGGACGGCGGTGGAGGGGCGGCCAGGCCGGGATTGCGCCGGAACCTTGGCCACTAAGTCCGAAGCATCCCCGCGTCTCCTGCTGAACCCGCACTTTTGCCGGGGCCTATGCGTTTTCACTCTCGGGCACCTCGCGGCGTGGCAGCGGGTCCCCGCGCGACCTACCCCACCTCCGGGCTCTTGGTCGTGCCCCGAGGTCGCAGGGGTTCCTGGCGCGACGGACCCTCCCTGGCCCGCGGGCTCCCGCGCTTACCTACGGGGCTTCTCTGGCAGCTTCCTTCCTGCCTCTGCCGCCTCCCTGCGCAGCTCTGACCCGCATCTGTGCGCGACCTCTGCGCCGCCACTGCGCTAGCCAGAGGGAAGCCTCGGCAGCGCCAGACCCCCGCCCGCGCCCCGCCTCCTGCTCCCGCGGCACCGGGACCAATCAGAATCCCGCGCGCCTGCACCTGCCTGCCCCGCGGCCAGGCGGCCTCCAACCCACGCGGCGGGCCCGCGACATGTCAGCCCTCGGTCCCCGCGAAGGTTCCGCGCGTCCCTTTGGGGCCCGAATGGCGACCGAAGCGGCTGAGACCCTCCCCATCCCAGGGCATCCCAGCGTTTGCCCTTCAGGATCCGCGGGTACTCCGATCCGAGGCCTGTGCCTTGCAACTGCCCTGGCCTCTCCCAGCGTCTGCGCCGCTTGCCCGGGTGTCCCGCGGGGGGCCTGTGCAGGGTGGGGGTGCGGTCCTTGCAGCTGAAGAAGCCAGGGTACCCGGGAAAGGGAGGCCTCTGGAGGGGTGGGGCCTCAACCCGAGGGGTTCGGGTGTTGGCTCCCAGTCCTCAGGGTGTAGCCTGAGCCTCCACGTGGTTCTTGGAGCACAACGCGGCACCCGCATAGGGGTGTCCCACTCCCCCGACCCCTTTCTCCTCCGCCCACCGTTCCGCCCGAGGCTGGTCTCCCTCTAGTTGAAGGGTGAACTAAGGAGGTGGTGCAGGCAGGCGGCAATTCACTTCCGGGGCTCCCCGTTTTGCCGCTGCAGTTTGCGCCCTGAAAACCATTTTCCTGATACCAACAGCAAATCATCCCGATTCTATCGGGTTTGGATTTATTTCTTTGTTTAGGCTTTATCAAATTGAGATGGCCGCTTTGCACACCGTAGGTTTGACACTTTGGCACAAGTTAATTCCTGCTAATACGGTCTCACTTTGGGGGTTCTGGAATCTGAGTTGGGCACCATTCCACATTTCGGAGGTCCTATAACTGACCTCTGCCGTTTGAATATTTACTCCCATTTTTTTCCCCCTCAGTAAGCCATCCAATCAGCAAAGCTGAGAAATAGTTGACCAGGCACGTTTTTACCGTAGTAAGAGGTCTACATGTATGTATATTCTACTGAACTCTGTTCTTCAACCAATGCGCAACCCATTTGTACAGACACCATCAGGATCAAAAGGAACACACACGTTTTTCTGTCCAAACACGGGATCTAGGCTGGAGTCCCCTGACATTTCTAATAAGCGGTCATTCCGCCTCATGGAATACTTCCTGAGGGAGCCTGGTACATTCGCCAACACCTCTCTTAGAAAAGCCTCTCCAGCAAATATAGTTTCTGACCCACACATGATGCAACAGAGAAGTTATTCTGAATAATTTGCTTCCGTTCATGCAACATAAGAAAAACAAACATGAGGGTGGCCACCGCAACACCCCAGCTGTGAGTTTTCTATAGGACCTTTTGTGTTGGTCTGCTAAAACAGCCCTAACCACGTAGCCCTTGCGGGGTCATGACCAAGACAGGTCTATCTTCTCAGTTTTGGAGGCCAGCCACTCAAGATCAAGGTGTCAGCACGTTTGGTTTCTCCTGAGGCCTGTCTCCCCAGCATGAGGGGAGTGGCTTTGTGCCCATGTCACTGACTGACCACAGTGCAGTGGCCCGACTTCAACTCTGCGGTCCCTGTGCTATTTTCCCTCACTTTTCCCTTCCATCCCCCAGCCTCTCCCTGCCCACTATGAGACATTTTTCAAAACGTAGTGAATCTCTTTTGGGGGGAAAAATTATGATTTCACTTTCAGTGGCCAGCAGTATTTCCCTCTCAGGATGTGTTAGTTGAGCACCAGCTGTGAACAGGATGAGAAAGTGATCACACAACACAAAACTTCTGTGCCCTTTGAGAACATACGTTCCGGTGAAGGAAGACACAAGAAGCCAACAAAGGAAAGCACTGGGTCTGTCTGGAGCTGTTAAGTGCTGGGCAGAATAATAAATATGTAATATGATAGATATATAATAAATATAAACCATAAATTGGGGAATGGGTGGAGGATGGATGGAGGTGAAGTCCAGGCTAAGTCAGTGTAATGAAGCGATCCAGTACACAGTCACTTGGACTGGTTACTCTTCTCTCTCAGCATCTCTGCTCCACAGTCACTCAGGTGCCCCGATACCTTCTGCATCGTTGCTCTGCCCTCCCCCTAAGATAACGTCTTCGTGCATATAGCTGTAGCCGGATCCCTGGCATGTCCAGGTTCCAGCCTGAGGAAAGTGGTCAAGAAGGGAAGCCTAAGGCCAACGATCCGTCACCTATGCGGAAGAAATGGATGGAGGAGATGGAAGGATGGCATGGACCTGGTTGGAGGGGTCGAGGCTAGAACCGGGAGGAAGCGATGAAGGAAGGAGGAGGCCCAGCCCCATTTGTGCCCTCCTGCCCATGCTCCCACACACCCCAGAAGCAGAGCTAACTCTGGAGCAGCACAGAGGGGCCAACCAGATCCCCTCAGACGGCACAGTGGCTGCCCTGACCTCCCATTTGACCATGTCCTCTGTGAAAAGGACACCTACCTCAGACACATTTCTATAGAACTAAGAGCACCCAAAAGTCACGCCCTGTTAGAAAACCTAAGAAAGCCAAAATGGGTCCCTAGGATGAAGCAAGTATCCGCTCACTAATCCTGAGACGTGCACGCCCCAAAAGCTCCCCCATGCTCCAGGTGTCCAGATCTTTCCGCACAATGCCTGAGACCTGGATTCCTCTGCGGTCCCTCCCCACCCCCCTTTACTAGTTTTCCACTCATGTCTCTCCTTGTTCCCCTTCACTCTCTGAACAGCAATATTTTAAATGGGAAATGGTTTATCCATAGCAATCAATACCTGCTTTTCCACCAATTATCACTTATTTATATATGAACAGTAGTTCAGCTGGGAAACATAGGAGTCTGCCATTTCACAGGGGCACATGAGCAAGCTCTCTCAGAAATCCGGAAGGGACAGCAATCAGCTCCCAAATGCAGCCAGGACTCCCTCCCTCCCTCTCCTCCACCAAGGCAGACAGAGCTCCCTCCCCCAGATCCCAAAACACAGAGGGTCAGCCACGGATGGGGACCAAGGCTCTGCATTTTCTTTCAGCCAGCTCCCACTTCCCACGGATGCACTCGACTGCATTCCCCTGGAAATCAGACATGGAGATACAAGGCCATCCCCCAGAAGCACCCCTGACGGGACCCTCTGTGCCCCAGCCAGGCCCCCATACACCCGCACAGCAGTGCAGGAACTCAGCACCTCCAGAGGTAAGAGAAAGTGAACTTCCCGACAGACCCGTCCCTCTGCCAGACTAGCCTGTTCCTCAGACATTTCACACTCACAAGGAGGATGGGTGGGGTGTAGGGCAACCTGCCCCGGCTTCTATCTGACAGCTGACACCTGGTCCCTGTCCACTGAGGGTTCTGACACCATGTACAGGCCCACAAACACGCGCTCAGCTCAGAAGTGCCCTCTCCCTCTCTCTGGATCGCCCGCGGCCCAAGTGAGGGTAATGGGCCCGCTCATTTTGCCCCATTCGGAGGAGCCTGGCTGCAAGCCGCTGGGCAGCTCCAGGCACCATGGGGCTGTGCATGCACCCTGGGCGCGCCGCGCGCAGGCATCGGAGAAACGCCGGGGTTCCCGGCGGAGGGTGGTCTCCTGTTGGCGCCCACCCCCGCGCCGTGGACCCTGAGGTCACTCACCGCCCGTAAGCTGTGCGGGGCCGAAGCACAGAGCCAGCTGGATCTACAGGACCACGGCCAGCAGCCTGCGAGGGGGCAGCGGCTGCTGCTGCTGCTGCTGCTTCTCCAGAAATCCGTCTCCCGGGCTCCGGTTCATTCCATGATGCATCTTTCGTCCAGGCACCGCACCCGGCTCACAGGCGCCTGCAATCAGGATCGGACGCGGCGGTGCCTGAGCCGCGGGGCCGCGGGGCAGCGGGGCCTCCACTCCTCCATCCCCCTCCCTGCGGGAACCCCCATCCCGGCCCCCACTGGCATCACCACCCACCCCCCTACCCGCCGCGCGCAACCCGGGGCAGCGCCCCGAAGCGCCGCGCGGTGGACGGCCGGGGAGGGGCGGCCTGGCCGGGATTGCGCCGGAACCTTGGCCACTAAGTCCGAAGCATCCCCGCGTCTCCTGCTGGACCCGCACTTTTGCCGGGGCCTATGCGTTTTCACTCTCGGGCACCTCGCGGCATGGCAGCGGGTCCCCGCACGACCTACCCCACCTCCGGGCTCTCGGTTGTGCCCCGAGGTCGCGGGGGTTCCCTGCGCGGCGGACCCTCCCTGGCCCGCGGGCTCCCGCGCTTACCTACCGGGCTTCTCTGGCAGCTTCCTTCCCGCCTCTGCCGCCTCCCTGCGCAGCTCTGACCCGCATCTGTGCGCGACCTCTGTGCCGCCACTGCGCTAGCCAGAGGGAAGCCTCGGCAGCGCCAGACCCCCGCCCGCGCCCCGCCTCCGGCTCCCGTGGCACCGGGACCAATCAGAATCCCGCGCGCCTGCACCTGCCTGCCCCTCGGCCAGGCGGCCTCCAACCCATGCGGCGGGCCCGCGACATGTCAGCCCTCGGTCCCGCGAAGGTTCCGCGCGTCCCTTTGGGGCCCGAGTGGCGACCGAAGCGGCTGAGACCCTCCCCATCCCAGGGCATCCCAGCGTTTGCCCTTCAGGATCCGCGGGTACTCCGATCCGAGGCCTGTGCCTTGGAACTGCCCTGGCCTCTCCCAGCGTCTGCGCCGCTTGCGCGGGTGTCCCGCGGGGGGCCTGTGCGGGGTGGGGGTGCGATCCTTGCAGCTGAAGAAGCCTGGGTACCCGGGAAAGGGAGGCCTCTGGAGGGGTGGGGCCTCAACCCGAGGGGTTCGGGTGTTGGCTCCCAGTCCTCAGGGGGTAGCCTGAGCCTCCACGTGGTTCTTGGAGCACAACCCGGCACCCGCATAGGGGTGGCCCACTCCCCCGACCCCTTTCTCCTCCGCCCACCGTTCCGCCCGAGGCTGGTCTCCCTCTAGTTGAAGGGTGAACTAAGGAGGTGGTGCAGGCAGGCGGCAATTCACTTCCGGGGCTCCCCGTTTTGCCACTGCAGTTTGCGCCCTGAAAACCATTTTCCTGATACCAACAGCAAATCATCCCGATTCTATCGGGTTTGGATTTATTTCTTTGTTTAGGCTTTATCAAATTGAGATGGCCGCTTTGCACACCGTAGGTTTGACACTTTGGCACAAGTTAATTCCTGCTAATACGGTCTCACTTTGAAGGCTCTGGAATCTGAGTTGGGCACCATTCCACCTTTCGGAGGTCCTATAACTGACCTCTGCCGTTTGAATATTTACTCCCATTTTTTCCCCCTCAGTAAGCCATCAAATCAGCAAAGCTGAGAAATAGTTGACCATGCACGTTTTTACCGTAGTAAGAGGTCTACATGTATGTATATTCTACTGAACTCTGTTCTTCAACCAATGCGCAACCCATTTGTACAGACACCATCAGGATCAAAAGGAACACACACGTTTTCCTGTCCAAACACGGGATCTAGGCTGGAGTCCCCTGACATTTCTAATAAGCGGTCATTCCGCCTCATGGAATACTTCCTGAGGGAGCCTGGTACATTCGCCAACACCTCTCTTAGAAAAGCCTCTCCAGCAAATATAGTTTCTGACCCACACATGATGCAACAGAGAAGTTATTCTGAATAATTTGCTTCCGTTCATGCAACATAAGAAAAACAAACATGAGGGTGGCCACCGCAACACCCCAGCTGTGAGTTTTCTATAGGACCTTTTGTGTTGGTCTGCTAAAACAGCCCTAACCACGTAGCCCTTGCGGGGTCATGACCAAGACAGGTCTATCTTCTCAGTTTTGGAAGACAGCCACTCAAGATCAAGGTGTCAGCACGTTTGGTTTCTCCTGGGGCCTGTCTCCCCAGCATGAGGGGAGTGGCTTTGTGCCCATGTCACTGACTGACCACAGTGCAGTGGCCCGACTTCAACTCTGCGGTCCCTGTGCTATTTTCCCTCACTTTTCCCTTCCATCCCCCAGCCTCTCCCGGCCCACTTTGAGACATTTTTCAAAACGTAGTGAATCTCTTTTGGGGGGAAAAATTATGATTTCACTTTCAGTGGCCAGCAGTATTTCCCTCAGGATGTGTTAGTTGAGCACCAGCTGTGAACAGGATGAGAAAGTGATCACAGAACACAAAACTTCTGTGCCCTTTGAGAACTTACGTTCCGGTGAAGGAAGACACAAGAAGCCAACAAAGGAAAGCACTGGGTCTGTCTGGAGCTGTTAAGTGCTGGGCAGAATAATAAATATGTAATATGATAGATATATAATAAATATAAATCATAAATTGGGGAATGGGTGGAGGATGGATGGAGGTGAAGTCCAGGCTAAGTCAGTGTAATGAAGCGATCCAGTACACAGTCACTTGGACTGGTTACTCTTCTCTCTCAGCATCTCTGCTCCACAGTCACTCAGGTGCCCCGATACCTTCTGCATCGTTGCTCTGCCCTCCCCCTAAGATAACGTCTTCGTGCATATAGCTGTAGCCGGATCCCTGGCATGTCCAGGTTCCAGCCTGAGGAAAGTGGTCAAGAAGGGAAGCCTAAGGCCTACATTTCCTTCCAGGGGAGTGAGTTACACCAGTCACTCACGGGAACCTGCTCACGAGGCTGTACCTGCTTGCAAGGGAAGTGGAGAAGGTCGTCTTCATCAGGCAACCAGGTGACCAGAAAGAAGAGAGGGGCCTGGTGTGGTCAGGGGGAGCTTCCAGTCCAGCCAATGTTCTTTGTGAGTAAAGATTTGGGATTTTTTTTTAAATAAACAGGGGATTTGGGGGTACTTTCAAGGGAAGACCTGGAAGAAGTAAAGGAGGGAGCCATACAGTTTTCTGACAGGAAAGAGACACATGCAGGAAACAGGAGGGACATGGGGGGCGGTGGCAGGGAGACCAGAGACGAAGGTCAGAGAAGTCACCTGACCAAGGAGGCCTCTAAGGCCTTGGCCGTGGTCCATCTTTCAATCAGAGTGGCAAGAGAAGCCACGGGAGATCTGCGAGCAGGAGTCTTGAACAAGAAGGGGCCATAAGACCTAATGTCCAGCATCAGGCTGACTGACGCTCCCCACCACTCCACGCCCTGTGGTCCCTTCTGCCTCCCTCCTGCATCATCTCAGAGCCCCAAGGCTCAACCCTCACCACAAGACACCACCTCCAAGAGATAGAACACCGGTTTTCCAACACCCACCTTCCAACCCTTCATGACTGCACGTGGCACAGACTGTGACAGGGGCTTGCCTGCCCATGCCTCTGACTAGATCATGAGTTCTCAGTGCAAGAACTTTGCTCACCTTCTCACAAAACAAACTGAGGGTTGCTGGGGGGAGAGGGTTTGGGAGAAGGGGGTTGGGATTATGGACATTGGGGAGGGTATGTGCTTCGGTGAGTGCTATAAAGTGTGTAAACCTGGCGATTCACAGACCTGTACCCCTGGGGATAAAAATATATGTTTATAAAAATTATAAAAAATTAAAAATTAAAAAAAGTAAATAAAGAGACTGTCTTTTTCCATTGGAAAAAAAAAAAAAAAAAAGAACTGTGCTCACCTGTTTGGTCCACCTGTGGCTGAGTACACAGCTGTGAACCCAGTAGAGAAATCAGAACTTGTCTTCCCGAATTATTTAATTACTATTAGAAGGAAAAAGGACTATGCCCACCAAGCTCTCCCTGACATTGAAAACCAGAGCCTGGAGCCCATTGACCTGCCTTCTCTCTGAGTTTCCTGAATCCTGCACCTCCAGGGAAACGTACATCCAACCACAACCCATGAAAAAGCTCAGAACATGCCAGAACATTAACCTAGCTCTGCATGGAAGCCATGCTTGAATGGAGATCTAGAATTTTCAAAGAACCTGATGCGCCCTCTGAGAGGAGCTACAGCCTGGGGTGGGGAACAGGAGGAGTGCACTCACTTGGCTGCCATGCCAAGTGTCCTATTGGGTACTGATGCATTCCACCAGTGCACTAGGAATGGAGGCTACAGGTGGGGAGAAGATACAGTCTTTGTATTCAAAAGTCTATAGTCCATGGAGATGCTGACAAATAAATATGCAGTTAGTGTCATGGGACAGATGTAAGACTGGAGGGCACATAGGACCTGTGTGAATAACTTGGAGGGGAGTCAGGAAGGGACTGTTCCCCACTGGCCCGCAGGTACATGGAAAGCACCCAGCATCATGAATCTATCACAGTACGCCAACGATGACAACAGAGATGGCTTCACCCATATCATCACACAGGTTTCAAATATAAGTGTGACCACACTGGGTGTTTGGGGACAACACAGCAAAAAGGGAATTCCCATGTTGCTGCTGTAGCAGCGTACGTTGCTGTGTATTAACCACGTCTTTGTTTTCCGTGTTCCGGCATGTTGACACGGGGCCTTGCTGACCATGGAGAGACAGCCCCTCCCCAAGATTAGTAAACCAGAGCCCACACACCCCACCACCTCCTCTACATGCTCTCACACTCTGGCCACTCCTGGCCTCCCCGCCTCCCAGCCACCTGGGGCTGCCCTGTGTGTCTCTTGAGACTTCCATGACTCCTGTTTCTAGAAAACCATGAGTGGGACAAGCTGCTTCTGCCTGATGGTCATTTCCTCCATCTGTGCATCCAACCACAGTGCACAGCCACAAAGCCTGGGCTCCCTTAAAGCATGCATGCCCCTTGGAGGGCGGCAGGCCAAGCCTCAGCTCCCAGAAGCAGCTCTGGTAGCTAAACAATGAGGCTCACACCTGGGAAGCAGCTGGGATGGGTCCCATTCTTAACTGGTCACATTCATGGCAGGTATTCTATGATGGTGGGAAATTTGGAGCAGCCTGGTGCAGGGGAAGGCACTCAGGGGAGCCCTGCAGCCCCCATCTAAGCATATCTCGACGGGGCCAAGGCCACAGGAGTGGTTTCCTCTCTCCCCGCCAGCCTGGGGCAGTGATGCCCAGCAAGGGAACCTCGGAGGTAAGGTCCACCTCCTCCATGGTGGTCATTCAGGGACATAGGCACAAAGCCACTTAACTATCTGAAGTTCGTGGCTTTCAGGAGCCTCTGGTAGTGCTTTCAGAAAGACCTGCAGGGGTTAATTACATTAAAAGTGTTATCTTCCTGACCTTTTTTTCATCTCATCACCTTGCCTTTTCTCCTGTTTTAAGATTCTTCCCTTTAAAGCCACCCTCAGCGCAGCACAAACCAGTTACTCAACGTTCACCCAGCATTCATTCAGCTTCCTTACAAACCTAGCCCTGTAGCACTTACACGTGGCTTCTGCTTATTCGTTCAGCAAATATGTTTTCCGTCCCAGTGCGGAAGATGCTCTCCGGGCCATGGAGAACTAGGACGGAACAAACCAATGATGCTGGTCTTCCTGGAGCGCACATTCCACAGAGGGACACTGCCGTGACTCATCCCCACTCCCCATGCTTCCAGCCCGGAAAGGATGTCCTTCACCTGGGACGTTCCTGATGTTTCAGGACTTTTCTTCTGGAAATGGTTGCCATCTACTGGGAATCTCTAAATTGACAGAGAGCAGGAACAAGGTCTTAATCTTCACATCCATCATGACGCCAAGGGCAACGATTATCCGCTGAATGAAGGAAGGGCGTGTCTTTCCACAGAAACACAACCAGTGTGGCCAAAGCAGGCACTGGACGTGCTTCAGTGAGTGATGGGGACATTTTCTCAGGGGACTTCCTGGCAGAGGACTTTGTAAATATTCACAAAGCCCCCATGTGTAACCCTGCAGTGGACCTGGGACCACCAAGGACAGGGGTGGGTGCAGTCATGGGGCTGTCCTCAGTGGGAATGAGAGTTCTCAGTGGGGATGTCCTTCTGGTCAGGGAGGTAAGAGAAGACTTCAAGAAGAAGTCTTGGGACCAAGACTTCAAGAAGAAGCCCCGTTCCTTTGGGGGGGGGGGGCAGTTACTGATGTTGCCCAGAACAGTGGCCATGTAGAGACCCAGATGGATAGACCAAGGTGCCTCTAGCCACCTCCTACTGATAGTAGCCTGGCCGAGACCCTGCCCCAGCTCTCCATGTGGGTGCCCGGGCTGGAACTGGGGGCTAGGGGAGGGCCGAGGGTGCGCACCTACTGATAGTAGCCTGGCCGAGACCCTGCCCCAGCTCTCCATGTGGGTGCCCGGGCTGGAACTGGGGGCTAGTGGAGGGCCGAGGGTGCGCACCCAGCTGCTAACTCCAGCAAAGGGCTCACGTACACGGGCATTATGCTACACGCAGACCCAGTGGACCACCCCGGCCAGATCCCCATGGCACAGCGGTCCCCCTTGTTCAGAGCTTCCTGAAAAACACTTTTCCTTTGAAGTTAAAAACCCCAGGCTCAACTGTAACCAACCAGGGGAGGGAAAGACAGACTTTAAAAACTCCATGCTTTTTTTAAAAGTTTTAACAAACTTAAACTTCAGAAAAACTTCAACAAAATGCCTGTTCTCTTGAGGATGAAAAAGTGACCCCTTACCGGGTACATGATGACATGCAACTCTTCCCCCCACGTTTCTACCAGAAAAACCTCTCTGGATGTTTAGCATTGCAAACTCTTTCCAATAAGATTCCAAAAGTAAGTAACTGTGCCGTTTTGCGTGTCTGGGTCACCATTAGCTAGGAAAGTGCTATTTTGACTCTTTCTTTTCTTCACAAGAATTGGCTAATTACCATCTGCTTTTAATTGCACAAAGGTGACAAATGGGAAAACCATCAAAATCCTGAAGTGCCGCTCCACCGCCAATGCCTAAAATCCTCTCCTGCCCCCCTTGACCACACTGGATTCCACAGCTCTGGTTTGGGTCCTCACTCCATCACCACGGGATGCCCCATCTGTGCCCCCTGTGTAGTACATCCCGTGTGTGCCCGCCGGAGGCCAGCCCCACCTGCGCGGCAGCCGCATGGGCTTGGCAGGGACCACGCTCACAGGGATGCTTCCGCATCCACTCCACCTGCTTACGTGCGGAAGCTCCCACGTGGAAGGTTCGAACCGTGCCTAAATGCTGGTCTCCATGGAAACCCGACTTTCATGGTGCCAGGCTCCTATCCCACTATTTTCTTTTTTTAAAGAAGTTTACAGACTACAGCTTTCATTCTTCGTAGGGCATGAGCCTAAGGTTTCCGCTGACCGCCCGTGGTGCTCACATGAGATTGGTTTTCCTTCACTGTTTGGTGGCTCTTGGATTGTTAGTGCGTCCGTGTCTTGCGTGCGCGCTTGGAGAGTGGCGCTGTGCCGTATTTGTAGATACTGTTACTCTGGGGCATCTGTGTTCTTGGGCGAGGTGAAGAAAACATGGGGAGGGCATGAAATACTGAATTTCTGTGAAACTATTCCAAAGCTGCATTTGGAAAATTCATAATTTACCCTCATATCCAGCCAGTGAGAAAAACACCTTGGACCCAGAAATTATCTTCTTAAAAAAGGCGATCTCAAAGGAATGCAATAGAAATATACCATGATATATATTATATATGGGGCAATTTTAAATTTACTAGTAGCCACATTAAAACAAGCAATATGTGAAATTAACTTTGACAATGTATTTTCTTTAATTTAAGAGAGAGAGAAAGAGAGAACAGGCAGGGGAAGTAGCAGGCAGGGAAAGAACCAGATTCCCCACTGAGCAGGGAGACGGATCTGGGGCTCGATCCCAGGACCCTGGGATCATGACTTGAGCCGAAGGCAGAGGCTTAACCATCTGAGCCACCCAGACACCCCAATAATGTATCTTCTTTAGTTCCTTTTTGTGTTTGAAATAGCATCTCGGGGCGCTTGAGGGGCTCCATTTGTGAAGCGTCTGCCTTCAGCTCAGGTTGATCCCAGGATCCTGGGTGGGAGCCTGGCATTGGGCTCCCGGCTCAGCGGGGAGTCTGCTTCCCCCTCTCCCTCTGCCTGCTCATGCTCTCTCTCACTCTTTCTCTCAAATAAATAAATAAAATATTAAAAAAAATAGCATCTCGGGGTGCCTGGGTGACTCAGTGGGTTAAAGCCTCTGCCTTCGGCTCAGGTCATGATCCCAGGGTCCTAGAATCGAGCCCCGAATAGGGCTCTCTGCTCAGCGGGGAGCCTGCTTTCCCTCTCTCTCTCTCTGCCTGCCTCTCTGCCTACTCATGATCTCTGTCAAATAGATAAATAAAATATTAAAAAAAAAAAGCATCTCAAGTATCCAGTATACAAAAGTGTTGACATATTTGGTCTACTCTCTCACAGTCAGTTTTTGAACTCCAGCATGCATTCTAGAACACTTGACAGTTGGAACCAGCCATAAAGTAGCTCTAAGAGCCAGGAGCGGTGCTGAGAGAGAACTTGAAGTGGCCAGAGCCAGCTTCCCAGGAAGCACGTAGAGCATACTCCCATTTCTGAGAGTAATCTGAATTGTGTGGTCTGAGCACGTTTGCCATATTTTCCAAAACTCCAACAAATGAAAAACAGGGGTCCCAGATCTTTATTTGGCAGAAGGCCCAAATTCTGGGGCATCAGGGAAATGCATTAGGGATTTTCCTGCCAAATAAAAAGAAAGTTGATTGTTTGCAGTATGGAGGAATGCTTGGCAGCTTAGCATTAGGAAAATATCTCTTTCATCTTCCCTGGGGGGCGGGGTGGGCATCAACTCCCCAGGGCTCCATCCAATGCCTGCCCCCTTCTGCTATGCTCCAAGCTCTCTAGCCTCCTTGGCAGCCCTCAGAGGAAATGTGTCTCCTCCCCCACCTCAGTCCAGTCCCTTCCAGGTATTTTATCTGTTGTTCCTCATCTCCAAGACTGTTGCTCCATGGAGCTGGTCACTACCATTCACTCCTGCCCAGGCTTCTCCAGGAGGAATCCACCCTCAGGTCCTGGTCCCTCGACCTCTGACCTGACCCCTCCTGGCCCCCAGCCTCTGTCCAGGTTCACCTTCCTTTTTGCTCACCTGGATCACCGAACCGATCTCCTTGCTCGTCCCTCTCCAATCCTCACTTCTCCCCAGTTTGCCCCCCACACTGCTGCCAGGCTGAGTTGCAAAACATAGACCCACTCAGGTCACTTCTTTCAGCTTCCAGACACTTCTGGGCCCCTCCCTGTTGTCTACACAGTAGATTTTCAGCTCTCTCTATAAGTAGAACTCCAGTTCTCCTCAATGAGGTGTTACCAAGAGCCCCAGGCTGTAGAGCAGGTAAAGCGTGAGCTGCTCCGGGGGGCAGAGAGGCAGAGGAGGGGCTGGGACAGAGGCCTCTGGGCTGCAAAGCTGCCCACCGGGCCTGGGGCCCACGGTAGCTGCCGCAATCCTGGAGTGGGAAGCTCTGCTCCCAGCCAGACATGGAGGTCCTCATGGAAGCAAGGCGTGGCCACAGTCCTGATGTCTTCACGTGGTGTCCCGGCTGCCCCTAACTTTCATGCCAACAGCACCTTGCGTGGAACCCTCCTGACTGACAACCCAGATGAACTCATCTTCTGAACTGGGCCTCTCTCTTCTAGGGATTCTGTTAAAGTCACTAACCACTTGTCACGTCTGTGCCCCAGATGTGTTTCTCCTGGCAACGAGGTGGGCAAGGGCTCCAGATGAACTTCTAACCCTGTGCCACGATCAAGTTAAGACTGTGAGCACCAGGAATGCCCACTTGGACCTTCACCCTGTTGCTGGATTAATCAAAATGGGTAAAGAACCCTAAAGGTCTTCAGAGCATCTCCTAGAGGCCAGAGTCGCACCACATGTGAGCCCACCGTCCAAGATGTCACCCAGAACCAAAGGGCCTGACACCCAGAGAAGGAGGCAATGCAGGCACTTGCCCAGGGAAGAGAAAATGCATGTAGCCCTGCCATGCCCGGCTGATGGGTCTGCAGGGGCGCGGCTATGGGACCAACTCTTGTCCCTTAGTGCTTCAGGCCCAGCCAGGGGAGAATGCTGGCACCCACTGCACTCCCGTTCCCCTTCCTCAGTTCAGCCTCCAAGCCCAAGAGATCTGTGAATCCCCCAAGGGTTGGGAACGAGGGAGTTGACCCCCCCATGGCGCCTCTGCAGGCCTGATTCTTGCACTGGGCGGTGACCCAACAGAAGCTGTGCGCGTGCACAGGGGTTCCTGCACGCGCGCTCACTCCTCAGGTTCCAGGTTCTAAAGCTGTGTCCTGGCAACAGGCCCCGCATTGTGCTCTAGGCCTTCAGCCGTGACTTGGCAGCTGAAGGAGAGCGCTGCGAGCCTAGTTCGCTATCCTCAGCGTCTGACCTTACCGGACTGCTCTATGGGCAACTCCTTGAGCAGGCCATGCCCCTCCCCCCATCCCCGGGCTCTGCGGGGTCCACACCTGCCAGGAGGGCTGGTCCGCCCCCACCGGGCTCACTGTGGCCGCAGACAACTCTTGGAGGCCAGGGCTCACCCGGCGGTCCACGCCCCGGGGTCCACTCACAGGCGGTCTTCCAAGTACCCCGCAAGTTGGCATCCGCGCTCCGTCCTAGCAGCTTGGAGAAGGTACTCAGGGACCCTGGCGACCCCGCGCTTTCTTCTGGGGCTTCTTACCTCCTCCTGTAGGTGGGGCTGCCGGCTGAAATCAGTGCTGTCAGATGCCAGATCACAGATGTCCTGCCGCTGCCGCTCCGAGTCCATCGAGGACACGGTCACCCCCTGTCTGCTGCAGAAGCGGGTCATCACTGGGCTGCGGCCCTCAACACCCAGAAATGACCATGGTGACTCCACAGCGGAGCAGGTGTGCAGAAATCCCAGACGGAGCGGCAAAGGGACAGCCCAGATAGAGACTCACAGAAAGGACCCTAAAGGCACTGAGGCCCCACAGGGGGCATTTAGGCGCCTGGGGGTCCACGGAGGCCTCTCTACCTTTGTGCCCAGGCCTGGGCCTCTGCCGAGAGCCGTCCCCCGGAAAGAGAGCTCAGAAGACCCATACAGTAAGAAGTCCCCCAGCTCCCACAGGAGCTCCTGCCCCACTCGAAATGCCATCACCAGTTCTTACAGTTCCACCAGGGGCTGCCACCCGGTCCAGAAAAAGAGGCGTCTGGCCACAAGTCAGGCCTCGCAGCCCCCGAGGTCCCCCAAAAAAGTCAGCCAAGAGAGCCTCTTGTGTCCAGCCAGAGTGCCTGCACTCTGCCAAAAGAACCAGCCGGAAAAGGCTGCCGATACCACCACGGGGCAGAAGGCAGCGCAGAGGAACTATTCATCCCCAGCTGACTGTTCCAGGCCCCGAAAACGCAAGTTTCCTCTGCTGCCACACAGGCGAGGGGAGCCTCTGAGGCTGCCATCACCCCCTGAGCCGGGGTTTCGAGTGACGGTTGAGGACCTGGACCGGGAAAGAAAAGCTGCTCTCCAGCGCATCCAAGATGCTCTTCGAGGGGACACAGAGGCCACCTGCAGCTGTGGCCCAGCTAGCCCATCCAGTGCCTTGGCCCTGCCTGCTGCAGTGGCTGCTCCGCTGCCAGCGTCTGACTCCCAGGTCACCTCCAGGGACTGCTCCAGTTCTTCCCAGCCTCTCCCTTTGGGGTCTCACCCTGGCTGCAGTGGGAGCAACGTTGCATCTACCCAGGCCCCCTCGATGCCGTCCGGGGACATCACAGCCTCAGTCACAGTCCCCCCAGGGCTGCCTGCACTGCCTGGAGGTAGGGGCAACCCGGGATCCACTGCCCAGGCCCCACTCGGGGCTGTTGGTGGGCAGTGGCCCGGAGCCAGCACCCTTCAAATCTCTCCCGCGCATGGACAGCCGGCAGCTCAGGCTCCAGACCCACTCCAGGCCCTGAGCACGGCAGTAGTCCAGCTGTCCTTGGGCAGTGGCACCCAGGTAGGTTATGTGGTTCCCTTACCCACATCTGCCTCCCGGGGGACCCGTGCCAGTGCCCAGCCAGGCTCGGTAACCTCCTCTGCTGTCCTCGCCCCTGGCGCAGCTGCTGCCCCTGGCTTGACAGCGGCCCCCCAGTTGCCCAGCGCTGTGCCCCATGCTGGGCCCAACAACCAGCACCCCGGCCCCCCAACTGGCACCACAATGCCGGCCCCCATCAGCATGGGGCTTTCGGCAGCACCCACAGTTTTGGGGAGAGGAGATTATGTTGCAGGCCTGTGCACCAGATTAGGGGCTCTCTGCATCACAGCAGCAACAAGCAGGGCCCCAAATGGCCCACAGGGCTCCAGGGCAAGCCTGGGCCCAAACACAGGGGGCCGCCCATGCCAGAGCACCTTGTCGGGGACCGCTGGAGCCAGCACGACGAACCAGCCTGTGTCGGGAGCCCCGAGTTTCCCTCCCTTCAGTCACATCCCCAGGAACCTGAGCCGGAAGAGGTCCAGATCGGACGGCTACAGCACTTCCAGCAAGGCCGCCTGCAGGGATGGGAGCATCCTGGCCTTTCCTCCTAGTGGCTCCACGTCTCTGGTCAGCAAGGCCCAGAGCAGCCTTGCCACCAAGACCCCCTCATCCCCTGCCCTGCGACTGATTAAGTGCAAAAGAGCTGCAACATGTAATAATCCATCTTCGGCCACATCACAGTCCACTGCAGCTGCCCCTGGCTTGGCGGTTGCCGCCCAGGTACTTGGCACCGTGTCCCATGCTGGGCCCAAAAGCCAGCACCCCGGCCCCCCAATTGGGACCGCAATGCAGGCCACCATCAGCATGGGGCTTTCGGCAGCACCCCCAGTTTGGGGGAGAGGGGATGATGTTGCCGATCTGTGCTCCAGATTTGGAGCACTCTGCATCTCAGCATCAACGAGCAGGGCCCCAGGTGGCCCGCAGGGCTCCAGGGCAAGCCTGGGCCCGAACACAGGGGGCCGCCCACGCCAGAGCACCCTGTCGGGGACCACGGGAGCCAGCACAACGAACGAGCCTGTGTCGGGAGCCCCGAGTGCTCCTCCTCCTAGTCACATCCCCAGGCACAAGACCAAGGGGAGGTCCAGATCGGAGGGCGGCACTTCCAGCAAGGCTGCCCACGGGGACGGGGGCGTCCTGGCCACTCCTCCTAGCACCATCGCCTTTGTGGTCAGCACGGCCCACACCAGCCTTGCCACCAAGACCCCCTCATCCCCTGCCCAGAGATTGACTAGGTGCAGAAGAGCTTCAGCGGGCAACAAGATATCTTCCTGCACATCCCAGCCGACTGACGCTGCCCCTGCCTTCACAGCGGCCCCCCAAATGCCCAGCACTGTGTCCCATGCTGGGCCCAACAGCCAGCACACCGGCCCCCAAACTGACACCACAATGCCGGCCACCATCAGCATGAGGCTTTCGGCAGCAACCCCAGTTTTGGGGAGAGGGGATGATGTTGCCGATCTGTGCTCCAGATTTGGGGCACTCTGCATCTCAGCATCAACGAGCAGGGCCCCAGGTGGCCCGCAGGGCTCCAGGGCATGCCTGGGCCCAAACAGAGGGGGCCGCCCACGCCAGAGCACCCTGTCGGGGACCACGGGAGCCAGCACAATGAACCAGCCTGTGTCGGGAGCCCCGAGTGCTCCTCCTCCTAGTCATATCCCCAGGCACAAGACCAAGGGGAGGTCCAGATCAGAGGGCGGCACTTCCAGCAAGGCTGCCCACGGGGACGTGGGGGTCCTGGCCACTCCTCCTAGCACCACTGCCTTTGTGGTCAGCACGGCCCACACCAGCCTTGCCACCAAGACCCCCTCATCCCCTGCCCAGAGATTGACTAGGTGCAGAAGAGCTTCAGCGGGCAACAAGCCATCTTCCTGCACATCCCAGCCCACTGTCGCTGCCCCTGCCTTCACAGCGGCCCCCCAAATGCCCAGCACTGTGTCCCATGCTGGGTCCAACAGCCAGCACCCCGGCCCCCAAACTGAAACCTCAATGCCGGCCACCATCAGCTTGGGGCTTTCGGCAGCACCCCCAGTTTTGGGGAGAGGGGATGATGTTGCCGATCTGTGCTCCAGATTTGGGGCACTCTGCATCTCAGCATCAACGAGCAGGGCCCCAGGTGGCCCGCAGAGCTCCAGGGCAAGCCTGGGCCCGAACACAGGGGGCCGACCACGCCAGAGCACCCTGTCGGGGACCACGGGAGCCAGCACAATGAACCAGCCTGTGTCGGGAGCCCCGAGTGCTCTTCCTCCTAGTCACATCCCCAGGCACAAGACCAAGGGGAGGTCCAGATCGGAGGGCGGCACTTCCAGCAAGGCTGCCCACGGGGACGGGGGCGTCCTGGCCACTCCTCCTAGCACCACTGCCTTTGTGGTCAGCACGGCCCACACCAGCCTTGCCACCAAGACCCCCTCATCCCCTGCCCAGAGATTGACTAGGTGCAGAAGAGCTTCAGCGGGCAACAAGATATCTTCCTGCACATCCCAGCCCACTGCCGCTGCCCCTGCCTTGACAGCGGCCCCCCAAATGCCCAGCACTGTGTCCCATGCTGGGCCCAACAGCCAGCACACCGGCCCCCAAACTGACACCACAATGCCGGCCACCATCAGCATGGGGCTTTCGGCAGCACCCCCAGTTTTGGGGAGAGGGGATGATATTGCCGATCTGTGCTCCAGATTTGGGGCACTCTGCATCGCAGAAGCAACGAGCAGGGCCCCAAGTGGCATGTAGGGCTCCAGGGCAAGCCTGGGCCCGAACACAGGGGGCCGACCACACCAGAGCACCCTGTCGGGGTCCACGGGAGCCAGCACAACGAACCAGCCTCTGTCGGGAGCCCTGAGTGCTCCTCCCTCTAGTCACATCCCCAGGCACCAGACCAAGGAGAGGTCCAGATCGGCCGGCAGCTTTTCCAGCAAGGCTGCCCACGGGGACGGGGGCGTCCTGGCCTCTCCTCCTAGCACCACCATTTTTGTGGTCAGCACGGCCCACACCAGCCTTGCCACCAAGAACCCGTCATCCCGTGCCCAGCACCTAAGAGGACGTAAAAGAGCTGCACCGTGCAAGAAACCATCTTCTCCCCCATCATAGCCCACCTCTTAAGGGCCTAAAGGGAGAGGCTTGGCTGAGCCAATAACTACCTGGAGACATATCTAGTGGTGTACTTCCACCTTCCAACATTGGGAAAACTTCCCAATCCCTGACCT